>NC_081410.1:8437618-8800472 GCF_030272615.1 Cryptomeria japonica | reverse complement strand
TCTCTCCCTCTCCCTTCCTCCATACCCCTTCCATAACTTTTTAAGGCTTAGTAGCGCGTACACGGTACTTATTACTCATAAGCACGTGCAGGGTACTATTCCCATTATTCGATACCCTGGATAACATTTTTAGGCTTATAGCACGTATGCGCTACTTATCAACCCAGATGGGAGAAATAATACCGTTGGCTTGTCAACATTTATGGTCTAACAGCGCGTACGCGGTCATCAATGTAGTACGTATGCGGTTTATAGACATAGTTTTAGTTGCCCAAGAGCCTCAACACCTCAAAAGAAGTTTTTAAGGTCGTTGAAGGCCCCATCGGAACTATGTTTGCACTTCTATCACTGTTGTATACATAAAAGTAAGTGAATTTTTGTTTTTTGCATGATTTCAAATGATTGAATTGTTGTTTTTATTAGTTTTTTTGTTTTTGCATGGTTCAAATGATTATATTGTGTTGTTCAATAGTTTGATTCCAAAAATAGTGATAAATGCATACTTATGGTATTATTTATTTTTGAACTTTTCTTTACATATATATATGTAATATAGTCTATTTAGGTCAACCAATCTCAACCATGGAAAAAACAAGCGGGGAACGATGGAACAACGAGAGCTCAAAAGGAAAGACAAAGGTAGGTATGAAGAAATTGTGTGACATAAGAATAATGGGAGAATAAGTATGTCAACCTCAACATCTTAATTCAATTTACCAAACGATATAATGCTCCTAATGCAATTAGGAAGAACATTTGATAATTTACCGTTTGAACCTAATGCAATTGAAGAAGAAACATTTGATAATTTACCATTTGGAACCTAATGCAATTGAGAGATATACCACATTGAATAATCAATTAATATGAACATATTACACCTTCTCTACTTGATGAATTGAATGTACATAATGCACCGTTGTTAACACCTCCTAGAATCATTCGTAGGAAACCAAAGTATCTATTGACATTGATGAGATATATTGAAGTCAATGCCCAATAAATGAATGAACGAACTTGTAGGAGAATGGTTAAAAGAATATGGCAAAACTATTTTAAAAACTTAAATCAAACCGCAAGATGTCAATTAATTGTTCAAATGATTAAAAATTTGAATTTTAGAGAGACAATAAAATTCTAGGCCTAAGATAATCTGAAAGTAACAATGAAAGAACTATTTTCAGAAATCTATTTGATGCATATCAATCTATTGGTTCAAAATCACGTAGTAAAGATTCTAATGCTACTTGATGTGTCATTACATCAACCATAATGAGCAAGAAAATAAAAAAAGATCGTTTGATAAGCAAAACAAGTAAGTCATTAAATGTTAGTAGAACAACATTAAGTAAAGAATTAAAGAGGCAAGAAAAAATAGAGGAACCTAACAATAATTCTCTTTGGGCATTCTCGGGTAGACTACCACGCAAAGACAAGGTTGTTGTAGATGCACTAAAAACATTAATTGAAAATTTTTGGCATGACAACACAAGAGTATCGCCCAACCAAAGAGATGTTGTTAGAAGGTGAATTGGGTCTAAAAATCATGAGCCACATGCGAAACATTATTTGGATATGACTCAAACTAAATTTTATGAAAGATTCCTTCAAAAGTTTCCTCAAATAAAAATTTCTCAAAGATTTTTTGAAATGGAAAAGCCTTTTTATATTAAGATTAATCATGTATGCACCACGTGTTGTTGTAGGATGCATATTGAATTTTCCATGCATTATGATATTTTTTGTCATATTTGTTCTACTTTGCACACTAACGATGTTTTGCAGGAATGTAATATACAAGCACCTCCTAAGTCAGCAAGAGAATTTATTTCAAGTGTGTTATGTAATAGACATGGTGGTTGCATTTATTAGAAGATGCCTTGTTTGGAAGGTTCTTGTGCTATATGTGGTGGTTTGCAACGTTTACCAAGATGCATACATTTGGAGAGCACACATGAAATTGGTATGAAACTAGTTTCTTTCAGAAAATACAAGACAACCACATATGGAGTTAAAGATGGAAAAGATTTGAAGAGATGTGAGCTAGTAAAAAATGATATATGTGTAGCTCAATTTATGAAAATGTTTCAAGAGAAACTAGTTTATGAGTACATAATGCATACATATAGAGCTCGATGGCTAGATGAGCAATTCAAGTTGTGTAAGGACACATTTCCTCTTGGCACCATTGTCTCTATCATTGATTTCGCTGAAAATTATACACTACAACCTCAAAATGACGTGCAATCCATGTATTATCACTCTACACAAGTTTCTATTTTTGTACACATTGTATTCATGCATGCAGATGATAGCATAGAGGAGGATAGAAAGGTTGTAAGAGAGTATCACTTCTACATAAGTGATGATCGTACTCATTCATCAAAGTTTGTACAAGGATGCTTTAAAGTTTTCTATGATAGTTTAAGGGAAAGGAACATACGATACAACCGACACTTTATATGGTCAGATAATTGCACCACACAATTCAAGAATGCAAGGATGTCTTATTGGCTGACAAGGATGCATGTGACAAGCGATGTACAATATTTTTGGAATTTCATTGAGGCTGGACATGGTAAGGGAGAGCACGATGGTGCAGGAGCATGTGTGAAAAGAGCCCTAGCTAGGGAAGAATTGAAGTACGAAGGTGGTGCTGAGTTGGTCGATGCAGAAACAATTGTGCGATGGTGTAAGTCTACGATGGGTCCAGGTAATCCAGGTATGTCATTGGTTCGTAGATATTTTTGGTTGATTACTGAATCTAACATTGAAAACTATCTAGATTGTTGTACAGTTGCAGGATCGAGTGACATGCACTCATTTATGAGTTCAAATTCAAGTTCACTGGTAATTTATACAAGACAGATGGTATGTTTTTGCTCTTCATGCATGTATTGTTTGTGGAAAGAATGTGAATCAGAAGAGTGGGTTGACAAATGGTCTTGTAGACCGTTGGTTCCCATTGATTCATATCAAATTCCCAAAGCACTACAATTGAGCCAGATGGAGACATCAGTGAATTTTGACCATGTATCCGACTTAGTGGATTCAGGTGATTTTTTGAGTTAATTTTTTTGCAAGTATTCTTTTTGGTTCATTTTTTTGTACATCATACTTTATTTTTGGTATTAATTAACACTTTATAAAATGCAGGTCATGTGTATGAAGTTGTTGCAGAAGAGAACAATGAAGAAGGAACAGATTACTATTTGTGTTGTTGTGTTGAGCCTAAAAGAAAATTGACAACCACAATCATTGACGGAGAGGGTATTGAGTACCCAATAGGGTCTGTTGTCATGACAGGAACATGGTTTCAGAGACACCCTATCAAGAATTCTGATGTTTGGTTGTTCGAGGACTTTGAAACACACAAACATATTCTTCATTTCTCTAACCTTGTTGTTGCAACAAATATTCATTTGATGAAGTATCGTGGTAGACCTCAAACAAGATTTTATGGAAAGTTCATGAATTTGACCACAAGGCATACTCGACACAATACGGGTTAGAGCCAATCCTAAAGGCTCACTTGATTGATTCTACGGTTCAGAGTAGAATGATTTTGAGAATTTTGTATAAATCGTTGACGAATTGTTCTATATTCATTTTTTGTATATATAAATGCCCATGAGTTGATTTTTACATGTTTAGGGGCATAATTTTGTATATTTAAGTGGTAATGAGCTGATTTGTACATATGTACATGCCAAATTTTGTATATTAAAATGGCGATGAGCTGAATCGCACATATTGTAATGCCAAATTTTGTATAAAAGCCCATGAGATGATTTGTATATTAAAATGGCGATGAGCTGAATCGCATATATTGTAATGCCAAATTTTGTATAAAAGCCCATGAGATTATTTGTAAGACAATTTTTTGTATAATCAAATAGCCAAGAGCTGATTTGACCATATTTAGAGGCAAATTTTTGAATAATATGTGACAATGTTTTGTGACTATTTTGTGTGTCAATGTTTTGTGACTATGTTTTGAGTATATGTGATGTGTCCCTAGTCAATCATGAGCATTCTTGGTTCTTGTATAATCATAGATAATTATTTGAGTCATTATCGGGTCATAGGGGTCATAGATTGAGACTAGATACAATTTGAGCAAAAATTGTCATTGTTGTCCAAAAAGTTGTCAAAAAAGTTGTCAAGCAACTTCTACATTGTGTCGGTAGGGTATGACTCTCGACGTTCTGGTGCTTTGGGATGCACGACAGGGGCATGCCTAATGTAAACCTACATACCCAGACGTGCTTGCGATGTCAGTTTGTGCACATGAGGAGCATAATCAATTCTAGCCAATCTTGCAACTTTTCCTTGCAAGCAACTGACAGTTTTTTGAGCAAACGAAAAAATGCTACTAATTGAAAATGGCTCCGAGTCATCAAAAACTGAGATAGGCCATTGTAGAGGAGCCTCACATGACCCCACTAGATCAAACAAATCGACCGTATGTGTCGTGGATTGGAAGAAACGGTCCGTCAAATTTTGACAATTTTTTGGACTCAGGGCACTTGAGAGATCGCACCAGTAGGGTATGACTCTCGACGTTCTGGTGCTTTGGGATGCATGACAGGGGCATGCCTAGTGTAAACCTACCCACCCGGACGTGCTCGCGATGTCGGTTTGTGCACACGAGTAACAAAATCAATTCTAGCCAATCTTGCAGCTTTTCCTTGCAAGCAACTGACGGTTTTTTGAGTAGGCAAAAAAATGCTACTAATTGAAAATGGCTCCGAGTCGTCAAAAAATAAGATAGGCCATTGTAGAGGAGCTTCACGCGACCCCACGAGATCAAATAGATTGACCATATGTGTCATGGATTGGAAGAAACAGTCCATCAAATTTTGACAATTTTTTGGACTCATGGCACTTGAGAGATCTCATCGGTAGGGTATGACTCTCGATGTTCTGGTGCTTTGGGATGCATGATAGGGCCATGCCTAGCGTAAACCTGCCTGGCCAGATGCACTCATGATGTCGGTTTGTGCACATGAGGAACATAATCAATTCTAGCCAATCTTGCAACTTTTCCTTGCAAGCAACTGACGGTTTTTTGAGCAGGCGAAAAAATGCTACTAATTGAAAATGGCTCAGAGTTGTTGAAAACCGAGATAGGCCACTGTAGATGAGCCTCACACAACCCCATGAGATCAAACAGATCGACCGTATGTGTCATGGATTGGAAGAAACAGTCCGTCAAATTTTGATAATTTTTTGGACTCAGGGCACTTGAGAGATCGCACCGGTAGGGTATGACTCTCGACGTTCTGGTGCTTTGGGATGCATGATAGGGGCATGCCTAGCATAAAATTGCGCACCCAGATGTGCTCGCGATGTCAGTTTGTGCACACGAGGAACATAATCAATTCCAGTCAATCTTGCAACTTTTCCTTGCAAGTAACTGATAGTTTTTTGAGCAGGTGAAAAAATGCTACTAATTGAAAATGCCTTTGAGTCATCAAAAACAAAGATAGGCCATTGTAGAGGATCCTCACGCAACCCCATGGGATCAAACAGATCGACCGTATGTGTCTTGGATTGGAAGAAACAGTTCGTCAAATTTTGACAATTTTTTGGACTCAGGGCACTTGAGAGATCTCACCGATAGGGTATGACTCTTGATGTTCTGGTGCTTTGGGATGCATGATAGGGTCATGCCTAGTGTAAACCTTCCCACCTAGACGCGTTCACGACATCGGTTTGTGCACATGAGGAGCATAATCAATTCTAGCCAATCTTGCAAGTTTTCCTGGTAAGCAACTGACGATTTTTTGAGTAGGCGAAAAAATGCTACTAATTGAAAATGGCTTTAAGTCATCGAAAACTGAGATAGGGCATTGTAGAGGAGCCTCGCGCAACCCCACGGGATCAAACAGATCAGCCACATGTGTCGTGGATTGGAAGAAACAATCCGTCAAATTTTGACAATTTTTTGGACTCAGGGCACATGAGAGATCGCACCAGTAGGGTATGACTCTCGACATTCTGGTGCTTTGGGATGCATGACAGGGGCATGCCTAGCGTAAAATTGCCCACTCGGACACGCTCGCGATGTCAGTTTGTGCACACAAGGAACATAATCAATTTTAGCCAATCTTGTAACTTTTCCTTGCAAGCAACTGATGGTTTTTTGAGTAGGTGAAAAAATGCTACTAATTGAAAATGCCTCCGAGTCGTTGAAAAATGAGATAGGCCATTGTAGAGGAGCCTCATGTGACCCCACAGGATCAAATAGATCGACTGTATGTGTTGTGGATTGGAAGAAACAGTCCCTCAAATTTTGACAATTGTTTGGACTCAGGGCACTTGAGAGATCGCACTAGTAGGGTATGATTCTCGACGTTCTGGTGCTTTGGGATGCACGACAGGGACATGCCTAGCATAAACCTGCCCACCCGGACGTGCTCACGATGTCGGTTTGTGCACACGAGGAACAAAATTTGACCATTGCGAGCGTGAGGGTGCTCTCGCACCAAACACATTGTTGTTTAAATTCATATTGTGGATTTTTGTTGTTTATATTCATATTGTTAATTACATATGCAAACATTCATTTAAATTTATAAAAGGGCAACCACCAAATACAACGAATACACAATAATGAACTGAATACAAGGAGTTTTGTAGGGTTAATTCAACATTTTAGAGATTTTATCAAATCATATTCCACGATTGCAATGCTTTATATCATATATTTTTGTTGTTTATATTCATATTGTTGATTACATATGCAAATATTCATTTAAATTTATAAAAGGACAACCACAAAATACAAAATAATGAACTCATTACACATTTATTGGATTGAATATCGATATATATCGATATATATATATATATATATATATATATATATATATATATATATATAGAAAGGCATGTCTGCCAAGTCAATACAAGTATTACAAAAATGTGGCATATGCCATGTCCAAATCGATATACCATAAAAATGTAGAATATATCTACATGTATTGGTCATTCTATGACCAAAACTAACACTATATGATCCTAAACTTGTGGTGGATCATCAAAATAAAGCCTCTTCAGCGGAGTACGTGGCTCTGTAGATGGCTGCAAAACCACAATTCAAAATCCAAGTTAGAATTCTTTTGTAGAAAATAGTTCACAATTAACATCGTAACTATGCATTTAAATTTAATTCCTTTGCATTTGAAATGTAGATCACCTCATCAGTTGATCCAGGAGCTAATGTCTTCGCTCTCCTCTCCTTATCACTCTTAGGAGTTTTCTTGAAGACATACTTAAATTGATCCACATTATGGCTGTACCACGAAGGAGTCTATTGTAGATTAAATGTACAATTAATACAATGTACTAACATAAATATATCAAAAACACTTAAAAGCTATAATATAGAGAACAATGACGTACCTGTGCCTGAGATGCTTCTCCAATGGACTGAGGATGGCTCACCATCGATGTAGAAACTAATGCTATTACCTATACAAAAAATGTACAAAGATTAAATACAATAAATATAATGATAAGTATTGAAGGTTGAAAACAATTAATTTTGCATATCAAACAAAAGTGTACCGGATCCTAAGATGCTTCTCCAGTGCAAGGAGGAGGGTTCGCCATTGACGAAATAGGTATGGATATTTCCTGTATGAAAAAATTATAAGATTATAATATATCACAAGTTCACATGTACACATGCATATAATCATGAAATCAAGAAAATAAAGTAGAGATACATACCTCCGCCCTCTCTTGATCTGCGGGCGAATCAAGTGCATTCAACATATCCACAAAGCTCAATGGCCGTTGTACATGTAAAATAGACAAAAAACACTAATCAATCTACAAACCCCAACTAATACTTGATTTCAACATTTTCAAACAATTGTACAACTAAAAATGTGTTCAATTACCTTCTTCACACGTTTTGGCGTCTTCGAGGAATTCTTTTTCTTAGGATGAGCCCTAGACATGGAGGGGGTACCCTAAAAACACAAAATTAACATGAGATATTAGTACAAATAATAAATTAAACATAATTTTAAAAATCTAAAATGAAATGACTTGCATCAAAACAATACATAAAAAGAGTTGTACACAATATCATACCGTATAGCCTTGTAGGCCAAAATCGATCGTTGAGAGCGTGATGTCATCAATCTGGGACGTTTCGTCCCCTATCAACACCTACAAACCAGAAATTGGACCAAGCATTAAAGGTAGTTAGCATATCTTGTATTATTTGAATTCAAAGTGTACTATTCTATTTTAACATGTTACAAAATTTATACCTCAGGCGTCGAAGTTGCAGTTGTGGTAACTGGGGGAGGTGTATGGGATACCACTGTTGCATCCTGAAATGCATATTATTTGTCTCAATTTAAATCAATGTATAAATGAAAATTCATTTATGTAATTACAAAATTAAAGTGACTGATAAATAAAATGTTATGAGTTCAAATCAACACACCTGTGTCTGTGGCTCATGGGCAAACACCATGTCCATCAACTCATCTGTCAACGCGACATTCTCAACCGTGTGAGCCTGACATCTACAATTGCAAATCGTGCATAGATGATATGAGTATCCATCTGCACTGGCTGCATCATCTATCCCCAAGCATATCCCTGAGCAACTGACACACATATGCTCGATGGGCTCTCTGTCGCCCTCTAACGGCTCATCATCCAATACAATAGGGTGTGCTAATGATGTCCCATGCTAGATGATGGCACCAGTCAATGTTGTGGCCGCCTGAAGAGTCTGTAGCTCATTCAACTCTTTCAGCTCTAATGGGACAACCTGATGCACCTTGGGTTTGGGTGCTAGGGGGCGGCGACTCTCCGCGGCTAATTGCCTATGGGCTCTAGGTCTATCTTGGGCAGAGCCACCACCTCTACCATGAAACTCTCTCATGTCAAAATAATTTGGGCGCACATTGAGCACAAGCTCACAATATATTTTTCTCAAAAAATATAATGGCACCTCATAATTATTACAAGGTGGATCATCAAAGACCATCCACCACCTCTACCAAAAAAGATTCTTCATCTGCACATTGGTACACCAATGTATGGGAAACCTCTTTGCATTAGGAGGTAATGACTAACCAGTTTTGGGGTCAACAAAAAGGGCACATATTTGTTGTTTAGAAATATTTTTGTTTTTAACTCCATCGTATGATAGCCCATTATCATAGAATTGACGACACCTATCCCTAAAGCTTCCCCATTTGGTAATTTATGTGGAAACAGCTATGGCACCACTAGCTAATGTTTCTAGGCTAGTGGCGAGGGATTGATGATGGTCAAGTTCAGAAGTTTTCAATTTTACAATCAGTCTATTGATTTTAGATGTATTTTGTCTTAACTAATTATTTAATTCTTCCTGTGTTTTGGCTGTGCGGTCAAAAGGAGGAATTAGGGGTTGTTCTTGTGTGTTTTCAGGAGGTGCATTTGGTTGTTCTTGTGGGTTTTCAGGAGGTGCATTTGGTTGTTCTTGTTCTGGATTAGAAGAATCTGGTTTTTGAAACAAAAAATGAAAAAACGTAATCAAAATTAATGAAATTAAATTCAAAATGTAAAACAAATTGCATAAACCAGAAAGAAAGATAAAAATAAACAAAAACTAACCTTGATCCATAGCCTGGAGGACAAATTTAGCACCCCATTCGCGGTTTAGGTTAGAAAATGGAAAAAAAACAAAGTAAAAAATGCGCTTTATGGGTAAATGAGACCCAATTTTTTTTTTAAACTTTTTTTACCAGGCACCGCGTACACGGTTTTATTTGGATTATTAGCGCGTACGCGCTCATTTTCCTATAAGCAGCGCATACGCGCTAATTTTCCTAGGCATAGCGCGTACGCGCTACCTTTTCTAGGCTCGAGAAGAGCAAACCTAAGCGCGTACGCGGGAATTTGAAATTTTAAAACCGCGTACGCGCTGCCTGTTTTCCCAAGTTTTTTTGGGGTGGTGTCCACTTTTCTGACCACCATATTTGTGCACATGCCCCGGTACTAAGCAGTAATTTGTTTAAGTTGTTTTTGGTTTGTAATTATCAGACAACTTATTCACCCCCCCCTCTCAGTTGTCCCCAGGACCTAACAAAAACATGCTTAATTATATAACAGGTCGCAACCAGGACCTCAAATTTTAGGATATATCTTCTATCTTCTATCTCTTAGTTGATCTCATTTTAATGCTCAATTACAATAATTTATATGATCCAAGGGGATCTAGTTGGCCCAAAAGGAGTCAAATGCCGAAGAACAAGACCTAACGTGTAAAAACAACAAGGTCAACCTCCGCCAAAGAAATTCCTCTGGAAAATCCAAAGGATGAAGTGCGAATCAAAGGGAAGGTCGGCCACATGCCAAGGAACATCATAATAAACACTCAGGGCTCCACAAGCTATGAAAGGGATCTGGTAGAATCCGGTAGATTACAAATGCAAATAGGTCCAGACAACTGGTACCAAAAAAATGTCACAAAAACTGGTAGCGATAACTTGCCGGAGAATTATCCAAATGCTCCACAGTTTCAGAATAAGGTAGATGATCAAGTCCTCAAGCAAAACTCCAACTCCTCGAGATCCGGTGAGCCAATGCCAGAAAATGCCGAATGAAATGCTGAAATTGCAAAACATAAAGCAAAACATAAAGCAAAACATAAAGGAAATATTTTTGGTTGATGCAAGATTACCACAAATTGAGGATGCTCCTGCATCAACAATGGAGTTCCTCCAATAAACACACACATGCAAAAAAAAAAGAACTATTAAAGCATACATGCATGCAAATAGATTTCTGACTCCATTGCACTCCTATCAACCATGATCTCGTGTTTAATCAAAAGTGCTCTTAGAAACACACATGCACAAGAGGCTATGGTGAGTGGAGATTCATGATGCAAATAAATGAAAGATGCAAGAGTAAGCAAGATTAAAGATAAAACTATAAAAAATGCAGGAGAAAGATTTGAAAATGCAAGTATGAAAATGATAGATTGACTTTCCAAGCTTAGAAATGAACAGGATCAAGGTATTTATAGATGTGTTTGGGGTGGATCCAAGCTATAGGATGAATGTGGGATAAAATACTGGTTTGGAGGTGCAAGTGTTTATCCCATATTCATTAGGTGAGTGTAATAGATGGATATGAAAAATGATAAATAGGGAATGGATTGGGTATGCAAGAGATTTAGAAAATGGTTTTAATAATATAATATATTAATGGATGAACTGAATTAGTGGAGATATCTGTGCAAATTTTTTTTTATCCCATATTCATAATGTTAGAGAAATCCTTCATGTGACAGAGGTAGTTGAATTTTTTTTGCAAAAACCCTCATTTTTTAAACCCTAGCCATAGGTATGAAATTGTGTAGAGATGACAACTAAAAACAGTTGTGCGAAATTGAAGCTCCTAAGAAAAATAGTCTTAAAAATGTAGAAAAAACCCTAGATTGGTGCCCATAACTAAAACATGGGGCTCAAAATGAATATTTGTTGAAGAATGTGTGCTAAAAAAAACACGATTTGAAAATAAATTCATATGCATAGGGATGATGTTCAAAGATGCACCTGTCACTCAAAAAAACATATGATGGAAACCCAAAACACATGTGGACTGAGCAATAGAAAGATGACACACTAAATGCACATACACAAGTTTTGAGAAAAAAAAATGGCCCTTCAAAATGATGTGGGAGAGAAAAATGATGACCATTAGCAACAAAAACGGGTTGAAAAACCCTCAATTTGCTCTCTTGAAAATCTCCATGAAAATTCCTTTGATTTGTTTGAAAAAAATCGAACATTTTTTTTTCTTTTTAAATTTGCCAAACCTTAAAAAAACCCTTCAATCTTCTCTGATACCATATTATAATAATTTAGAGTTAGATATATACAAAGGATACAAAAGACTCCTTAAATAGAGAGCACAAGACGATCTTTTCATAACTAAAACTATCGTATATAGAAACACGAAAGACATAATCACAAATTTTCTAAATACTAACTAAACGACTAAGATGACCATTATAGAAACATTACAATATTTTAATAATATAGGTGGAAGAGGTTGTGAAACATTATTATCAACTCTTCTTTCTAATTTTTCACGGAAGCTAAAGAAGTATGAGTTCCTTTTAGAAAACAAAGAGTTGAGAGAGACCAGGTCTAAAGGTTGTGTAAGTACCTCAAGTTGCAACCAGCATTGGTTACCAGACATGTAGCTCAGGCTCTTATCTTGAGAAACACTCTTTTTTTTGAAAAATTAAGAAATATATTCTTGATTGAATGTTTAGTTTCATATAAAAATATGCTTTCTTGACCTGACATAGAGGTCGATAGTTTTATATGTTCCAACTTGTATTGTTTCCTTAAGAAATAAGTATAATAGTTTTAGAAATTGAGGCCTTTGATGTTCTTGTTCAAGGCTTTCTTAGTAAAGAATATTACTCTATTAAGCCACGGGTTTAGGCAAGTGAAATCAGAAATTGTTCGTTTTAATAATAGTAATATGAAACCTCCAATACTATAAATTGAAAGGATATCAAGTAGAGATAATGTACCACAAACTCTTATCTTAGGGTAGAAATTTAATAACAATAGAATTTCATAATTGTCCTTAAATGAGATTGCATTCAATTGAATGCTCTTTAACTAGTTTGGAATAAACTGTGAAGGACTTGGAATAGTAACTTGTAGTTGAATTATACTTCCTCTTGCATTTAATCAGAATGTTAAAGAAAGGGGGAAAGATGTTACAAGTCATTGCTTATGTTTTAATGTTCATTAGAACAAGTTTTAAAGGTAGAGTTGAGTTGAAATTAAATAAATCTCTTAATTGTATAGCAATTATCATACTTTATTGTTATGAGGTCGATGACAACTATAAAGTATGCTTGTGATACAAAGCTTAGATAAGCAGAATATCTACTTTGGTTTGAAAGTTACCCTTACGCTAAATAAAATTGATAACATGAAGTAATATTTATTATGAAACATTTGTGTTGATGGCACATGCATGTATACATGTAAGTGCAAGGTTGCAAGTACATGTACACATGGATGGTATCTAATAGCTTCTTATAGCTATTTGATTTCAACTATGAATTTTAAAGTCATGATAAAAATGGTAGTAGTCCATGCTTTGTGACATAACATAAGATTGAACCAAGATTGGTCTAGATATAATTTTTTAAATACAAAGATAAGTATGCCCTTCACACCCTTTGATAGTATGTAGCTTAGCATGTAGGATAACCTAGTTTTCTTAAGATGATAAAACTTAAGAGAAATGTTGTTCTAGCCAAGTAGGGTGGTGAATATTGACTACATTTTCAATCATGCTTGCAACTATGAAGACCTTTGGGCAAGGTGGTGCTTTGCTTCACAAGCATCTGCTAGTTCACATGGTCTAGATGCACTACCTAGTTAGAGGTCACGCTAGCTAGGAGGTACCTATAGTGTGTGACTGACTAGAGTTGTGTAGGGTCAAAATATTGGGCTCAAATGGAATTAGACCTAACACCTGTTTATACCCTTGTGAAGGGTAGGGCCACTTCTAGTAGGAAGGTGTGCAGGGGACCACTAGGTCTATGGTTGTATCTATAGCTCTCCTCGATGATACTCTCCCTCTGGTCAACTTGCAATGATTCTTAAAGATTTAAAATGGAATCCAATCACAATAGACCCTAAATTCCCTTGTGCACTTTATTTAAATATAGTACAATGTTAGATTTTGAAACATTGACTTGTTTATATGAATATGTATTCAATATTGGATTAAAGATTTTTTGTTACTTGCTTAATAGAAAAGTTGAAGTTTCATTTCCCTCTTCAAAGAAAAATAATTGCTCTAGGGAAAAAGCATGAAGTTGTATCGCACTTGGGGCTAATTGGGGGTAGTCCAACCAGACTACCACCCAGCCACATGGTGCCTCGTGTTGCTGGCATGACGCTTAAATGGCACCAAGAGTTCGGCCAAACTCAGCTCGGTCAGACTATTGACTACATTATCTCGATTTGTGAGTGTTTGAGCTTAGAATTTTTCAAAAAAAAATCAAAATAGTTCGACTGAACTAAGTTTAGCCAGACTCACTTATGTGGCAGGTGATGTGGTAGGCAAATCATCTATTTTGTCTGTATTTCTAAAACTTTTCACTTCTGCTCAATTTTTTTTCAAGAAATTTTTTTGATAATTAAATGAAATTTAAAAAAATATTAAATGAAATTAAAAAAATATTAAATGATATTAAAAAAATTTAAAAATATATTTTTCACTAGATGAGTGAATCTTCTCCAAAAGGGTATAATTTTTTTTGATAATCATAAATTTAGTAGACAAAAGGTGACGTTGAATGAAAACTAATAAATTCAGTTGTAGACACCTAAAATTAATTAAATCAATATTTAATCAATTTAAGCCTATCAACATAATCAATTGATTTAATTGTGTTATCCTTATTCCTCTTGGCATTAATTAAATCTAATTTAATTAATCCTGTCACTATTGTCCAATAATTAATTTATCAAATAAATTAAGTATCCCCTTATTCTTCTAAAGTCCCTCCAATAATTATTTCCTCTAAACCCACTCAGTTAATTAATTTTAATTAATTAACCTAACTAAAGTGATTCCTACAAATCACGTTTCCTAATCCCACTTAGCCTAATTAAATCTTCTAGAATCTCTCATAATCCCACTTATCATTATTCTCCAATTTTAAATTCCCCACTCATGTCACATCAACATTTAGCCTCTCGAAGAAATTCAAATTTCTTTGAATCCCCCCCTATGCATCCTCATTTTGAAATTTCAAATTCCTTTCCCCCCCTTTTCCCAAGGAATTTTATATTCCTTTTTACTCCTTCAAGGTATCCTTGATCTATGCCCACTAATTCAAACCAATCCCAGCCCTTCATTATCAAATCAATCTTGGCCCTCCATTGGCCTCCTCTAATCTATAAATTGGAGGATCATTTCCTCACCAAAGAACAACATGATTCTTCTAATCTTATGCTGCCCATTTCTCTTCTATCCTCTTCCTATCATACCATCATAATGCCCTCATAATCCTTCAATTTTCCAATTTAAATCAATCCAAATCCATTATAATCCCAAACTCAAATCCATATACAATCAATAACCCAATCTTGTTGAGTACAGGAGAGCAATCCACATCCACATCAAAGAAGTCAATCCAATCAAGTGGAGCACAAGGGCGCCTCTGCTTCATCCAAGGCTTAATTTGAGGAAGGAATCAAGCTTGGGAAGGTATACTTGGTTTTGGTAATTTATGTGCTTATGATTGTTTCTTGTTTTATCTAACAATTCTGGCATGCCCGGTGGGACCCACATCCCTAATTTGACATTTTTTGCAAGTTTTTGTGTCTTGGAAAGTTGCAGGTTACATCTCCAACACAAAAGCTCGTATGACTCTCCGCTACCTACAGAACGATTTTGTTTCTTATCTTGTATAGGCTACTAGGAATTATTGTACGAGTAGGTGGTCATACTCGTACGTGTTTCTGTTCCTACCTAATCTTCTATTTTGACCTTGTTCTTCCTTCTTGTTGTCTATATTTCTCTTCTTTCTACAAAACCTCATACGAGTTTCTATATGCTATAGTATGAGTTAATGTTTTAAATTGTTGTATGGTATGCTGAGAGTTGTCGTACGGGTGCCTGAAAAACTTGTACGAATCTATCTTGGCTTGTATGGATGTGTGAGAAAGCTCGTACGGTTAGGTGAGAAAACTCGTATGGGCAAGTGAGAAAGCTCGTACGAGTTTCTGTTTCTGCTCACTCGTATAAAAAATAGAGGGGAGTTTTAAGGGTTTTCTGATATCAATTTGCTAATGTTAATGTTGACCTCTCTTTGTTCTCTATTTTTCTGATCTTTTTGATAGCCTAACAAGTGTTTGCAGATTTAGCTTGTCAAGGAATTTATTAATTAAACCAATGCTTGTCAAAGAATCTAATGCTTAAATTACTAATCCACATATCTTGTAGGTTGCCTAAGGAAACACAAGCAAACATTGTGTCTTTTTACTCATTTTCTTAGGCACTTAGATCTAATTAGGGGTAAAAGAACAACTTGCTTGATGTGTTTGAGAAAAGTGTAGAGGTAGGAGAGTATGCTCTTGTCTATATAGACAATAAAAAATCCAAACCCTTGAAACTTTTCTAGTTTGTTGTGTGTATACCCTTAGCGGGCCTGCCCTCCCGATTTGGTGAGAGGGGAACGACCCAAGTGAGTATGGCTAAAACCCAAGCATTCCAACTCACTATAATAAATAGGCCTTTTGAGATGAAAATCTTGGAGGACAGAACTATTTGAGTTTATACTCATATCGAGCACTTTGTAGGGCCCCTTGAGGTCTAAGTCACACTTGCGTGAATACAAAGGGTAGTCTTCGAATGAAAATTCTTACTAAGAGCCCTAGGAATAGAAGCCACCCGGTTCACCTCCAAAAGGTGGATAATCTTTGTGCAAGGGAGATAGTAACTCCCCCAAGAGACTTGTCATTTCGTGCCCCCATTAGCATTTGGAGTCGGCTAATACGGTGTTGAGAATCCATTGGGTGAGACTCAACGACGATATATTCTGATTAGCTATTGGGTGTGTACATGAGTCAGCAAGCAAATGTTTTCCTCCTCAACCAACTTCCTAGGATAGCACAATGTGTGGCCAATGTGTATTCATTTCTTGATATCTCTTGCTAAGTCCTTCCTCCAACCAATCAATCCTCCCTCTTTCCAAATTCCATCTTGTTATCATCAAATCCCTAATCCATTTCTATTTATCCAAGCAATTCTCCAATCACCAATCCACTTTCATCCATTCAAACAATCATCCTTTCGCAACCAATATTTATGTCCAAATCATTCATCCGACTTTGGGTAGCCTTCCCCTTTCTCCTTCCTATTATCTATCCATTCTTCCATAATCATCATTCTTCTAATTCAATCAAATCTCCAAAATTTCAATCAATCAATCAATCCATCTTTCTAATCCGGTTATCTAATCCCTCATTAATCAATCATCCAATCCTTTAATCCAATCAAATCCAATCCATCATCAATTCCCATCTAAGTATTATTCTAAAGATTAAGGTGTCATCCTAATCCAAATCAATCCCGTCCTCAATCAAATCCAATCCAATCAAGTCCTAATCCAAGGACCAATCCAATCAAATCAAATCCAATCCAAATCTAATCAAATCCAATCCATCATCATTCAAAGCCAAGTCCTAATCCTCATCTTCATTATCTTTCCAATCTAATCCCTCATTCTCAACATGGCTACCCATAATTTCAAATCTTGGTATGAGTAGATGCTCATGGAAGTTCACAAACCACCTCAACCTGCCTACCAAGTCAGTCCCATAACCTCCCATCCATCTATTATATCCCCATCCATTTCATCTCAACACACTATATCCAATCCCAATCTATATCATATCTCTTACCCTTCCTCTACCTTTGACAAGAGAAATCCATCTTATTCCCCATCCATGTCTCCATATTATCCCTCATCCGCATATATACCTTCATCTCCCCTCCCATCCAAATGGCAATCCCCATCCTTTTACAACACATTCATTACCTCTACTCCCCATCCAAATCCTTTACTCCATAATCCTCCAAGCATTAATCCTAATCCCCCAATCCATTATCCCAATCCATCTAATCCCAATCCTCCAAATTTTGTATTATCCACATCCTCCAAGTCCATCATCTATAATCTTATCCAAGACATGCTAGCAAAGGAGACAAAATATCCTTCTCAAAATCAAGTTGCCTCGTCTCCTCAAGTCCTCCATCCACCCCAATCACCTCCACCTCAGAACAAATCCCAATCTCCCGTACTTCATGATACGCCTATTCCTCTATCTACACACATCGAAGCTTTCATATCCTCCTCCATCACACAATCCCCACAACTCCAAACATGTCAAAAGATTATTCCAAAGCATGCTAGCATGTAATCCTCTCCATCTCATGATGCATCACCCTCCACTCCATCTAATGATATCATTCCCTCCACTTCCTCTCATGATCATATGATTCCTCTATCCAACCCTCTCCCTCAATCGCATGATCCTCTTCCATCTCATGATCTAATCACCCCTCCCACTCCATCTCATGATACCCTCCCTAGTCAATATCAGAGTATCCCTTCATCTCCATGTCATGATTCCAATCCACCTAAAGATCCTTATCTTCCTTCCACATCCCATCCCCCTCAAAATGGACTCGCATCTTGTTTCCGAAATAATAAATTTATCCTATTGGGAAAAGAAGCGCTAAAGATGTTGGTGCATCTCCTACTTCTCCTAAATCTAAAAGTCCTCCATGTAAATCAAAACCCTACCATCCCCCATCTTCCACATCCATTTTGGGACCCTATGTTCCAACGCTCAATCCTCCATTCCTTCCATCCATTTTGGGTCCTTACATCCCTCCATCCACCATTCCATGACCTTAAATAATCACTAAGAAAGATCAACAAAGTCACACATCATTGAATTCCTTCCAACATTCTCCCTCCACCATCCCACCATCCATAAAATCCTCAAGTCATTCATCCTCATGCACCCATCCTATTTCTATTGGAAGCAACTTGGATACTCAATCTAAAAAGCATAAAGCTCAAAATCCACAAAAATCAAAGGATCAACATGTCCCCTTAAAATGACATGCTAAAAAAAAAAAAGATCCAAAAGAAAGAAAAACCAAAAAGGCCACAAAGGCCTCAAAAGAAAAAATCAAAAACTATGTGGATTCCCAAACTAGTCAAAGAAGCAATTCATCTCAAAGTAAAATCCAAATTGGCATCCAAACTTTCTAATCCAAAAGCTCCATCCATTCATAAGTCCTCCAATCCTCCATCTAACACTCCTCCATCTTCAAAATCCATTTTGGGTCCTTATCTTCCAAAATCCACCATCCCAACTCCATCATCCCCTTCTTCTATTTTGGGTTTTCATGTCCCAAAATACACACTCTATCATCCATCTAATTCAAAACACTCTCCTCCACTACTCCACCACCCTTCAAGGTGTGTGCCAATGTTGATCTTACACAAATTTTTCAAAACCCCATCCATTATCCACCATCCATTTTTCACAATCCCATTTTGTTGGTCCAATCCTTCCATCTCATACATCTTTATCCACCATCCTTACATCCTTAATTCCACTACCCTTAGTGGGGCATTTTCCTCCTTTGCAACATAGTCCTTGGGTCTCCATCATCCTCCCCTTCATCCTTTATTCCTCCATTTCCTATCCATATCCATCCACTCAATCCATCTATCTCCTATCCAAACAATATCTCCCCCCATTCATCCATCCTCTTACCAATCCTTTGTTCTCCCTTGTCATTGGTTCCAGTCCACCTATCCTATATCCACCAATCCACCCCATCCTATCCAATTATATTTTTAATCCAATCCTATCTCATCCAATCATATTCTCCATCTCTTCCAACTCAATCATTAATCCCATCCCCAATCCAATCCTACTCAATCATCTATCCCCCTTTTCATCCTATCTAATCATTCATCCTTCTTCCAACCTATCCAATCCATCAAACTGAGCTTTTCCCATCTACCTAAACTTACACTAACTTGCACATAACCCAAGTACCCATCCATAGTATGATAATCAAACCCAAGCAACAATCCTCTCATTTGTAGACCTTGCACATCCAACTTGTCTTTTGTCATTCATCAATCTATCCACACCTTGCCCATCACGATGAATTCTTCCCATGTCTAGCAGTTCATCCAAATCCATCACCTGCCCATAGGGATGCATCCTTCCCTAGTCCGACAGTTCATCCAAATCCATGTCCTACTCTAGGCAAGAGATGTTAGTTGGTCATGTGCATGTTGTTTGTATGCTTGATATTTTCTCTTTAATATTCATCTTGTGTCCTAGGACTATACTTTCTCATGGTTGCCTTGATAATCCTATATCTTGGTATGTCTTGACTTGGGTATAATGGGGCATAGTTTTTATGGTATGGTGTGTTTGAAGGTTTTCCTTGTACAAACTGGCAACCCTGCATTAGTATTTATCAACACTTGCATGATTGTGTGCAAGGCATACCTGTTTGAATGAGAGTCAGTCCACACCTCAAATCTTCATACCATCCTGGTTCTTATAGTCAGGGGTGTAGACTATCCATGGCAATATCAAACCTAGGTTTTTTTTCTATATTTGTTCAGCAAGAAATCCCATTCATTTATCATTTATTTATCTCAATTCATTCACAAGATTCCAATCCATTCATTTATTCCCTCTTTCATCATCTTCATCCTTTCATTACCTAGTCTTCTCATCCATTTCGAGAGCACACCCGTGTTCTTCGAACCCACATGTCCTCTCGAGGGGGCATACAACTACTTCCTCGTCATCCTTCCTCCTCGTAATTCTTCCTCATTATGACTAGGGCATCATGCTACTAGTCCTTATCCTTTTCTTCCACTATGTTTTATTCTTCTTTGATATAACATCACTTCATGATGCTATATCAAAGAGGGGCAAAATGTAGACACCTAAAATTAATTAAATAAATATTTAATTAATTAAGTTTGTCAACATAATTAATTGATTTAATTGTGTTATCCTTATTCCTCTCAACGTTAATTAAATCTAATTCAATTAATCTTGTCACTATTGTCCAATAATTAATTTATCAAATAAATTAATTATTCCCCTATTCTTCTAAAGTCCCTCCAATAATTATTTCCTCTAAACCCACTTAGTTAATTAATTTTAATTAATTAACCTATCTAAAGTGATTCCTACAAATCACTTTTCCTAATCCCACTTAGCCTAATTAATTCTTCTAGAATCTCTCATAATCCCACTTATCATTATTCTTCAATTTTAAATTCCCCACTCATGTCACATCAACATTGAGCCTCTCAAAGAAATTCAAATTTCTTTGAATCCCCCTATGCATCCTGATTTTGAAATTTCAAATTCCTTTCCCCCCCTTTTCCCAAGGAATTTTATATTCCTTTTTATTCCTTCAAGGTATCCTTGATCCATGCCCACTACCTCAAACCAATCCTAGCCCTTCATGATCAAATCAATCTTGGCCCTCCATTGGCCTCCTCCAATCTGTAAATTGGAGTATCATTTCCTCACCAAAGAACAACATGATTCTTTTAATCTTATGTTGCCCATTTCTCTTCTATCTTCTTCCTATCATACCATAATAATGCCCTCATAATCCTTCAATTTTCCAATTTAAATCTATCCAAATCCATCATAATCCCAAACTCAAATCCATATACAATCAATAACCCAATCTTGTTGAGAAAAGGAGAGCAATCCACATCCACATCAAAGGAGCCAATCCAATCAAGTGGAGCACAAGGGCCCCTCTGCTTCATCCAAGGCTCAATCCGAGGAATGAGTCAAGCTTGGGAAGGTATACTTGGTTTTGGTAATTTATGTGCTTATGATTATTTCTTGTTTTATTTAACCATTCCACCCCTTCTCACGTTTGCACGTCTTCATCAGCTATGTTGGACTTTAAAATATTATTATGAAAAAAATATACATCAGATTTTTTTAACACTACATCTATATGTCCTCTATTTGGAAAATTAAAATGAGGAAAAAATAAGTTCATTTTCATTTTGTTGGTGACATTGACTAGAACCCTTGATTTTCAACATTTTTCAGCAATAAAAAATCCGTCTTTGAATATATAAAACAAATGTCAATTTAAAAAAAGGAAAATTAAGAAAGAACAAACATAAATTTCATTAATATTTCTATATTTGAATAGTTTACATCATTTTGAAATTCAATTTAGAAATGTTGCCTTTATGTGGTTGAAGTTAAACAATTTTAGTTGTGTTGGCCACTTCCTTTATAAAAGTGTGACACGACATTGTGCTTTTACCTTCCATGAAATTTATTTATCTTTTGTATATGATATGTATAGTTTTGCATTCATTTTCTTTCTATAGGATTAGCATGTCACAAAAGGTGCTAGAGGAGGTGATTGTGGTTGAGTGGTTTCCATTCTTGGATTACTTCCATACTAGCACATTAATACAACACATAGCCAAGGTAAATAAGGGTGATGATTTCTCAAAAAAGGTTACTAACCTAGCACCCATATGTGAACTTTTGTCTATTTAGGATAGGATAATTTTATATAGTATGTATAAGGGTAATAATAGTAGTCATAGTAAAGGATAGTCAAATGTAATAGAGTAGGTAGTATAATGGTAGTAGATAATGAAGAAAATAAATAGCTCTAATACAAAAATGAAGAAATTAAAAACTTGAGACAAATTTCTACATAGCAATAAACACATAGAAATTGCTACTCAACAACTAATAAAAATTTATATTCATTCAATGAATTAAAAATCCTCTTGATCATGAGATCAAGGATCATCTCATCATAGAGATCAAAGAACATGAAATATTACAATTCTACCTCAATAAATAGATATCTTTAGCACATTGAATGCCAACTAAAAATAGAAAAGAAAACATGCATATTCATGCACAACTATAGTTAACTCTTTTATGAAAATTATATTTTTAGAAAAGATTATCCTTAATTACAATTCTTCCCATGTAAGTGGGAGAAATTAATATTCCAACTCTATATTTAGAAATCTTATTTTTATGTCCATATGAGACTGCACAAGTAGTTCTCTTCATGCAACTACTCATGTGAAGAGTTGAAATTAATATACCAACAATCTTCCCCTTTATTTCAACCACTATTGGATTGCTTCAACACAAAATTTTAGATATTTTCTTCTGACTTCAATGGGATTTTCTCCTACTGTGATACATCACGTGGTAATCTCCACTTGGATTGTACTTTGCTTGGCTTCAACTCCTTCAAAGCTTTATTAGGATTTGGATATAACTTCCTCACACGATTGTATTAGTGGCTTAGAATAATTCCTATAGCTTTCACAAAACCTATGATCTACTGTTCTCCTATAGAGGGATTCTCTCTTTTTTTTCACAAAAAATACTATGGCCTCTACTAAGACCTTTCTAGCTTCCTCATGAATTGAGGGCTTCACCTATTTCATAGGTGATTTTTAGTTTTATTGCACTGGTTGGATCTTCTCAACATCAACGCCATCTTTTCATGCCTTAGCAATCTCTTCTTTCGTTGGCAATCTCTTTGTTTGTTTGGGTTGCAACTTGTCTAGGATTAAAAGGTAAGTATAGAAAATGATAAAATGATAAGAGGGCAGTTAGAAAAAAATAATAAAATAATGAAGGGGGTAGAGGAAAATTAAGAGGGTAGAGGAAAATTAAGAGATAAATGACATGTGTCATAGAGTGAAAAGCTAATGAATTTATTAAATAAATAAAGATTTATTTAATTAATAGAGGAAATTGTAAGGAAACTTGCAACCATCTTTATGAAAATTTCCACATAACCCATTGTAGATTTCAATCAAATCAACACATGGAAGCCATATGCAAAGAACAGACAACATACCCATGAAAATGTGACACAAGATATATCCTGGGAAAACCATCATAAGGTAAAAACCTATCCTCCAAAAGCATCATCCAACATGTATTATCAGAAATGTGTCCATTACAATAAAACTATGGAAAGCTTTCAAAACCCAGTCATAACCAAGCACTCCATATGACCAAGCATGAATCCACACATCCCATGCCATGCTTCCTCCTTCACAAATGCTAACCTGACTAACCCAAACAACTATCCTTGAAGTGTTTTTATAGAGACAAGCAACCACAAAACCACCAAGTGGTATTAAAAAAAAACCATGTGAAAATAAAATATAACATTTTTCTTACCTACCCTTGACCCACATTTAATATTGGGCACTTCATCACAATTACATTCCCCAATATTTAATAAATATAATATAATAATACCAATGTGTCAATACAACAATGAAACATTATTATGCAAGGTGTACAACACCATTTTCTCAACATTCTCCCATTTGTTGTATACATTGCATAAGGGCCAAGAAGTAATCCGTCACACGAATAAGAGACTGATCTCTCCATGCACATATACCATCATGGAATCTAAGTGATCCATGTGCTCCATCAAGATACCTACAACAAGAAACAAAGTGACCACCATCTCATACATGAATTCTCCCAACCTCCATCATGCCACTGCCACTGGACATGAAAAGGCCATCCAAAGAGAAAGCCACATAATCTATCACAACAAATGATAAGTCCCACACCAACTGATATTTGAACACAAACACTAATCCAAAGGTATCCAATGCAAAGTTAGTTGTTTACATAACTGAAATAAAACCCACAACAAGTGCTAACACATCAACTTTACATGCCTCCAAGGCATACACACCAAGTGAATAACATCTCATCAACATATGCAACTTGTAACATGCAACCATAAGCCCCAAGTGCAATACCTGCCACTATGTACACCAATGAACTCCCACTGCATAGGTAATGTCAATATCTTAAATGAATCCGCTAACAACATATCATAGAAGTGTAACCATGTAGTATCAAGAACATCCACATCAATGTGAAACATCATGTAAACCGATAACCTACAAGTACCACTCTCACACCATGTCTCCAACATTCTCCCATGTTCTCCACACCAACAAAAGAAAGAGATAAAGGAACCTCCATCTCCTACATGACAATATATGAACACAAAACCAGTGAACACATAGCTCCAAAGAACCTCCAGCCAATGTAATGTGAATATGAACATCCAGGTTGATAATCAAAACAAAGAGAGAAACACTGCAAGTCAAATCTCATACTATGTCCTTCTACACACACCTCTAAATGATAACTATGTCAAGTATGATCTCCTCCATAGAACCCACATGAAAAGAATAACAACACCTAAACAGTGTTTAGCCCCTTGGACTAAACCAACATATAACATGTACTCAACATGGATGTAAGCCTCTCATAACCAAGAAGATCAAATTAAATATCCATTCCCAAGCCTAGGGAATACACCCAATAAACCATCTCCCAAACTAATATCAATGACTGCCACCCATCATAATAATAACTCAAATGAACGAGGAGATAACCAATGCTACACATCTCTCAAATGAGCCCTTCAGAACTAAACATCTACATAGCTCAAGATCCATATCAATGAAAGATAAGCATACCATAATGTACTTGAAAGGAAACAATGGGCAATACCTCTCAAGTAGTAAACTGCCAAGTAGACCGAGAGTGGGGAATGAGAATGCTCACCAATATATCCAAGTCATCATGACTCATACTAAGAACAATCTCCTTTCAAGTCCATACCAGGTGAATGCTCCTCGGACTTCCTAATGAAACAACCAAATGTCCCAACACATCTCTAATCACAAGAGAAAACTAGCATCATCTACATCTCCATGCATCCATGAGCACCTGTAACCAATCAATCTATGCCAAACTCCAAATGCAACACAAAACCATCATGAAGTATCAAGCAAATGATCATACACTCAATAAAAAGAGAACCACCAAGATCAATGCCAAAGCTCCAATCCCGAGAACCAGGAACATAAACATGACAACATAATCTAACCATCTTCTCCAAGGAGATAACATGCTCCATATGAACATAACAAATATCCATATCATGCCAAAACTCTAATCTAGAATCAATAGTGGACCATGACATAATATCAGTCATCCTATCATATCAAATGAAAGCATAAAACCACACCTCAACCAAGGACTCCTTGAGCCCTCAAGATGTAAACATATCCTAATAGTGTACCTGCAAATGCAAGAGAACACTTCTGCATCAACGGGATCTAAGGCATCCTCCAACATATGCACACTAAGAAGATCATCCACCAACCAACATGGTGAATACCCATCACTACTATAAGCTACCATTGAACTATGATACCAAGCTCTCCATAACATTGTGATAACCATCCCCTAAATGAAGAACATCTAGGTCTACACACATCCAACTGAAATATCAATAATATAAAGTAAACCATGAAGTCCATCTGAAGAAGATACATACACATTCATGGATTCCAAATAGGGTTATAAACACCATTAAACCAATAGCTTTGATACCACTTGTAAGGAAACTTGCAGCCATCTTTATGACAATTTCCACATAACCCATTATAGATTTCAATCAAATCAACATATAGAAGCCATATGCAAAGAATAGACAACATACCCATGAAAATGTAACACAAGATATATCTTGGGAAAAAATTCATGAGGGAAAAACCCAACCTCCAAAAGCATCATCCACCATGTATTATCAATAATGCATTCATTACAATATTGTTATGGAAATCTTTCAAAACCCAGCCATAACCAAGCACTCCATATGACCAAGCATGAATCCACACATCCCATGCCATGCTTCTTCCTTCACAAATGCAAACCTGGCTAACCCAAACAACTATCCTTGTGGTACTTTTTGTTGGCATATGATGATATGATGATAATGTATGTTGTCATTGATGTCAATAAGTACAGGTGAACTGATATGAAGATTGGAAGAAGTTGTTATTGATGTTCAAGTTAGAGAACCGGTATGAAGAGATGAAGTGAACGGGTGTCAAGGTTTCACTAAGTGTGACTACCGGTTGGTAGTCTTAGCTCTAGGGTTTCCGGTTTGACAATCTAGCTTGTGCAATGTAACCGGTGATATTCTATGATGAGTTAGCTAAGAGATAAGGATGAGATCGAGATAACACGTCAGTTTTGTGCATGTGAAGGATTTCCTTGAGGATCTTGCATGTGAAGATCGATTGCATTAAATGTCTACCTTGGGAATGAATATTTTTCTTAGCGGTATGAGAAGAAAGCGTGATGGGTTACTAATTTCTATGTGCGGTGAAGAATGGACGATGCAAAATGACTTGTAATCTGTTTGAGATTGTTTCATTCTATGTAATGTGTTTGGACGATCAGGATTGGATCACTTGTAATTGTAAACCTAAATACTTAGGGTTTAGGGTTTATGCTACCGACCTAATTATTGTCTATAAGGTCGATGAGTTTTGATATTGTAAGTGTTGGAAAAAGTTGTGTTTGTCTTCGAGTGATGAGATACTTGCCAGACCAGTGAGTGAAAAACTACAGAGTGTGATTGCAGAGTAGAGGAATTGAAAAGGATCTGCCTTAGCATGTACTGTTGTTATCAGATCAGAGCTTTACTTGTTGTCTTCTAACCATTTCAACAAAAGGAAAATCCCTTTGTCAGGTAGCTTTAACAGTCTTATTGTAAAACCTCTAACTAGGTGACTAAAGTTCATTGAGTTCTTCAAATCCTCTAGCAAGGTAACCTTTAACAAGGTTTCAACCTTTAATGGTGTATATAGCCATCCCTTTACTGGGTGATCTTTAACAAGATCGATTCCTAATAGAACCTTATTGTAAAGTCTTTAACCGGACTAGGCTCCTAACACAACGAGCTTCAAAAGAGTTCAAAAACAAGCTTGTGGGTATTCATCCCCACCGTGGGTTTTCCCATTTGGGTTTCCATGTGAAAAATCTGTGTGTCATAAGTTGTGTATTTTTCATGTGATGATTCAGTATTCTTTGTTTAGGTGATTATGCATGCAAAGCTAATGGTTATGGTATTACTGATACAACACATGCATATGTATATGGGTGAAGTAGTTATCAAGAGTTGAATGGTATTCAATTTTACTAGTTTAGTTGTCTGAAGCATTTCTGTGTTTAACCGGTATTGTCATGGTTAAGTTCAGGAATGAAGACAACAGGTTATCATTGTTTTAACTTGATAAACTATTGAGAAGTTTTTTTGTTTGCACTGATTCACCCCCTCCCCCTCTCAATACCAGTTAGGATATTTGTTGTTCATCATTATTCATCAATTGGTATCAGAGCAACTCCAGGTCCTCGGTGATATAAGCTTAACTGCTTGAGGTAAAATATCTTGCTTTAATAATGAAGAGGGAAGGTCCTAAGTTCAATAGAGATAACTTCAAAATATGGAAGGACAAAATGAAGATCTATATCAAGAGTTTGGGTGCTCAACACTGGAGATATGTTGATAATGCCTATGTAATCCCCACTGACACTCTAATCGATGATCAGAAAAGAGAGATTCAAGAAAATGGGCAAGTCATGGAAGCCCTTATTAGTAGTTTGTCCGATATTGAGTTCATTGATGTACAAGATAAGGACACTCCTAAGGATGTATGGGATACATTGGAAACTATTTATGGTGGTGATGAGCATGTCAAGCAAGCTAAGGAAGAGAGCCTTAGAGGAAAATTTGAAGACATGAGGATGGTTGAAGAAGAGACCATTCAACAATATGGCATACGGATCAAGACTGTGGTTGGAGACATCGAGAGCACTGGTGGAACAATTGATGATGCCACTATTGTTAGTAAAGTTTTGAGATCATTGTTACTAGTCTATGCAATTAGAGTTGTTGTTATTCAAGAACTAAGGTCTATCAACAAAACCAAGGTATCCTTAGACTCTATCATTGCAAAGTTGACTGCATATGAGTTGAATAGCTATGATGGCAGTGTTCAGAAGACTGAGTAAGCTTTTAGAGCATTTGTTGCACCAACCAGAAAAGGAAAAGAAGTGAGTACTAGTTATGAATCCATGCAAAGCAGAGGTATGGACGATGAAGAGATTATGATGGAGTTTGAAGCTCTTCTTGCCAAGAGACTTCCAAAAGGCACTAGAAAATACAGAGGTAAGCTTCCTTTAAAATATTATTCCTGCAATAAGATAGGACATATAGCTGTTAACTGTCCTAACAATGACAATAAGGATAAACTGGAGAGGTTTAGAAAGTATAAAGGAGGAAATAGAAGAAATTGTCTTGTTGCAGTGGATGAAGGTGTTACTGATGAAGAATCTAAGGATGAAGAGAATGAGGATATAGTGTTTGTAGTTGTAAAGGAAGAAGTGTCTAACAAGAAAGAACTTGTCTCTCGCATTGACAACTCTAATGAGTGGATTATTGATAGTGGTTGTTCTCACCACATGACTGGTGACCGGGGAAATTTTTTGTCTCTAGAAGAATATGATGGAGGTGTTGTCAGCTTTGGCAATGATGCACCTTGCCTAGTAAAAGTTAAAGGATTCATCTCACCGAATGGACAACACAGTGCGGATGATGTCTACTAGGTAGAAGGTCTTAAGCACAACCTTTTGAGTGTTGCTCAGCTAAATGACAATGGACTCATTCTGGAGTTCAAAGGTGGAGTCTGTAGTATAATTGGAAAGAGTGGTGAAATTATTGCCATCGATAAGCAGACCAGAGGTAACTTATTTCAATTGAATGCCAAGATTAGTCAGTGTCTGATGGCGAAGTTTGATGACAGTTGGATATGGCATAGGAGACTTTGTCATATGAATTTTGATAATATTGTAAAGGCGAGTAAGATCAAGGCAATAAGAGGATTACCTTTGCTGAACAAACTGGAGAATTATTTGTGCAGAGAATGTCAACTTGGGAAGATTTCTTCCTCAACTTTTAAAGGTAAGTCTTTTTCAGAAGAAAACTTACTTGATTTTGTGCATACCAATTTGTGTGGTCCAATGAAAACTAGAAGTATTCAGGGAGATAGGTATTTCATGATTCTTACTAATGATTTCTCAAGAATGATGTGGGTCACATTCTTGAAAGACAAGTCTGAGGCATTTGGAAAGCTCAAAGCCTTTAGAGCATTAGTAGAGAAAGAAAGTGGTCAAAGGATAAAATGCCTAAGAATTAATCAAGGAGGTGAATTCACTTCTGATGAATTCAACAAGTACTGTGAAGATAATGGTATCAAGAGGCAGTTGTCTACCCCAAGGACACCACAATAGAATGGCATAGCAGAAACGAATAACGGGACTGTAGTTGAAGCGGCCAGAACAATGCTGATCCAAGGAAAGGTTGCTCACACCTTTTGGAGAGAAGCGATGAGCAGTGCAGTCTATACTATGAACTGTTACTCATCAAGAAAGGTAAAGTTAAAACCCCTTATGAGTATTGGACTGGGAAGACTCCCACTGTGAGTTATTTTAAAGTATTTGGCAGTAAGTGTTACATCAAGAGAGGTGATCATTTGAGAAAGTTTGATGCTAAATGTGATGAAGGAATATTTCTGGGATATTCCACTAAGAGCAAAGCTCTCAAGTGCTACAACAATAGGACACAGAAAATTGTTGAGAGTATCAATGTCAGGGTTGATGAATCCCCTGAGGAGCCTGAGGAAACCTACAGTGAGAAAGTGGAAGATGAACCGTGTGTAGCCTTCTAGGAACCGGTTAAGAAAGAAACAAGTAAAGACCTCAATTTTCCTATACCAATAGAAGCTACGGTAGGTGAAGAAGAAGTAAGTGAAGAAGAAGAGGAAAAGCAAGCAAAACCAACTAGAGTCTGTAGCTAGGAAATGTGGAAATCATCAAAGCAAATCAAAATACTAATCCAGCTCAATCACAAAAGCAGATTGCAATGATCAATCCTAACACACTCAATAGAGACATGAAAAGCAAAACATTCAAAACTAAAGACTAAGCAAACCAGATGCAGATTCGAATGTCTCCTTCATGCGGCTCCATTGTCCTTCTTTCTTCTCCAAATAGCCTTTGTTTGTGGATCTCACCTTCAAGTGCACACACATGAGATGAAAGCAAGTAAATAAGATATTAGTGCAAGAGTACTCGAAGTGTGATTGATTTGTCAAAGTGATTAGAAATTCGATAATCTGATTATTCAATAATGTGATTATTAGATCGAGATTGAAGAAATTCATCCAATTTATAGATAAATTGGAGAAATGATCAAATTAACCTGAAGAGATTCAAATGGAAACTGAAAATCAATATGACAAATTATGACAAATTATGACAAATTTGCACTTTCTATGCAAAATTGATTGATTGATAATTTATGACAAAATTATGACAACTTTCTATGTCAAAATTGATTGATTGACAAATTATGACAAATTATGACAAATTGAAATGTCATTCCCATGAAATTAGGAGAAAAATAGGAGAAAATTGAATTAGAAATTAGAAAATTAGAAAAAGAGGAAAATTAGGAATTAAGAAATTAGGTGAATTAATTAATAATTTGTCATTTATTAATTAATTCACAAAAAGAGGAATAATTAGCCAATTAAATGAACATTTAATTGTGATGAGAAGACTTAGGATAAATAAATAATTTATTAATCCTAAAGGGAAAAATGACAAACAAGGTTAAATGATTAAATCACGAAACCCTAGAAGATGAATTAGCAATGCAAAGATGACAATTAGGTCTTGATGAAAGATAATTGATATCGATTTGATTCTGATTAACAAAGGACCAATGTGATAAATGATTTAATTGATAAATGCGCCAATTGACGAGGAACAATGACAAATTGATCCAAATTGACATAATTGAGATAGACAACGGTCGATGGCAAATTGATCGCAAAATGAAAAAATTGACAAGAGAACAAGGATCGATGACAAAATAGATTGCAAGACGACAAGATTGAAAATGACCACGATCGATGACAAATCGATCGCAAAATGACAAGATCGAACATGACAACGATCGATGACAAATCGATCGTTAAAACGACAAGATTGAAAATGATAAGGATTGATGACAAATCGATCGCCAGATGACAAGATTGATAAGAGGAGAAAACCCTAATTAGGATTGACGATGTCTAAAATAATGACAAATGAGCACGCACATTGATGCGACAGGATAAGATCGATCAAAATCATGACTGAAGATTGTTGTCGACAAGATCAAATTTGAGAGCGAGACGAATGAAGAATGCAGAAGAAGGACTCAATGCTCGTAAATGATAAAAACCAAGTGCGTGACATAGGAGAAATGTTAATGCGATGCAAAACCTAAAATGAGGCAATGTGCAAATGTTAAAGTATGATCCCGCAAGCGTTGACCATTTTTAGGTGTCTACATTTTGCCCCTCTTTGAGACAATGCGATTTTAAGTGTTGTTTCAAAGAACAATAATGAAAATGCCCCAGATAATGACAATGACATATGCATGCCCCCTCGAGGAATTGGCCGGAAACATCCAGAAAAGAGGCCAATTGATCGATAAGAATGATAGAACATGATAGGATCAAATAGACTGCCAAGACTGACGGAAGAAATGTTAGTAAGAAGAAATGAGACAAAAAACAGTTAGAGACGAAGAAAAACTTGCTTTCAGTAATGCACTTTGTAGGTGAGAACCTTTATTTAATGTAGAAAAATGGATGCGTAGCATCATGGCATTGAAGGCCAGAGCTGAAATGCAACCCTTTTTGCAAAAGACAGACACATCACAGACAAACAACAATCACAACAAAAAAGAAAAGGACCATGAACCATCCCGGTCACTCTAAATCACTCAGTGACATCATCGAGAAACATAGGAACATGACCGAAGATAAATCAATAAAAAGATAAGACTCGCTAATTCCAACAAGTCAAACAAACATCTTGATCTTCATTGTCAAAAGTTGAAAGTGTTGATAGGACGATCATGCTGTCTGGTTTCAGGACATGTGGTACCCCATCTAAGATAGGACACAGTCTGGTTTCGAGTATACCACACCCTGTATAAGACCCATGATAGTAGTGACAAGGACAAATGATTTTGATGTTGAGTGATTAATAAGACAATTCTGATCAGTTTGAATGTCTGGTTTGATTGAAAAGTTCATCTGTTTAAGTGTGATTTCAGTTAAAGCACAGTGTTTGATTGTGTGTCATTGGATGTATGCTCAGTGATTTGTCTTATGCACCAAGAGGATATGTTTTGTTTTGCTTTTCGAGTTTTTACAAATTTTTTTTGTGTTCATTTTTTTCAGGACTTTATTTGACTTTTTAGAGATTTTTTTCAGGACTTTATTTGACTTTTTAGAGATTTTTTTCAGGACATTATTTGATTTTTAGAGATTTTTTTAAGGACATTTTTCAATTTTTTTGAATTATTTCATGATTTTTGCCCCTAGTGTCTAGCAAGGCAAGGAATATGACAGGTGAATAAATAGGCTTGCTGAAATGTTGGTGGATAGAGGAAAGACAAAGGCCTTTTATTATGGAGACAATACGGATGCAATTTTCAAGGGCGATTGCGTGATGAGACAAGAGACTGGATATGACAATGTAAAGCAGGGACATGGCATGATGGACATGTCAAGAGGTTTGTGAAAAATATGTTCAAATTTTGCGTCCTTATGTCAGATCAAGATCAAGGAATGAAAAAGAGTGTATGGATAGTGATAAGATATGGATAGGATAAGCAAGACCAAGAATGGATAAGGGACATGGACTGAAGGTCGGGGTAGGCTAAGGGATAGTGGCAGAAAGTTGCAATAAGACAGGGAATATGGATGAAAGGTTGTAATAAGCAAATGGATAAATGACCAAAAGCTATGATAGACTGAAAGCTGCAAACAAGATGCATGATGCTCATGACGATCCTCAGCCTTGTCAAGATCAAAGGTGGAAAGAGGAAATGGACATGAGGGACAATAAGATAATGGAGGGTAATGACAGGGGTATGATAGGATAATGAAGAGCAATAGGATATGAAGAAGGAAACCTGCCCCCAAGTGTGGTGTGCAAGAAGTTCATAGATTACGCATGATGCCTATTTGCCAGGTTTTCATCACGGTACTTGCCCAAGGTGCCTGTTTGCCAGGTTTTCACCAGTGGACGAATTATTTTTGCTTTACGTTTTTTTCTTTTGTCTTTTTTTTCACTTTTTTTTGTATTTTTGAGCTTTTCAATAGAAGATGGACACATGATAGGGGATGGAAGAAGGACTCAAGCATCTTTTTGTTTGGATAGTAGCCTTGAAAAAAGAATGGACCATGACCTATAAAAGTATGCTCAAAGACGTTGGTAGGATAAGGACATGGAAAATGAGATGAAACTAAGGCAAGGATTTATGCAAAGGATTGGATCAAAGGGATCGAAGGATGGAAAATATGCATTGGATAATGGATAGGGTATTGGAAGAATTGGGCTTCAGTGGATGAAAATGTAGGAAAGATCAACATTGACACACACCTTGAGGGGTGATGGACTGATGGAGGAAAAATGGATTTTGGATATTGAGATTTTGACAAAGGAACGACTATGGATTTTGGGACATAAGGGCCCAAAATGGATGAAGAAGGTGATGGAGGAACAAATTTGAGAGGGTTGGATGGAGGAATAGCAACTTTGGATGCCAAGTTGGATGTTTCTTTAGGCTTTTTTGCTTCAAGGAGCCGCTTAGGGATCCTCATGGTTTTTGATTTTTCATGCTTTTGTGGTTCCTTGGAGTGCATTGCTTGCACAAGGGATTTAGGAACCCATATATATTTTGACTTTGCTTTATTTTTCTCAGTGGGCCTTTGTGACCTTTTGGATATTTCTTTTTCTTTATAGATCAAATTTTTCTTTGCTTTGACATGTCGATTATATTGGACATGTTGATCCTTGAATACATGTGGATTTCTAGACTTATGACTTTTATACTTGGCATCCAAATTGCTTGGAGGGGGAAAGGAATGCATGGATGGATATGAATGAAATGGAGTTCTTTTGGATGGATGAAATTTACTCAAGGATGTGTGCCTTTTCTGACCTTGCATAGAGGATGAAGGGATATAAGGACCTAAGATGGATGGAAGGGATGATGGGGAAGGGATATGTTTGGATTTTGAAGGGATGTTGGATTTAGTAGGGGTACCCACGTCTTGAGAGTGAGTCGTGTAGACATGACCCTTAAGATCTTCTTTCATATTGAGGGGTTCTTTCTCATGAAGGTCTACTCCTTTGCCTTTATGAATATCTTGACTTGTAGGATACTCTTTTCTTTGGGAAGAAGACGCGAGTCCATTATGAGGTGGATATGAGATGAGAGAAATAATGAGATCTTGAAGTGGATCAGATTTCACCAAAGTGGAAGAACCCATTATGCATGCCGAGGGTTCATGAACATCTTGCACTGACATGTTAGAATCATGAGGGGGATTAGGATCATGAGTGGGGTCAAGATTATGTAGTGGACATGGTTCAATGACAGGCTCTTCAAGAGATGGAATGGGAGAAATAATGGGATCATCAAAAGAAATGCGATTTTGGAGTGTATATGGAGCATTAGGACAAGGAGATGGAGGAACAAGTCGATCTTGTGGAGGATCTAAAGGAATAATTTGATCTTGAAAAGGAGGAAGATCATTGGAATCCTCTTTAAAGGTGCTTTGCTCTTGACTTTCAATGGGATCATCATAAAGGATGGAAAGGATATCTTGATCTTTCTCAGGAAGTGGAATGTCCATGGGATTTGAAAGGACATTTTTTTCATGAAATGGAAGGGGATCGTTTGGGATTGAATGGACTGGGATATCTTGAGCTTGCTTGGGAAATGGAGTGTCAATAGGACTTTGGATAGGATGGATAAGAATAGGGGAATCATCATGAGTTTCTAGGAAGATGAGATCCTGGTCAACAATTGGATGGGATGATAAGGTTTCAGGATCTTGATCTTGATTTTCTTTAGGACTCATTTCTTCGTGCTCTAAATTATCCTCTTGACATGGGGTTAGACTTTGGATATGCATGGAGGATTCTGACAAGGAATCAATGTTTTGGCATGAAGGAAATGCACTTTGAACATTTGTGATGGATTTTGGCAAGGAATCAATGCTTGAACATGAGGAAGAAGGACTTCGAATGGGGTCATCTAAAACAGGTAATGGCAATAAAGTGCATGGTGGCATTGGGTCTTGTATTTTTGAAACATGACAAGGATGTGCATCATGAATTGGATTATCTTGGCAATCAATTATGGATAGCTCTTGGATAATTTCATCCTTGGGTGTATTGTTTGATGAGGACAATATGAAAGGTTCTTGTGAAACTTCTAAAGGTGTAGGGATAGATGCCACTGGAGAGTCAATTTGCTTGTGAGGGGATGAGGCATTGCTAGACATAAGTGTATTATTTTGATCTTCTTCAAAGAACTCACTCGGTAGGTTCCTTAAGAGCCTTGCAATAAAGCCACCTTTCCTTCGAGGTTTTGACATAGTTGTAGCTGGAATTTGAACTTGTTTGGCAAGAATTTGGTCTTGGTTTGATGTCATGTTTTGATTTCGAACTAGATGTTGCTCAAATTGGTTTGACATGTTCAAAATTTGGCTTGGTGTGTGCTGCAACCTTTGTTTTTGAATGTTTGGTTGTGGTTGTTGACATTGATATTCCACCATTGGTTGAACTATTTGTTGACATTGTATAGTTGGTTGGACATATTGTTGAAATTGGACCATTGGTTGTATTGGTTGTATATGTTGAACAATTGGTTGAACCATTGGTTGTGATGGTTGAAAATTTGATTGATAGTAAACACCTTCTTGTTCTTGTTGTGGAGGCACATAATGTTGAAATTGATGTTGTCTCTTTTCTTGAAATTGTTTCATCATCTCTATTTGTGAGAGGAGAGCTGGTATGTCTGATCGTTCAAGAAGAGATCTTACATCAATTGGCTCAATCTTTGGATTTTGACCTGGAAATTTTTGAAACATTTTGGACATTTGTGATCTATTCTTCTCAATGTTATTCACTCTTTTTTCCAATATCTCCTCTTCTTGAGCTAGTTTCTCCTCTAGTTTTTGTATTTGGAGACTTGTTTCATCATAATAAGTTTGATCCAAGTTCTGAGACATGTAGAGATTGGATTGACATGATTGATTGCTCAATTGTGATGACATGGCTTCGTAAGAAGGTTGAGACCTCATTTCAAAAAACATGTCACTATGCAAATGCAATATTTTTGGAACTTTTTTTTTTTCAAGGATGATGTATGATATGCAACTAAATGCAAACTAAACAGACAAAAATGCAATCTATGGCAAGAATGCAACCTATGTTTTTGTTCTTTTTTCAAGATTTTGACAAACTTATGAATGCAATTCTAAAAATGAGACCCTTAGGAAATTGAAATGATGTCTAGACCTCAAAGGACAAAAGGACCAAGTGACAAAAGGACGAAATGACAATGTCTCCCCTATATGCTTGGATACTAAGCTAGGTTTGACCAAATGACATTGATGACAAAAAGAGAAAAGGTTTGATAAGGTCTAGACCTCCTAACAATGACTTAGGGTTTATCAAAGATTTGGATTACTCAAGTATGACAAAACCTAGTTTTGGCACTATATGCAAAGGGACAATTACTATGCAAGTGACCCTAATATGATATGATAATGACCTAAGCTTAATGAAGAAACCTAGGGTATGCAAATGCAAATGTATGACAATGTCAACCTAAGTTTGAATTAAGAAATGGTATTACTCTACTGCAAGAGGACACATGCAAATGGATAACCCTTATTGATATGCAAAGGAGTATGACCTAGATGAAACCTAACCTTGGTAGTTGACAATGAATTTTGCAAAATGCAACCTAGGATGAACCTAAATCTAAGTGACATGAATGTTGAGACAAGATTTTGAACAATGTTTGACAACCATGTTTGAAGATGTTTTTGAATTTTGTTGGATGAAATGTTCTTGTGTTTAACCTTGTTTTGAATCAATTTGTCTTGTTTTTGAAATGAGAGGCAATTCAACTTTTGACAAGCAAAGAAGACAAGATATTTCAACTTAGACTCAAGACAATCATGCTCATTCACACATTTCTTATGGTAGGCAAGGACATTAGGTACTTGAGAGGTAGACTTGTTATGGGATTCAAGGAGAATACATAGATGCTTGACCCCACGGGCTCCCCTCCACGACACTCACTTCTCAGGGCAGCCAAGCATCAGTCCCCATGGAAATCTCCCCATGGCGAACTTAGTATCTCTTCCAAGTATCCAAACTTGTCCTTCTCAAGCAACTAGAAGGATTGTTGGCCTCTAAATACAAGGTGTTTAGTAAGGATTTCTGTTAAGCGTTACTCCTTGGTGTCACGCAAGCGTGATTGAGACATTAAGCCCACCAAGATACCAAACAAATGTTGTCACGCAAGCACGATTTAGACCTTGAGGCCCTACTTAGATGTTGATATGAGAAAGAGTCCAAGGGTCATCACTTCCCAAGTAACTACAATTCCCACGTAACCCTTCCTTCAAAGCTTTCGCCCATTAGGTATTTGTTTATAGTGAGTTAGAATGCCAAGGTATTCTAGCCGTACTCACTTTGGGTCATTCCCTTCTCACAATTGTCACTTGCTTGCAAAAGCAAATGGTCGGGAAGGCAAGCCCTCTAAAGGTGACACACAATCAAAAACATGAGCATGGTAACGAAGATCTGGATTTCTGACCACCCTAAAAAGGATGAGAGCATACTCTCCTACTCCAATGTCAAACTCAACAATCAAGACAAACATATATTCATTTCATCCTATTTAGAAATCATACTAGGTGCCTAAACGTTAATTGCAAACACAAAGTTTAGTTGTAGTCCAAGGCCACCTGCAAAACCCAAGTCAGAAGTTTGATATGTTTAGTCTTCGACTATCAAACCTGCATAAAACATGTTAGTAGTTTCATTTGTTGTCTTTGTCATGCATATGCCAAGGTGCTGCACAGAGAATCAGTACCAAAAAACCAAAAAGTAGAAACAGAATGCAAAACAAAACAATTTTCAAGTAAAAACACTGCTTTTTTACCTCTGTTTCTGGACTTTACACAAGCGCAGAATGCATGACACAGGCACAAAATTCTTGACACAGGTGCAAAATGTCCTTGACACAGGCACAGAATGCTTGACACAGGCGCAGAATGCTTGACACAGGCGCAGATTGTCTCACACAGGTGCAGAAGTTCCCAGAAAACACTGCACTACCCTGTTTCTTGGGTTTTTGACCTGCAAATCAACTCAAAAGCACTCAAAAGAATGATTAGGGGGTTAGTTCATGTCGGGTTCACCAATTAATGTAGCTAGGAAATGTGGAAATCATCAAAGCAAATCAAAATACTAATCCAGCTCAATCACAAAAGCAGATTGCAATGATCAATCCTAACACACTCAATAGAGACATGAAAAGCAAAACATTCAAAACTAAAGACTAAGCAAACCAGATGCAGATTCGAATGTCTCCTTCATGCGGCTCCATTGTCCTTCTTTCTTCTCCAAATAGCCTTTGTTTGTGGATCTCACCTTCAAGTGCACACACATGAGATGAAGCAAGTAAATAAGATATTGGCGCAAGAGTACTCGAAGTGTGATTGATTTGTCAAAGTGATTAGAAATTTGATAATCTGATTATTCAATAATGTGATTATTAGATCGAGATTGAAGAAATTCATCCAATTTATAGATAAATTGGAGAAATGATCAAATTAGCATGAAGAGATTCAAATGGAAATTGCAAATCAATATGACAAATTTGCACTTTCTATGCAAAATTGATTGATTGATAATTTATGACAAAATTATGACAACTTTCTATGTCAAAATTGATTGATTGTCAATTATGACAAATTATGACAAATTGAAATGTCATTCCCATGAAATTAGGAGAAAAATAGGAGAAAATTGAATTAGAAATTAGAAAATTAGAAAAAGAGGAAAATTAGGAATTAAGAAATTAGGTGAATTAATTAATAATTTGTCATTTATTAATTAATTCACAAAAAGAGGAATAATTAGCCAATTAAATGAACATTTAATTGTGATGAGAAGACTTAGGATAAATAAATAATTTATTAATCCTAAAGGGAAAAATGACAAACAAGGTTAAATGATTAAATCACGAAACCCTAGAAGATGAATTAGCAATGCAAAGATGACAATTAGGTCTTGATGAAAGATAATTGATATCGATTTGATTCTGATTAACAAAGGACCAATGTGATAAATGATTTAATTGATAAATGCGCCAATTGACGAGGAACAATGACAAATTGATCCAAATTGACATAATTGAGACAGACAACGGTCGGTGGCAAATTGATCGCAAAATGAAAAAATTGACAAGAGAACAAGGATCAATGACAAAATAGATTGCAAGACGACAAGATTGAAAATGACCACAATCGATGACAAATTGATCGCAAAATGACAAGATCGAACATGACAATGATCGATGACAAATCGATCGTTAAAACGACAAGATTGAAAATGATAAGGACTGATGACAAATCGATCGCCAGATGACAAGATTGATAAGAGGAGAAAACCCTAATTAGGATTGACGATGTCCAAAATAATGACAAATGAGCACACACATTGATGCGACAGGATAAGATCGATCAAAATCATGACTGAAGATTGTTGTCGACAAGACCAAATTTGAGAGCGAGACGAATGAAGAATGCAGAAGAAGGACTCAATGCTTGCAAATGATAAAAACCAAGTGCGTGACATAGGAGAAATGTTAATGCGACACAAAAACCTAAAATGAGGCAATGCGCAAATGTTAAAGTATGATCCCGCAAGCATTGACCATTTTTAGGTGTCTACAAAGTCATTCCTAGGTATGTGAAACTACATCATGAGATGAAGCAGATCATAGGAGATAAAGATGCAGAGATACTCACAAGAATAAAGGTGAAAGAAAACTCTTGCATGATTTTGAGTTTGAACCTAAGACTTCTAGAGAAGCACTTATAGATGAAGACTAGATTAAGGAAATGGAAGAGGAACTAGACCAAATAGAAAAGAATGCACCATGGTCTTCGGTACCTAGACAAGAACATAAGAATGTCATAGGTACCAAATGGGTCTTCAGAAATTGTGTGGGGGAAAAAGCGAGACTAGGGTAACATGTCCTAGTCCTACCTTTTGTCACACATTACGGAATACGAAAGAGCCTAGAGGTATCGCACAATTGGCTACTTCTTTTTGGTGAAAGAGAGAGCCACGGGCTACCTATTAGGGTTTCTATTCCTTTGTTGTAATTGAAAGGTAAGATTATGCAAGTTCAATTCCTAACCCCAAAATGCAAGTATGAACTAATAACAAGATTGCAGAATTGAACTTAAACAATGGAAAGCTGCAAACACAAGGACAAGACAAGAATGCAAATGCGTACCCGGAGTCAAAATCTGAGTGGAAATGTTCAGGACGGGGGCGCGGGCGCCACTGTCCTGATTCTGCACCTGAAACTGCACCTGAAACTACTGTTTTGCACTCTGGAAAACTGTCGGAAATGTTGTCTGTTAGGAGGACCAGGGCGCCCAGCGCCCCTGTCCCAGGGACCAGGGCGCTTAGCGCCCCTATCCTGGCAGGACCAAGGCACCCCACGCCCCTGTCCTGGTCTTCTGCTCTGAAACTTGGTGTGTGGTTCCATCTCCGTCTGCTTCTTTCGGATCTACAACTTGCGGCGTCGTCTGAATCCTGAAATCTGCACTTATATTTGAAAAAAGTGTTTGGGCGGCTATATAGGGTTTTGCCTTAGTCAAACCCCCGCTTCGATGCTTTCCACCTCCATGAATAGCCAAGTTGTATTGTAAAAGTAATGTGTGTGTAGACCTTGTGTGTGTGCAAGATCTAAAATGCAAGTAAGTAAACTAGAGCAACCTAGAAAGTAAACCCTAATTGCTTGTAAATGATAATGTAAATGCTCTAAATCAAGATGCAAAGTGATCTAAAGCATGAATGTAAGTGACATAATGAGGCTTATGCAAAGACATGAAAACAACATGAAATCATACCCAACCCCAAGGGAGGGGTACAAGCCAATCTTCAGTCGGTGATCCCTCATTGCTCTTCAATGCCTTCAAAGCCCTAAGTGAATGAATGGATTTGATGAATGCTTGGAGGATGAATGTTGAGTGTTGTTGAAGTCTTCAAAGATCTGCTCTTTCGCTACATATGAGGTTCCTGAAAACCAAATTTGGATCCCTTCCAATGAAGAAAGAGAGCTCTTATGTAGGAAACCCTAGGTCTTAATTCCAACTTTTGGCCGACCTAGAGATTGAATATCCCGCCAATTTCTTGGGGTTAAGCTTTATTTTATGATTGGATCGTGCTCCTAAAATTTCAAGAAAAATGTCCGGGACCGTGTGCACTCCAGGCGCCATGGTCCTGGCAACTTTTCACCAAATTTTCAGGGCCGTCAGATATGATGATTTTAGAGAGAATCCCAAAGTTACAGGTGATTTCGAGATGTTTTGACCCCCGGAATCAAGCCCCCAAGCTCAGAATAGGGCCTAATTAGGGTTTTTGATTGAATGATGTATTGGAGGAATAAAATGAAAAGGGCACGCTTTAACGAAAGGTCCCAACTTTATGATGTGGAGAATGGTGAAATAGGACCTTAGACCTAATTAATTTGATTAATTAAGTGCTAAAGGGGAAATGCAATGCAAAATGTAAAATGCACCAAGGCGGGTGCTAAACTAGGTGTGAAATTGTACCACCCTAGCAAGTGCGTACAATTTACGATGCTACATTTAGCCCCCACTTTAGCGGTCATATGAGTACTACGTGCATATGCAAGCTAAAGTACAGAAAGTAAACATCATTTGAAAAAGGATATATCCATAAGTCTGTCGAACGAAGCCCCCAGCGGTATCTGCAATACACAGTTAGGAACCGCACCCTACAAAACACACGTTAGATCACAAAATCACCTAATGCTTACTAAGGAAGGTGATGAAATTTGCGAGTAGCTATATGCCCCCCCTGTTTTGACTTGCTTATTAGGGAGGTGAAACAGGGTAACATGTTTACTTACGACAAATTGTGTAAGAGAGTATTGATGAGGAATGTTCACTGAAAAGGCTTCATCAGAGCACTTTTTGGAACATCCCGAGAGTAGGGGAATGAAAATACAATTCCTACGCAACAAGCGGTTCAAAAATCACATCTCCCAAACTCAAGTTATGATGAAATGAGTGAAAGAGGAAAATTAGGGTTTTGAAAGTAAAGGTAAAGGAATGAAAGTATATACCTTGAAAGTGACATTTGCATTTGTCACTTTGTTGATTTTTGAATATTGTTTATTGTAGCGGAGCCCACATAGCCATCATCATGCCTTCACGATGACCGGAGCGTCCCGCGAGGATTGAGATCATGCGACAGGCCGTGATCGACGATGAGCCACTGGACGAGGTGAGTTGACTGAACGTTGACTTTTGATTTTCTGCATTTGACTTTTTGTGATTGTTTGTGGGCCCTGGAATCTGACCCTGGGTCCCACCCCAGGTGCCATGGTCCCTGTGAGGCGCCATGGTCCCCTCAGGGCGCCATGGTCCCTGACAAGGCGCCATGGTCCCAATCAGGACTTGGCGAGAGATGTCAGGGTTAGCATACAATGTTCGACAGTTTGCATGAATGATTTTGATGATTGATTACTGATTATAGTTATGTTTTTGTGATGCAGGGTCTCCCGTACATGAGAGAGCACACGGCGGGGCAGATTCTTCACAGTTTGCGAGATCAAATTCCCCGACTGACTCAGGCAGAGAGAGACACATTGTCGATAGTAGGTTTGTGGTCTATGATTCTTATGCTAGCCATTCGATTTCATCCCGCGATGCTGATGGCACTCATGGAGCGATGGGATCCTGACACATGCACATTCCAGCTTCCAGCAGGGGAGATGACGGTGACACTTGAGGATGTGTACCGCATTCTTCGCCTACCGATCAGAGGAGCTACCGTGACATATGCGACCGATCGATCAGTAGAGGATCATCAGAGGGAGCAGGTATACTGTATAGGGAGAGTCATGCTGAGAGAGATGAGAGGTCGCATCATGGTCAGCTGGCTCTTACATCCTATAGGAGAGGTGCCCCTCATGAGACGTCTTATGATAGCCATCATTGCACTAGCTGTCTGCCCTAATGGGCAAGGTACACACATGCATGGGGGTCTCACATGGTGCATCAGGGCTATGGAGAGACACAAGAGAGTATATGCCTGGGGTCGGAGTATGCTTGCACATCTCTATCACGACCTTGAGGAGTATGTTTTCGGACAGGGTTGCAGCTTGATGACATGCACACTTCTGCAGGTGTGGATATTTGAGCACTTTACATGCACCAGGCCTGTCGGCTATCCAATGAGTGCGGCTAGCAAGCGACCTAGGGTATTTGCTTATCCACTTACCAGCGAGTGGAGATTTGGAGATCTATTGTATTGGAGAGTGACATTTGACAGATTGACAGTTGAGGTGACTGTGTGGAGACCATATCTAGGGATGCACAGATGGGATGGGATGGAGAGACAGTTAGCATGCTTACAGAGGAACCGCCTACTGAGAGGGCGATATCCACACATCATAGTCCCATTCTACTTTGATCGAGTACGGAGGTAGTTTGGGCTAGAGCAGTGTGTTCCAGCCGATGTGCCCATCTACACTCGACACTCACGAGTCCTTCCCAGACCCAGAGCAGTAGCGAGACCCATGATAGATGATATTGAGATCACAGATATAGAGGGGTCCGATCAGGATGTGGTCATTGATTATGCTGCAGACCCCGGGGCACAGCGCAGGTATCTCTCATGGTTTATGAGATCATACCCAGGGCCTATCTTTCCACCAGATCACCCGACAGGCCATCCAGGCCCATGGAGACATGGAGATTGAGATGAGGATCAGGGATCCAGATTGGAGGAGCTAGAGGAGGGAGAGGGTCATGAGGAGGAAGGAGGTCCTGATCCGCCTATAGGAGATCAACCTAGTGCCGAGGAGGAGGAGAACAAGGATGACGATGAGGAGGAGAGAGATGATGAGGAGGAGGATAGTGATGATGAGGAGGAGGATAGAGATGACGAGGAGGAGTCAGATGCAGCTCCTCACCATTCAAGAGATGATACCATAGCCTTAGATCCTCTCGTTATTCCCCAAAAGGGGGAACACGAGGTGATATGGAGACCTGTACCTATCGCACATAGATCGTTCGAGCGTGGGGAGCCTAGTAGTTCCCAGTCACAGATGCTACCATATCACGATCCCTACTGGCGTGAGGGAGATCCAGGTATAGTAGGTTTAAATTGATTGATTGATGTTTTGATGATATAAAATGGTACTAACACAAAATCTGTTCTACTGCTATAGCTAATGTATAGGAGTGGCGTTCCTTGATCCAACAAGCAGTGACAGATATCTCCACGACGGCGCAGATCCCTAGTTCCTCACAGGTTGCTTATAGACCTCAAGGGAACGCTGGTTGGCATGATGATTTGTTTTCCCCATTTCGAGTATAGGTAGAGATATGGAGGGAGAGAGAGCAAGCTCTATCAGAGGACCTTCAGCGGGCACAACGTGATCTAGCAGCTGCTCAGGCCGAGGCTACCTCGTATCACGTGATCCTTATGGATAGGGATCATAGGAGTTCCTCTCGGAGCCATTCACGATCTATATCACGGTATACCCCTATGGGTCCACCTGCACGACCGGATCAGGAGGGAGCATCTAGTCGTCACTCTCCAGCCACCAGCCCTAGGGCTAGGAGATGATCTTATGATGTAGGGTAGGTCACATTTTGGATGTATAGCGACCTACCTTTGTATATTGATCCACACACACACACACACACAAATATATATATATATATATACATGCTTCTTTGTCTCAAACGTGTTATCTTTAATGTCTTAAAACAATATGTATTTTGATTAAAGTTAATACATTTGGTAGATGTACATGTATGTTCTGAATTTAATTTCCATGTGATTGATTTCTCAATGCTCCATGATTAAATTGATACATGTGTGAAAATATTTGATCAAGTACTACATTGATGGTAGGGAAGAAAGTATGTATTAAGCCTACGAATCATATAACTAATGTGATTTAATTTGAATTTAAACACAACATGACATGATTCATCTTAACACATAAAAACATTGTATAATATGTCAACATAATGAAAAATGTAAATCTTTTGCAATTTACATAAATGAATTCAAGACAAACCATAAAGTAAAGAAACACGCTTGTCAGGAACAAAGCAATATAGATTAAACAAAACATCATTTAATTCCATTTGCTCTAACAAAGATATGCTAACATATTATCCAATTTTGAAGAAGTGAGAAAGGAAATAGATGAATGATAAGGAATGCGGAATTAAGCATAATATCTATGCAAGTGCATAGCGTTTATAGGGTCTTTAAGAGGCATACCGTCTACATCCGCTATTTTGTAAGCACCTGATCCATAATCTTCCATAACAATATATGGTCCAAGCCAATTAGGACTAAATTTTCCCTTTTCTTCAGGTAAGGCATTCACATTGCGCTGATTCTCATAGAGGACTAAGTCACCTACTGAGAAGGAACGTTGAATAACCTTATCATTATAGCTTCGTTGTAGAGTTTTGTGATACGCTTGAATATGCTCAAGAGCATTTATACTCTGTTCATCAAGCATCTCAAGCTGTTGAATTCTTTGTTCTCTATAAGCGTCATCATCTACTATACCTTTGAGAGAAACTCTAAGTGATGGAATCTCTAATTCTAAAGGCATAATAGCATCAACACCATAAACAAGATTATAAGGTGTAGTTCCGGTGGCAATTCGTACACTCATTCGGTAGGCCCAAAGAGCATAGATTAGCTAAGTACTCCAATCCTTACCATGCTTATTCACGGTTTTACGAAGAATTTGTTCAATTATCTTATTGGATGATTCGGCTTGGCCATTTGATTGAGGATAGTATGGTGTAGAAAATCGATGTTTGATATGATACTTCTCGAGGAATTTCTTCACATCCTTGTTCTTAAATGATGTCCCATTATCAGAGATTATAGTGGAAGGTATCCCAAATCGAGAAATAATGTTTTCTATAAGAAATTGACAAATCACTTCAGCAGTAGTAGAGCGAAGGGGAATAGCTTCTACCCATTTTGTAAAGTAATCTGTTGCGGTTATAATGAAAGTATGTCCTTGAGATGAAGGAGGAGAGATTTTACCGATGAGATCCAACCCCCATGCAGAGAAAGGCCAAGAGGCTACCTGAGAACGGAGTTCTTGGGCGGGAGCATGAATCAAATTATTGTGTTGTTGACATTGATGACATTTCTTAACAAATGAAAAAGAATCCTGCTGCATAGTTTGCCAATAATATCCCATACGAAGCAATCTTTGAACCAAGGATTTGCCTCCAAAATGCCCCCCACAGGCACCTGAATGCGCCTCTTCAAGGGCAATAGGGATTTTCGATTTGTTAAGACAACGAAGGAGAAGACCATTATAACCCCTTCAGTAAAGAACATTAGAAAGAATGATATATCTAGCAGACAACTTGTGAACTCTAGCCCTGGTGTTCCTATTGGCGGAATCAGGAAAGGTACCATCGGTCAAGTATCTTACGATATGCGAGTACCATTCATCTGAGTCTATAAAGTCGCAATATGTCACCAGGATGGAATCATCTACAATAGCTGGAGAAATAAGGTTGTGAATAACGAATTTAAGATCAACCACAGGGTCCTCTAAAGATACAAGAGAAGCCACACATGCCATTGCATCCGCATGTCAATTATCTTTTCAAGGAACAGGTTCTATGGTGTAAGAATCAAATTTTTGTAACAAAGAGATAGCAAGGTCTTTATATTGTGATAATTTGTCTTGTTTCGCTTGATATAGTCCTGTTACTTGTCTTATAATTAGTTGAGAATCTCCAAAAATATGTATGTGTTTTATATTCAAAGCCAAGGCTGCCTTTATTCCTGCTATAAGAGCCTCATACTCAACAATGTTATTGGTACATATAAAATTGAGATGATAAGATAAGGGAATGGACTTCTTTGTAGGAGAAATCAAAACAATACCTGCCCCCGATCCCGTATGACACTTAGAGCCATCAAAGTATAACTCCCAAGTTTCATCTTTCTCTGTACAAAGGATGAAGTCGTCGGGAAAAGACTCAGGGTTAGGGAAGGAGAAAGGTGAAGGGGCCTCAACCAAGTGATCGGTCAATGCTTGCCCTTTAATTGCCCTTTGTGAAACAAATTTAAGGTCAAATTCAGTTAAAATTATAACCCACTTAGCTAGGCGTCCTGATAAATCGGTTTTAGAGAAAAGACGCTTCAACGGATCAAACTTTACCATGACGTGGACTTCTGAATTTAAAAGATAATGTCTCAATTTCTGAGTCGCAAACACCAAGGCCAAGCATTGTCTTTCTATCGTAGAATATCGGGTCTCATAATCGAGTAAGGTACGACTTATATAATAAACCGAACACTCCTTACCATCTTTATCATGTTGTGCCAATAATGCTGCAAGAGCATGAGAGGAAGCGGCTGTATAAAGAAGGAAGGGTTTAGAAGGTTCGGCGGGTCAAAGGATAGGAGGATTAGCCAAATACACTTTTAAATCTTCAAATGCTTGCTGACAATCTTCATTCCATTGAAAAGTGATATTCTTTTTAAGAAGTTGAGTGAAAGGAAAAGTACGATCCGCAAGTTGAGATACAGACCTATGAATAGCTTGAATCTTTCCTTGTAAGCTTTTGAGTTGAGACACATTTCTAGGAGGTGGCATGTTGACAATAGCATCTATTTTCTTAGTATCCACCTCAATCCCATGATGCGAAACAATGAATCCTAATAGTTTTCCACTATCCACACCAAAAACACATTTTCGAGGATTCAAGCGCATGTGATATTTATGAATCCTTTCAAAGATTTGACGAAGGATCTTAATGTGATCTATGCGGAGAATGGATTTGGCTAAAACATCATCAACATAATCTTCTAAAATCTTATGCATGTAATCGTGAAAGATAAGGGTCATCGCTCATTGATAAGTTGCGCTGGCATTTTTAAGTCCGAAAGGCATCATTACCCAACAAAACGTACCCCAAGGAGTGGTGAAAGCAGTTTTGAATTGATCTTGAGGGTTAATGTAAATTTGATTGTATCCTGAAAAACCATCCATGAAGGATAACAAGGCATGTCCTGCTGTAGAATCAACTATCATGTCAATGTTTGGAAGAGGGAAATCATCTTTTAAAGAAGCTTTATTTAAATATCGAAAGTCGGTACACATTCTTATTTTATTATCTGATTTAGCCACAGCAACAATATTTGAAATCCATGGGGAATAATCAATAGGGTGGATAAATCCAGCCTCCAATAGCTTTTCAATCTCAGCCTTAACAAGCAGAGCCACCTTAGGATTCATTTTGTGAATCTTTTGTTTCATGAGCTTAGCATCAGGAACTAAGACAATATTATGAGTAACAATCTTAGGATCTATACCAGGCATGTCAAAGTATGTCCAAGCAAAGATCTCGAGGAATTCATGCAATAAATCTTCATATTGTTTTTGTTCCTCTTCATCCAAACATTTTCCAATTTTAATAACTTTTTCTTCATTGCCAGAATCCATCTTAACATCAATGGTGTCACTTATAAGAAGATTACTTTGTTGAGGAGTATCTTTTAACTGAGGAATTTCTTTCACAATCTCATCGTTATCAGTCTCTTTTCCAAAATAGGCTTCAGTGTTCAAACAATAAGGGAATCCCCTATTGTGATGATAACGAGGAAGAGTATCATATGCTCCTAAAAACTCAGCTAAAGCGTCATCGGTAGGAAAAACATCCAAAGCACAGGCATGCGAAGGATCAATATACTCAGGATGTCTCATTGGTAGAGATGTAGAAATAAGATTAACACTAATACATGGTCTTCTAGAAGCTTTAGTGCGCTTGCAGGGATTATAGCCAAGTCCAAAGGCATAATTGTGAAGATTATTCTCTAGAGGAACCTTTATCCCTTGTTCATGAGCACCACAACCATTTCCATGATACCCATGCTTAGAAAAAATGCGAAAACCACGACCATAATGATCAGCCATTTCAGAAAGAGAAGGTGGTTTTTCATAAGACAAAGAATCAAACTCTTCAGAATTGGAAGTGTGAGGAGAAGAAGTTTGAGAAGTGGCCACGAAGTTATTACTCATAGGCTCAGGTAATGTTGATTGATTTTTAGCTTCTTCCTTCTTTTCAGCTTTAAGCTCTCTAGAAGGAACCTTATATTCACCTAGAAAGGTGGGATTAAAATCAAGAGATCCCCAATCGTCTTCTGCGAGAACCTTCTCAGGATCAAAATCCTTCTTATGTGTAGTTTCAAATCGAGAAGAGTCTTCTTCAGGAGTTCCAGACTCATCCAAAGAATTTTGATCATCAGAGAGCGAGGATTCATCGATAGGTATCTTGTTTAAAGAGTCATCACTAGACGAGGATGGCTTAGAAGAACCCCCTTTGGAAGTAGATGCTTGTAAACAAGCTTGGAAATTAGTATCACCTATCAAGGTATATGTCTTATTGTTATAAATAAATTTAACTTGTCTATGCAATGTAGAGGGGACAGCTTGCATACTGTGAATCCAAGGTCTCCCTAATAGCAAGTTGTATGTTAGATTTCCCGACATAACATGGATAGGAGTAGGCAAAGTAACAGGCCCCACTGTGAGGGGTAAGGTGATAATACCTAATGAAGTCTTAGCCACATTGTCAAAGCCTCGAATAGGACGAGAGTCAGGCTCAATTAGAGATGTATCCACATTCATCTTATGCAAGAGATTAATGCTACACACATTAAGACCAGAGCCATTATCTACTAGTGTTCATCTTATAGCAGTATCATTTATGATAACCACAATCATCAAGGGATCATATTGATGTTGAATTTCACTAGTGGGCAACTCATCTTGAGTAAACACAATATGAGCTTTAGGATTCATCACAGAGTTAACCAAAGACACTATATTACTAGATGTATTCGGTGGAGGAACATTCAAATATTTCAAAGCATCTTGTAACATTCCGTGATGAGCAGAAGAAGTTTGAATCAAATCCCAAAGGGATATCTTAGCAGGGGTAGCCTTAAGTTGTTCTATGAGATCATATTCCTTACTAAGAACTTGTGAAATACGCGGAGCTTGCGGAAGAGTTGGTTGAGGATTAGGAAGAGAAACCGGAGTAACCAGAGGAGGATTAGGTTGCCTATTATTTCAGGTATGATAAGTATGGGCAACCGCATGATAACTCTCTCTAGTTAATTGCTTGGCATAATTATAAGGACTTATAGGTTTTCTTCCTTGCACAGTGATGATAGGTTTATTTGGAGTAATAAAGGAATTATACCCTCCTTGGACAGTAAGGAGAGGTGATTTAGGAACTTGAAAGGTGGGAGAAGGACAAGCACCTTGGACTTCAAAGAGAGGCTTATTATGCTCATTCAGGTTTATCATGTTAACTAATTTAGAAGTTTTGTTCTTGTTTAGAGATTTCGATAAAGCCACAAAGTCATCAAGAGCATCATCCAACAAAGCATGATCATATCTATTAAAAGGTTTATCTTTTGATTCAAAAGGAGACATCTCCTCATAGAGGGGATTATTGAAAACAACCATGTTACTAGATTCAGTGGAAGAGTTGATAGGAATGTACCCTTGAGAGGAACCATTTGACTTATCTTTCTCATCACAACGAAATGGCATAGTAACAAGGTTTATGAGTTTTTGGTAAAATGAAGGTTTGGCCTCTTTAGGATTCAAAAACTCATCTAAAGCTTCATCTAATTCATCTTGGCTATACTCATAATAATCATCATAAGCATGAACATTTTGCAAATAAAAGTCTGACATTTTGAAATAAAAGTTGCATAAAACTTAGACACACAATGCAAAGAAACACACTCTTTTTTTTTTTTCTTTTTATGAAAATGAAATGAAAACACATTAAATCTAGATCTAGATCTAACAAATGCAATGCAAGAGGAAGCAATGATAGATTCACGTCGGGTTCACCAAAATGTGTGGGGGAAAAAGCGAGACTAGGCTAACATGTCCTAATCCTACCTTTTGTCACACATTACGGAATACGAAAGAGCCTAGAGGTATCGCACAATTGGCTACTTCTTTTTGGTGAAAGAGAGAGCCACGGGCTACCTATTAGAGTTTCTATTCCTTTGTTGTAATTGAAAGGTAAGATTATGCAAGTTCAATTCCTAACCCCAAAATGCAAGTATGAACTAATAACAAGATTGCAGAATTGAACTTAAACAATGGAAAGCTGCAAACACAAGGACAAGACAAGAATGCAGATGCATACCCGGAGTCAAAATCTGAGTGGAAATGTTCAGGACGGGGGCGCGGGCACCACTGTCCTGATTTTGCACCTGAAACTGCACCTGAAACTGCTGTTTTGCACTCTGGAAAACTGTCGGAAATGTTGTCTGTTAGGAGGACCAGGGCGCCCAGCACCCCTGTCCCAGGGACCAGGGCACCTAGCGCCCCTGTCCTGGCAGGACCAGGGCGCCCCACGCCCCTGTTTTGGTCTTCTGCTTCGAAACTTGGTGTGTGGTTCCGTCTCCGTTTGCTTCTTTCAGATCTGCAACTTGTGGCGTCGTCTGAATCCCGAAATCTGCACTTATATCTGAAAAAAGTGTTTGGGCGGCTATATAGGGTTTTGCCTTAGTCAAACCCCCACTTCGGTGCTTTCCACCTCCACGAATAGCCAAGTTGTATTGTAAAAGTAATGTGTGTGCAGACCTTGTGTGTGTGCAAGATCTAAAATGCAAGTAAGTAAACTAGAGCAACCTAGAAAGTAAACCCTAATTGCTTGTAAATGATAATGTAAATGTTCTAAATCAAGATGCAAAGTGATTTAAAGCATGATTGTAAGTGACATAATGAGGCTTATGCAAAGACATGAAAACAACATGAAATCATACCCAACCCCAAGGGAGGGGTACAAGCCAATCTTCAGTCGGTGATCCCTTATTGCTCTTCAATGCCTTCAAAGCCCTAAGTGAATGAATGGATTTGATGAATGCTTGGAGGATGAATGTTGAGTGTTGTTGAAGTCTTCAAAGATCTGCTCTTTCGCTGCATATGAGGTTCTTGAAAACCAAATTCGGATCCCTTCCAATGAAGAAAGAGAGCTCTTATGTAGGAAACCCTAGGTCTTAATTCCAACTTTTGGTTGACCTAGAGATTGAATATCCCACCAATTTCTTGGGGTTAAGCTTTATTTTATGATTGGATCATGCTCCTAAAATTTCAGGAAAAATGTCCGGGACCGTGTGCACTCCAGGTGCCATGGTCCCGGCAACTTTTCACCAAATTTTCAGGGCTGTCAGATATGATGATTTTAGAGAGAATCCCGAAGTTACAGGTGATTTCGAGTTGTTTTGACCCCCGAAATCAAGCCCCCAAGCTCAGAATAGGGCCTAATTAGGGTTTTTGATTGAATGATGTATTGGAGGAATAAAATGAAAAGGGCACGCTTTAACGAAAGGGCCCAACTTTATGATGTGGAGAATGGTGAAATAGGACCTTAGACCTAATTAATTTGATTAATTAAGTGCTAAAGGGGAAATGCAATGCAAAATGTAAAATGCACCAAGGTGGGTGCTAAACTAGGTGTGAAATTGTACCACCCTAGCAAGTGCGTACAATTTACGACGCTACAGGAATAAGCTAAATGAAGAAGGCACATTTGTAAGGAACAAGACAAGACTTGTATGCAAGGGATATGCTTAGGAAGAAGGAGAAGACTATGGAGAAAGCTTTTCCCCAGTGGCTAGATTGGAAGGTGTTCGAATGCTACTTGCATTTGCAGCATTTAAAGGATTCAAGGTATACCAGATGGATGTGAAGTCTGCGTTCTTGAATGTAATCCTAGAAGAGGAAGTGTATATTGAGCAACCATATGGGTTTGCCTTATCAGAAGATAGTAACATGGTTTGTAGATTACATAAGGCCTTGTATGGATTGAAACAAGCACCAAGGGAATGGTATGAATGTTTACACTCTCATCTTGTGAAGATAGGATTTCAGAGAACAAGTGAGGATAGCAACATTTACCTGAAATCTGAAGGTGATCAGATTCTGATCTGTGAAGTATTTGTAGATGACATAATCTTTGGAGGAGATGATGAAATGAGCCATGCATTTGCATATGAAATGAAGAAAGAGTTTGAGATGTCTCTGATTGGAGAGATAAAGTTCTTCATTGGTCTACAGATTCAACAAATGAAAGAGGGTATCTTTATTACCTAGTCTAAATATGTCAAAGAGGTATTGAAGACCTTTGGCATGGAGGAAATCAAATTGGTTGGTACACAGATGGTGACCGGATGTAAATTGACTAAGGAAGATGATTCAGCATTAGTGAATGAGAAGGAGTGTAGGATTTGAGAAATACAAATCCACAGAACCCAAAGAAACCTGCATGCAAGAAACCTGTCACAGAGAAAGAGAGAGAACGAAACAAGGGTTTTGGCTCTGACAAAGTGAAAAGATTTATTATCAGAGAAAAATGAATCAAGAATATGACAATAATACAAGAGATCAATCCTTATAAAGGAGATCAACACCGAAAGGAAAACCTAACCCTAAGGTGAGAGCATTTAATAATTAAATATTAATTATTAAATGACTAATATATGCATAAAGTGAAATCTTAAGAGGAGAGTAAAGTTAATTAATTACTTTACTCTAATACCCCCCCTTAAGATGAGCTACAATGCAGCTACAAACAATGCAGAAGAAAGCAAAGGAACTACAATGCAATAAAGGGTCCCGGCAACAAGGCCTGATCAGGTACCCAAATACAAGAAAATCTCTATAAAGCGGAGTAAAGAAGAAAACTCAGTGGGAAAAAAACTCCTCTCCAAAAAGAGATAAAGAATCATGCTAAAAAGAAAACATGAAGGAAGGAAGGCCTCACTGAGACCCCCCAAGGACAACTTCCTTCACCCCAAGCATGGAGCGCAACTGAAGATAGCGCGGAGATGCCAAAGGTTTAGTGAAGATGTCTGCAACCTGCTCCTCTGTAGGAATGTACTCCAAGATGAGAGAACCATCCTGAATCAACTGCCTGATGAAGTGCATGTGGATTTCAATGTGCTTTGTCCGCTGATGCTCCACTGGGTTGCGAGAAATGTGAATGGCACTCTGATTGTCACACCAAAGAATAGTGGGACAATCTGGAGGAAACCCAAACTCTGTCATCAACTGCCGAAGCCATAAAACCTCCTGACTGGCTAACACTGCTGCTCGGTACTCAGCCTCTGTAGATGATAATGCAATAGCAGACTGCTTCTTGCAAGACCATGTGATAGGACCAGAACCAAGGCAAAAAACAAAGCCAGAAGTAGACTTCCGATCATTGACATCACCAGCCCAATCGGAGTCAGTGAAGCCAATGATGTGAGGGGATCCTGAAGTGTAGTGAATGCCATAATGAGTGGTGCCTCGAATGTACCTCAAAATACATTTGGCTGCTTGCCAATGGCTCTCATGAGGATCATGGGAGAACCGAGAGACAAGGCCAACCGCAAAGGAAAGATCAGAACGAGAATGTGTCAGGTACAACAAACTGCCAACCAACTGCCTGTATAAAGTGGGGTCTACTGAAGGAGTAGAGCAAGTGGAAGACAAAACAACACCTGACTGAAATGGAGTGGGGGAAGACTTGCAATCAAGCATGCCAAATCACTGAAGCATATCAAGAGCATACTTCTCCTGAAATATGGAAATCCCATCCGAAGATTGAATAACCTGTAGACCCAGAAAGAAGTGCAAGAGACCAAGATCTGTCATCTCAAACTGCTCCATCAAAGCTCTCTGAACATGCTGAATCATGGAGGATGAGCTACCTGTAAGGATGAGATCATCTACATATAGCACAAGAATCAAAAGATCACCCTCCTGACGCTGAATATACACTGTGTGATCGGAATGACAGCGTGTGAAGTGAGAGGAAAGCAAGAAAGAGTCCATCTTCTCATACCAAGCCCGAGGGGCTTGTTTAAGACCATAGAATGAATGTCAAAGTCTGCAAACCAAAGAAGTGTCCTGCACAAATCCCTGAGGCTGTTCCATATAGATCTCCTCATGTAGGTCTCCATGCAAGAAGGCACTCTTCACATCCATCTGAAACACTGTCCATCCCTGTGAAGTTGCAAGTGAAAGTACCAGGCGTATAGAATTCATCTTGGCGACAGGAGAAAAGGTCTCAGAGTAGTCAATACCCTCTACCTGAGAAAACCCCTTCGCAACAAGACGGGCCTTATACTTATCAATAGAACCATCTACAACATACTTGGTACGATACACCCACTTGCACCGAACCAACTTTCTTCCCTTAGGAAGAGGACAAAGATCCCAAGTATGATTCTTCATCAAAGAAGAATACTCCTCATCCATGGCCCTATCCCACTCAAGGTGTCCTGTTGCCTCTGAAAACTTTTGAGGATCATCTGAAATGGCATGACTCAAAAGACTAGAACCAGATGTCTGAGCACGAGTGCGATGAGTATCTGAAGGATCACCTGCCAAAGAACCAGCTGCATCAACAGTATCACGTGCCCACCTTGGCAAAGACGAAGCAACTGGTGGTGGTGGAGAAGGTGGATCATCATCTACATCATCCTCAAGAGATGAAGAGGAAGGAGTAGGCAATGAGGGAGAAGCTAGTGATGGAGAATCCATATAATGATAGAGCTCATCAAATTGGACATCCCGCCGAAACAGGACCTCTCTGGAATCAAGATCAAACAACCTGTATGCCTTAACATCCTCACAGTAGCCAAAAAATATGAGTGGTCAGCTCTTCCTCTCCATGGCTTTCCGTTGAGCATCAGGATAAATGCCCAAGCCTCACTACCAAAAACTCAGAATGTAGAAACATCAAGCTTGACATGGGTCCAAGCCTCCTCAGGAGTCATATGTCGCAATGCCTTATGAGGCATCCGATTCTGAATATAATTGGCACAATTGACTGCCTTAGCCCAAAATGAAGAACTCATAGCTCGAGACTGTATCATACAATTTGCCATCTCCCGTAAGGTTCTATTCTTTCTCTCAGCAACACCATTCTACTGAGGGGTGTAAGGAACTGTAAATTGATGCTGTAAACCATGCTCAGTGCAAAAATCTTTGAAAGCCTGATTAACATACTCCCCCCCATTATCTGTGCGTATCCTCCTGATAGAAAGTCCAGATTGCTTCTCCACAAATTTCTTAAAAATCCTGAATGAGTCAAAGACATCAAACTTGTACTTAAGAAAGTACACCCATGTACGTCTGGAGAAGTCATCAATAAAAGTGAGCACATAACGGGCCCCTGAAAAGAAAGGAGTCGGAAAGGACATAAGATCACTGTGTACCAACTCTAGGGCTGCCCTAGCACGAGAGGCTCGACCCTTAGGAAAAGGATCTTGATGATGTTTGCCAAGGACACAACCACGACATACACCATCAGTACAAGAAATCTGTGGAAGCCCAATCACAAGTGCCTGTGTACTCATCTGCTGTAGATATCTGTAATTGACATGGCCAAAACGCTCATGCCAAAGCCTGCTCACTGAATCTGCATGTGCTATAAGAGAGGAACCAACAGTGTCTGAACTCTCAAAGCCATCAAAACTATATAGGTGAGATGCAGAATCCACACTCCCAGTAGCCACAACCAAGTCAGGATCATGAAGATCTCGAATAACCACATCATGAGGTGAGAACTCAACTGTCTTACTAGAGCCAGAGTGGCAAATCTGATAAACGGATAGAAGGTTTGTTGAAATGTCAGGAACCAAAAGCACATCCTATAGACAACCACCATCCAATGAAACAGTACCGGAACCCTGAACGGAAAGTTGTGCTGAGTCACCAGCTGCAATATGTCTAGTGCCTGTAGGGGCAAGAGCGGTGACCAAATCCTCTGTGTGTGTCATATGGTGAGAGGCACCAGAATCTAGAATCCAAGTGGATGCTGAGGACAATGCTCGTGCAGAAAGAGCATGACCTTTCCCTGTGGGCTGTGAAGGAGGTTGAGGTGCACTGATATTATGCTGCTGCATGGCTTCCTCCAAAGCCTCTAAACGTTTCCAACACTTGGAAATGGGATGTCCTTCCTTGCCACAAAAACTGCAAGGATCACCAGATTTCTTCTTAGTCTTGGAGAAAGACTCACCAGACTTTGAAGATTTTCCTTGTTTAGAATTGGACTGTGGTTTTGAATCAAACTTAGGTGGTGGCTTGGAGGGATTCTCACTAGCCTCTAAATCTTTCTTAGGCTTCAGTTTCTGCTTCTATTTTCTTTTGGAGGATTGGGCTACCAATGCTTGGTTCTATGAACCTGAAAGTGAATCCAACTGCTTAAGCTTAGCTTGCTCACGAGTCAGACGATCACAAAAGACCTCAAAAGAAGGCATGACATGGCGAGCACCCAAGGCATCCATGGTGGAATAGAAGGTCGAAGAGAAGATCTGAAATGGACCCCGAAGCTTGGAGAGGATCAGGAAAATGCACTCTGTATCAGTCTTAGTCTTACCACAACCCTGCAAGATAGATCTTTGCTGTTTGAACTTCATCAGAAAGTCCTCAATAGAGGAAAACGAATCAGGTACCAAGGAAGTTAACTCTGCCTCAAGCTACAAAGCTCTGAACTCGTTGACAGTACCAAAAAGTCCATCAAACTTGGTCCAAATGGCTCGAGGAGTGAGACGACCCTCAAGATGAAACTGGAGACTGTTGAAAATGTGTAAAGCTATCAATCCCATAGCTTGATCCATATTGTTCATGTGCTGCATAACCTCAAAGGGACGTGTCAACTGAAGCTGAACCCATCCAAACAGGACCATAACCCTCAAGACTGGAGAAGAGTCATCATGCGACCCTTCCAAGTGTGGTAATTATGCGGTGTGAGAGATTTAATAGGTCTGTTGGCCATCCTGTGAACTGTGCCTCAACTGCTCTGAATTTTTTTTAATTATTATTAAGTGGTCTTTCAGAACTAGACAAAAGATGCAGAAGGGGTTTGGTTGTTTTGTTTTGGTGTGTTTAGATTCTGATTTTCTGATGTAAATAACAAAAAGCAAGAAAAACACCCCCCCACAATGCAAAAAACCAATCCCCAGTACAAACTGAAAGCCTGAAAATGATAGAAAGCAGTAACTGGTTGAGACAAAATTATGAGCACCTGAAGAATTTACTAATGAAATAGACTACAGATCTAGAAAGAGCATAGAACCACCTTTTCGACGCCTATTTTCTTTCGAAAAACGGAGCAAAAATGAGCAAGTTATGCCCCTCGGAGTGCAAAAAGGCTCATCGGACTTTGACTGTGAAAAAATGCAATCAAACTAGAGAAATATGAAAAAATTCCTACACCATTAGAACGGGCTCAGATTTATCTCTCCAGTGCCTATTCGTTTTTGAAAAACAGAGATCGGACGCCCGATTTTGTAAAACAGCTCCAAAAAGGCCAGTTTGGCCCTTCTAGCCCTCAGGGGCTTAAAAAAAAGAGGCCCCTGGTCCGCTGGGCGACCAGGAGGTGGCGCAAAGGGCTGGTGGCATGGGGGCGACGCGGGGGCGGTGCCACTAGTGCTGGCAATGGGCGGGAGGCGCGCAGGTGGCGTAGGGAGCGGCGGGCCGCGACCGGTTGTTACCGCTGGCGGCGGTGGCCGGGCAGTGGTCGCCGGGCTGCACACTGGCGGCGCGCGCTTCAAATAGGCAGCGCCCATGTTTTTAAAAAACTGCGCTGTTTTTTTTTGGAATTTTAAAATTTTTTTTTTTGCCTCAAACTGCGTGCCCTGGGGCCGTACGGCCTTGGGGCAAATTTTTTTTGCCTTCTGGAGCAACTGTGTCCGAATCGGACGAATTTTATATGAAAATAGGGGTTTTTGGGCGCTGCGAGCTCAACGGTGAGGTCCGTTTGGGCTCAAAGTGTACCAAAAAAAAGTACCCCCTATTCCAAAATAAAAAAAATAGAAGACAAACACAGATCTGATGCAACCAAAACCTAGATCTCAAAATCTTTCAAAAGTCTGAACAAGCTGCAGCAGATATGGCTCTGATACCATGTAGGATTTGAGAAATACAAATCCACAGAACTCAAAGAAACCTGCATGCAAGAAACTTGTCACAGAGAAAGAGAGAGAACGAAACAAGGGTTTTGGCTCTGACAAAGTGAAAAGATTTATTATCAAAGAAAAATGAATCAAGAATATGACAATAATACAAGAGATCAATCCTTATAAAGGAGATCAAAACCAAAAGGAAAACCTAACCCTAAGGTGAGAGCATTTAATAATTAAATATTAATTATTAAATGACTAATATATGCATAAAGTGAAATCTTAAGAGGAGAGTAAAGTTAATTAATTACTTTACTCTAACAAGGAGTACCGGTCAATGATTGGTAAGCTGCACTATGTAGTGCACAACAAACCAGATATTGCTCATGCAGTGGGCATAGTAGCTTGTTTTCATAAAAGTCCAAGAGAATCTGACTTGGTAGCAGTCAAGAGGATTATTAGATACCTGAGAGGGACAGTCAATTATGGATTGTGGTATCCATAAAATGGTGATTTTAATCTCAAGGTATTTACCGATGCAGATTGGGGAGGTAATGTGGACGACCAGAAGAGGACAACTGGTGGAGCGTTCTTTCTTGGTGGAAGACTAGTCTCATAGACAAGTAAGAAGCAGAGTTGTACTTCTCAGTCTATAGCTGAAGTGGAGTATGTGGCAACATTTATGAATTGAACTCAAGCAATCTGGATGAAACATGTATTGGATGGTTTCAAAGTACCTATATCTGAACCGGTGAGTATTTTATGTGATAATACTAGTGCAATCAATATTTCCAAAAATCCGGTATTGCATGCTAGAACTAAGCACATTGAGCTCAAGTATCATTTATTGATAGAGAAGGTTCAAAACAAAGAGGTTGTATTACAACATGTTTCCAGTAAGGAGCAACTAGCAGACATATTCACTAAGCCCTTACCAAAGACTACATTAACCTATTTGAGAGGTGAATTAGGGGTTCTGCCCCTTCCTGAAGTAAACTAAAGATGTGTGCTCCACATTAGTCAGGTATTACAGTGAAATCTTACAAGGTTGATGTGTTGAAGGATGCTACTCCATAGGGGGAGCAACATAGTGGAGTGTGGGAGCTTGTGCCTCCACTTTAGCATTGTTGTCAAAGGGGGAGAAGATATTTGATGTATGATATGGGAGAAGATATCTGATGATGAAGATATATGTTAGTTGCAATATGCTACACTGAGTATTGCCATCAATGCCAAAGGGGGAGATTGTTGGCATTTGATGATATGATGATAATGTATGTTGTCATTGATGTCAATAAGTATAGGTGAACCGGTATGAAGATTGGAAGAAGTTGTTATTGATGTTCAAGTTGGAGAACCGGTATGAAGAGATGAAGTGAACTGGTGTCAGGGTTTCACTAAGTGTGACTACCGGTTGGTAGTCTCAGCTCTAGGGTTTCCGGTTTGACAATCTAGCTTGTGCGATGCAACCGGTGATATTCTATGATGAGTTAGCTAAGAGATAAGTATGAGATTGAGATAACACATCAATTTTGTGCATGTGAAGTATTTCCTTGAGGATCTTGCATGTGAAGATCGATTGCATTAAATGTCTACCTCGAGAATGAACATTTTTCTTAGCGGTATGAGAAGAAAGCGTGATGGGTTACTGATTTCTATGTACGGTGAAGAATGGATGATGCAGAATGAATTGTAATCTGTTTGAGATTGTTTCATTCTATGTAATGTATTTGGACGGTCAGGATTGGACCGCTTGTAATTGTAAACCTAAATACTTAGGGTTTAGGGTTTATGCTACCGACCTAATTGTTGTCTATAAGGTCGATGAGTTTTGATATTGTAAGTGTTGGCAAAAGTTATATTTGTATCCGAGTGATGAGATACTTGCTAGAACAGTGAGTGAAAAACTACAGTGTGATTGCAGAGTAGAGGAACTGAAAAGGATCTGCCTTAGCATGTAGTGATTTTATCAAATCAGAGCTTTACCTGTTGTCTTCTAACCATTTCAACAGAAGGAAAATCCCTTTGCCAGGTAGCTTTAATAGGCTTATTGTAAAACCTCTAACCAGGTGACTCAAGTTCATTGAGTTCTTCAAATCCTCTAGCAAGGTAACCTTTAAGAGGGTTTCAACCTTTAACAGGGTATATAGCCATCCCTTTATCGGGTGATCTTTAACAAGATCGGTTCCTAACAGAACTTTATTGTAAAGTCTTTAACCGGACCAGGCTCCTAACAGAGCGAGCTTCAAAAGAGTTCAAAAACAAGCTTGTGGGTATTCATCCCCACAGTGGTTTTTCCCATTTGGGTTTCCACTTGAAAAATCTGTGTCATGAGTTGTGCATTTTTCATGTGATGATTCAATATTATTTGTTTAGGTGATTATGCATGCAAAGCTAATGGTTATGGTATTACTGATACAACACATGCATATGTATATGGGTGAGGTAGTTATCAAGTGTTGAATGGTATTCAGGTTTACTGGTTTAGTTGTCTGAAGCATTTATGTGTTTAGCTGGTATTGCCATGGTTAAGTTCAGTAACGAAGACAATGGATTATCATTGTTTTAACTTGATAAGCTGTTGAGAAGTTTTTTTGTCTGCATTGATTCACCCCCCCCAACTCTTAGTACCAGTTAGGGTATTTGTTGTTCATCATTATTCATCACTTTTATAGAGACAAGCAACCACAAATCACCAAGTGGTATTACATCAAAACCATGTGCCCAAAACCATGTGACAATAAAATATAACATTTTTCCTACCTACCCTTGACCCACATTTAATATTGGGCACTTCATCACAATTACATTCCCCAATATTAAAAAAATATAATATAATAATACCAATGTGTCAATACAACAATGAAACATTATTATGCAAGGTGTACAACACCATTTTCCCAATAGAAATGAGACAAATTAAATAAATAAAATATTTATTTAATTTAGGGAAAATATAATTTAAATAAATAAAAAAATATTTGTTTAAATAAGGAAAGGCTAGAAAAATGATAAATGATTTAATTAAATAAATAAATAATTATTTAACTAATAGAAGACTTAGGATAAAATAATTAATTAGGTTGGACAATTTTAGGTGTCTACAATTCCAATTCTATATTTAGAACACTTATTTTTATCTCTATATAAGATTGCACAAGCAGTTCTTCTCATGCAACTATTCATGTGAAGTGTTGGAATTAATATACCAATAGATAATAGTGTTTGGTTGTATAATGTAATCACAATGTTTTTTTGGCTTCCTAGTTTTTGTATATAATGACAATGGCCATAAACAAAATGTAAAAAGTTTTACAATCAATATATGGTGCAACCCCATGTTGCAACCATCTTAGCAAAACAAATATATTAGTCACATTTTTCTAGAAAAAATTAAACACACTCATGACATATGTACATGAAATCTCTAGGATTAATTGACAATAAAGAAGGGTAAAAATTTTATTCAAAACAAAAAGAAAAGTACATCAAAAGAAGGCAAACTTCCCAACAAAGAGAAAACTACTAAGACATATCTCAATCTAGCAGATGATCCAAGATGTGAGACAACTCCAGAGAAAATTATCCCTTATCCTCAATAGACCAGCCCTATATAAAGAGAGAAGCCCATTTAGCAACACAGTTGACCACCCCATTCCATTCCCTGGGAATATGACTGAAAGTAACTAACTCGAAGGAGTTACAAAAACAAAGAATATGTTGAATAATCAAATGTCACTGCCAACTAACACCATCCAAGTAATTTCTGATTTAACAAAGTCACCAGCACCTGGTAGTCAGATTCCACAACAATCTGTTCCCAGCGAAGAGGAAAACAATGCATCACCGTAACCAAAATAGCTAGAGCCCCCATATAATTATTTGTATGAAAACCTTTGTAGATAGTAAACAGAAACTGGACTTTCCCAAAACTATTATGCCCCACTCCACCAATACCAGCATGCTTAGGATTACCCCTAGAAGATCCATGTGCATTAGTTTTCAAAACACCAATAGGAGGAGGACTCCAATGACCCACCCTAGAAATCCTCTGCAAAGGATGACAACACCTATTCCTCAAAAGTTGTCGAGCTGGCTGCACTCCCGAATCAGGAAGAAAAAAATTTAAGCGATTGCATATATTAATCTCCCCAGGAGCCATCCCTCCAACAAGGTCACACTTTGCCGAAACACTCCTAAATAGAATGCAGAATTTTCCACCACACATGTTGAACATCTAACTTGACATCTTGAAAAAATTGTCGATTCCTCTCTAGCCAAATATGCCAAATAATAAAAGTGAGTCATAAGGACCAAGTAACTTGAAGAAAAGGAGTTCATACAGGAGCGGGACCCCAACGGTCTCAAAACTCAACCAGAGAAGAAACATGCCAGCAAGATGTTGGATCTGGTTGTTCAGTGTTGCTGCTAGGATATGTTGTTGTCATTGATGTCAACATATTCCTGTGATTTATTTTGGTGAGTTTGGGAAGATTTTTTGATCCGGTTTTGTAGTTTGGTTTTGCTAATCACTATTTTGTAGATACAGATATTTCCTCTGGTATATTCCAGTGTGATTAGATCTTGTGCTGAGACTTTGGGATATTGTTTGGGATGATCTTGTGTATCTTCATTTCAGATGGTTCGTTATTTGGTGCTCTGCAAGTTATCTTTCTTTGTGACAGTTGTTGATTGGTTGTGTTCTTGAGCTTTCTAGATGTTGATCGATGAAGATTTGAAAAGTGGTGTTGGTGCAACTGTTTCAGATGGTGTTGGTGTGTTGTCTTGTTCATTTGCTTATCTGTTATTTTTGCAGTTCATCAATTTATGTTTTGAAGTTTAATTTGCTTTGATCCGGTGAAGACTGATTCACCCCCCCCTCTCAGTCTTCCTTCTTGTTTGCTGCTAATAATTGGTATCGGAGCTAGATCCTTCGGTAGAAGTTTAATCGCTTGAGGAGATCTGGGATGGCAGCTAAAGGTATTCTTTTCAAAAAGGACAGTTCGAGGTTTGATGGAAGTAACTATACTAAATGGAAAAGACGGATGGAGGTGCACTTGATTTTGTTTGGAGAGGATTACTGGAAGATTACTAAGAATATCTATGTTGTTCCTTAGAATAGACCATCCACTCCTGATAAGGTTAAGGAAGCAAAATATAACATCAGAGCGAAGGAAGCATTGCTTAGTGCCCTAATTGATTCTGAAATGATAAATGTTATGGGACTTCAGACCGCACATGAGATTTGGGAGAAGCTTGAGATCCTGTATGAAGGTGATAGTCAAGTGAAAGTTTCTAAGTTGCAGAGTTTGAAAGGAAAGTATGAGACATTGAAAATGGGAGATGATGAGAATATATATTCATACATGGCTAAGGTAAATGGACTTGTCCTTGGTATCAAGAATGCCGATGGAAAGATTGAGGAAGATGAGATTATTACTAAGGTGCTGAGATCTTTGCCTCCTACTTATAAACATAAGGTTGTTGCTATTGATGAGATTCAGAGTGTGACTATAGTAACAAGAGATGTGTTGGTTGGAAAAATTAATGCATTTGAGTTGAGTAAATTTGGAGAATCACATGGAAAGTCTGAGACAACATTTAGAGCATCGATGTCAGTATCTGGTAAGCAAAAACTTGATCCTGATGAGTGTTGGATATCCAAATATGAAAGAGAAAGAAGATAGATAGTAGAGCAAGAAAGAGAGCTTGATGAGCTTGAAGCACTGATTGCCTAAAAGTACTGGTAAGTATGGTGGAAAGCTACCTTTGAAATGTTTTTCTTGTAATAAGATAGGAGATTTTTCTTCTAGATGCCCGAAGAGAATGGCTAAGTATGATAGACATGATAAGTTTGATAAGCATGATAGAAATGATAGATATGAGAAGCATGAAAAGTATGATAAGCCCTATAAGTCTATCTTGGAGTTTAGGAACCAGAAGAACTATTATTATCCTACATATGAAAGTGTTATAGATGATGAATCAGAAGGAGATGAAGTTTTGTTTATTTCAATTAAAGAAGATAAACCTATACCTATTGATTCCACTAGCTGTTTTGTTGAGGACAAAGCTTTGGCTACTAAATTAGAAGAGAAGGGTGAATGGGTGATTGCCAGTGGTTGTTTACATCATATGATCGGTGATAAAAGCAAATTTGTAAGCATGGAAAGGTATGATAGTAGAATAGTTAGATTTGGAGATGACAAAGCCTATGTAATCCGTGGGAGAGGTTAGATATTTCTTTTGATGGTAACCATAACACTGATGATGTCTTGTATGTTGAAGGTTTGAAGCATATTGTTTTGAGTGTTGGACAAATGGTTGATAAGGGTTATGATCTACAATTCAAGGACGATAAATGCAAGATCTTGAATGCCTCCGGTATAGAGATTGCATCTGGGACTAAGACTGAAGGTAATATTTTTCATTTAAATTCTGGTGAGAAAAGTTGTTTGATTGCTACTTGATAGATGTGAGTTGGTTGTGGCATAGAAGGATGTGGCATGTAAAATTTTATTCATTGATTAAGATCAGTTCTACACAAGCTTTTAGAGATCTACCTAAGATTGTAAAACCTGTTAATCCAGTATGTAAGGAATGTCAGTTGGGTAAGCAAACAATAATTTATTTCAAGAGAAAACCTTATACATCTGATGGATTGCTAGATCTTGTGTATACTGACCTATGTGGACCTACAAATGATAGAAGTGTTCTGGGTGATAGATATTTTATGCTACTAATTAATGATTATTCCAGGATGATGTGGATTGTCTTTTTGAAAGAAAAATCAGAAGATTTGAGAAATTTAAAATATTCAAAGCTAAAGTTAAAACTGAGTACGGATTGAAGTTGAAGTGTTTGAGATCTGATAGAGGTGGAGAATTTTGTTTCAGTGAATTCATTTCTTTCTATGAGATGCATAGAATCAAAAGATAGCTATCTGCTCCTAGAACTCCACAACATAATGGAATTGTTGAGAGGAAGAACCGTACTATTTTGGATGTTGCAAGAACTATGTTGATTGAAGGAAATGTTCCGAAGATCTACTAGAGAGAAGCCATTAACATTGCATTCTATACATTTAACAGAGTTCATATCAAAGGTGATACTGGTAAGACCCCTTATGAGCTTTGGTTTGGTCATATTCCTACTGTGAAATATTTTAAAATCTTTGGTAGCAAAGATTATATCAAAAGAGATGAGGATCTTGGAAAGTTTGATGCTAGAAGTGATGAAGGTATCTTTTTGGGATATTCTACAAAGAGTAAAGCCTATTGATGCTATAATAAGAGACTGAGAAAGATAGTTGAGAGTGCAAATGTGAAGGTAGATGATAACCTTGGGAAGGAGATCAGAGCTTATGATGATGGTCAACATATTGTCTTAGCTCATATTTAGCCTGAAGAGCCTAAGTAGAATGATTTGGTAGAGACTATTAATCCGGATATTGCTGCTGATGATGATGAGGATCAGAACAATCAGAAGACTTTGAGGTATGTTAGATTGAATCATTCTGAAAATCAGATTATCGGTGATAAGAATAAAGGTGTGATGACTAGAAGAAGGTTACTTGTAGAAGAAGTATGTTTGATTTCTAAAGTTGAACCTAAAGATGTTGCTGAATCCTGTAAAGATGAAAATTGGATAAGAGCCATGGAAGAAGAGTTAGATCAGATTGAAAAGAACAACACTTGGGAACTTGTGCCTAGACCTAAGGATAAAAATGTTATTGGTACTAAGTGGGTTTTTAGAAACAAATTGAATGAAGCCAGTGAAGTACTCATAAATAAAGCTAGACTGGTCTGCAAAGGACATTCACAACAAGAAGGGATTGATTATGAAGAAAATTTTGCTCCGGTTGCCAGAATTGAAGCTGTTAGACTGCTACTTGCTTATGCTGCTTATAAATATTTTAAGGTATATCAGATGGATGTCAAATTTGCACTTTTGAATGGTGATCTAGAGGAAGAAGTTTACATTGAGAAACCTTATGGATTTTCACTATCGAATGATGGAGACATGGTATGTAAATTGAAGAAAGCACTTTATGGATTGAAACAAGCTCCTAGACCCTAGTATGCTAGATTAGACAAATATTTGTTGAAATTGGGATTTACTAAAGGTGTTTCTGACAGTAATCTGTACTTTAAAATTGAAAATGACAACATTCTGATTGTTGAGGTCTTTCTTGATGACATTATCTTTGGTGGTGATGATGATATGAGTAAGAAGTTTGCTGGTGATATGCAAAAAGAATTTAAGATGTCTATGATTGGTGAGATAAAAAATTTCTTAGGTTTGCAGATTGCACAAACAAGAAAAGGTATCTTTATATCTCAAACTAAGTATGTGAAGGAACTGTTGAAGAAGTTTAGACTAGATGATTCCAAACAGGTTGGAACTCCTATGGTGACTGGTTGTAAATTGTCTAAAAATGATGAATCTCCTAAAGTTAATCAGAGCTTGTACAAATCTATGGTTGGTGGACTGCTATATCTTACTTAGACTAGGCCTGACATTATGCATGTTGTGTGTATGTCTGTTAGATATCAAGTTGATTCGAAGGAGAGTCATGTCACTGTTGTTAAGAGGATATTCAGATATCTAAAAGGAACTATGGATTATGGTTTATGGTATCCAAAGAATGATGATTTCATGTTATGTGCTTACACTGATGCAGACCATGCTGGTGATGTAGATGACCAGAATAGTACTACCGGTGGAGCATTCTTCTTGGGTAAGAAGTTGGTTTCTTGGGCAAGTAAGAAACAAGATTCAATATCTCTATCGATTGTTGAAGCTGAGTACATTGCTTCTACTAGTAATTACACTCAAATAGTTTGGATGAAACAAATGTTCAAAGATATCAGAGTTATTCATGATGAGCCTACTATTATATATTGTGACGATTCCAGTGCTATAAACATGTTAAAGAATCCAGTGCAACATTCAAAGACTAAGCATATCTCAATTAAATATAATTACTTGAGAGAGCAAGTCAATGAAGGGAAAGTAAAGTTGGAATATGTATCTACAAAGGAGAAAATTGCCGATATTTTCACTAAGCCTTTGCCTGCAGATACATTTGTCTACTTGAGAGACAAGTTAGAGGTATCCACCCCTCCTGATGAGAATTAGATGCATTGAGTTGCATTGATTCGGTGGATTTCAGAGCCTTATTCTTTTATCCAGATTGATGAGTTGGTACTGCTCCTCTGCTGGAGTAGTCTATTGATTTGGTTGTATGTTTTAGGGAGAGAAATTCATGTTTTTGTTTTGAGAGAGAGATTGATTTTCTGTTTTGGAGATATTTGGCATTGTTATCAAAGGGGGAGAGATATCACGTGAAAAACTACTTTATCTATCTTGATCTTAGGGGGAGTTTGTTGGTGATATCTTCTTTCTTTGCATTGACTGTTTTTCACATTCATATGTTTCCATCAATGCCAAAGGGGGAGATTGTTGGATCTGGTTGATCATCACTGCTTCTAGGATATGTTGTTGTCATTGATGTCAACATATTCCTATGATTTATTCCGGTGAGTTTGGGAAGATTTTCTAATCCGATTTTGTAGTTTGGTTTTGCTAATCACTATTTTGCATAGATCGGTATTTCATCTGGTATATTCCGGTGTGATTAGATCTTGTACTGAGACTTTGGGATATGTTTAGGATGATCTTGTGTATCTTCATTTCAGATGGTTCATGATTTGGTGCTCCGTAAGTTATCTTTCTTTGTGACAGTTGTTGATTGGTTGTGTTCTTGAGCTTTCTAGATGTTGATCGATGAAGATTTGAAAAGTGGTGTTGGTGCAACTGTTCCGGATGGTTCTAACATGCTTGTTGGTGTTTCCTAGTCGTGTCCTATTTTTTTTTATGATCCACATTGATCGTTGTGCGAGTTTTGGTGATATCTATGAACCGGTGATAATTTTCGTGTTATGCGGTATTTCAGGTGGTGTAGTGTGTTGCGGTTGAACTTGGCATGATTTTTGATGGATGTGATCATTTGGGAATTTGAATTAGGTCCATGCTATGTAATGTGAATCATTATATTGGTCTGGTGATCGATCTTTATATCATGTAATGTAATTTTTATAATTATGAGTTGAGGGTTGAGGGTTTAGACGACCTTGTTATCAAGGTTGATGATTTGTATATATAGGTGAGATACTTATGTAATATAGGTGTCGATATTGTGTCTGCATTATCAGAAAGAGGTGAATGTGCGAACAAGAGATTTATCATTCAGTGAAGAGTTGAGGTGAGATTGGTGTTGTTGAGCAGACAATTGTGCTTAACCAGAACTGTCATCAAGCATTTGTAGATGCTATCATTGTAGTTCATTTCTTCTGGATTGTAGTCTGAATCATATTATAAGTCAGTGAGACTTCCCTGAGGGTTGTAGCCTTCCGGGAAAATATCTTTTGAGTAGTCATGAGCTCTAGGAAGTGTGCCTGAATGTAAGTGCATTCCCCATTGTAAAATTTTCACATACTAATGCAGAGTATCATCTTACTGTGGGTAGGTTCTCACCGTGGTTTTCCCCTTAATCGGGTTTTCCACGTCAAAAATCTTGGTGTTGTGTGTTGTTCTGTTAATTTGCTTATCTTTTATTGCTGCAATTTATCAGTTTATGCTTTGAAGTTTAATTTTCTTTGATCCGGTGAAGACTAATTCACACCCCCCCCCTCTTAGTCTTCCTTCTTGTTTGCTGCTAACACAATAATGGCTCCAATACTCCCACTAGGAGTGCCAAATCCTCCTAGAGAATGAACAGTGAAAGAAAAGGTGGGAGAATATCTTTGCACTATTACAACAAAGAACACACATAGAAGGCCCACAAAAGCCCTGCTTACACAAGTTATCCCAAGTAAGACAATGGTTCTGAACCACCAACCATACAAAAAAATTACATTTAGGCCAAGCAAATGTATTCCATACCTAGGTCCACTAGGACACCTCTTCCCCCCATAAATTTGATGGACAATCTTCATATAGCCCGCAACAATAGAGTACTTCCCTGATGACTCACTTCCCCAAGCTCTAAATTATCTAGTCCCTCTAAGGAACTACAATTCCAGGATACTAGAATATGTGCTAGCTCATGCTGAGAATCCTCTGAACCCCCAAATGGCCACTCACTCGGACTCTTCCATCTATAATCAACAACAAGCCCAAGATTATGAAGAGTTTTATAATGACCTACCGAAGTCCACCCAACAACCACAAGTTTGTTAGAAAGAGACTACAAATGAGGATACATAGAAAGAATGGGGGGATGACCATCCCATGAATCTAACCAAAAGAAAGCCTTTGAACCCCTATTACAAATCCAAAAGATCCCATCTTTAACAAGTTGAGCTCTACTTTTTAGAGTATGCCATATCACAGAGCCTCTACACTCAAGTTGGTAGTAGGGAACATTCCATCCATGATGGTACCCAAATACTTATGAGTAAGGATACGAGCCCATAACTGATGTTGATTGGTGCACCATCTCCAATATCACTTTGTTGCAAGAACTTGAGTATGTTGCAAGACCGTTGAATGAAGACCAAGGCCACCCTCAGATTTAGTCCAACAAATAGACTCCCAGTTAACCAAACTCCACTTAGAAGATTGCAAGTGACCACTCCAAAGGAATTGACAAGACAAGGCATCAAATTCTTTAAGGAAATACATTGGAGCAACCTGAACAAAGCCTCTGTAAATAGGAAGAGCCTGAATAATAAACTGAAGGAGAGTAACAAGAGCAATAGTAGAAAGCCACCTATGAGTCCAATGATTAACTTTTCGACGTAGCTTATCCAACAGGTCCTACCAAAAAGGCCTAAGTTGCCAACCAACAACAAGAGGAATACCTAGATAGATGAAAGAAAGAGAGCCAATTTGAAATCACGGATTATTGGCAATTCTCCTTTGGATAGTTTCAAGGGTATTAAAAAATAAAATTGAAGACTTATGGTCATTCACCCGCTGCCTCGATGTAACTAAATAGACATCCAACAACTTCCCAAAGACAATTTCTTCAATCTTAAACATGGTCACCATACAATTGAGAGACTCATTCATCAAATGAATAGCTAAAGATGTGGGATGCATGCAAGAATTTGGTTCTCCTCCTAAGGAGCGGGAGGCATATCATCAGAGAAAAGAGAAGATTAAAACTGAGTAGCCTCACGAGACATCTCCTGAAGAGATGTCAGTTGAATGCCATCGGAATTGACCAAAGGAGAAATAACACTCCTTTGTTGACGAGCCTGAACAGACTTATGGAAAAAAGATGTATTACGGTCCCCTTCCTAAAGCCAATCAATTCGAGCTTTCTACTTCCAAAAGATCTCCTCACGGAGCTCCCATTCTTCCAAATCCTTCAAGGATCAAGACTCAGCACAACCCAACACCTTAGTGAAAAGAAAGTCCTAAATCTAGCGAGTAATAGCATCTAAGCACCCTTGAGCCCTTCTTTTCCTCAAAGAAAAGTTACCAAAAGACAACCTGTTCTATTTTTTAAGCTGGGATTTCACAAACTACAACTTCTTAACAAAAGTATACATAGCCATACCATAGGCGGGCCCCCCCATCATGCCACCATTGAGCCATGAGATCATGAAAAGAATCATCTCGAAGCCACATGAGTTGAAACTTAAAGGGAGGATTCTTATGACCATTAACATAACCAACTAAAAACTTGATTGGCCAATGGTTTGAGCCTTGCCAATCCAAGATCTCTAAACTAAAAAACACCCTATCCCCTACCCAATAGCATGAGACCAAAAAACTATCCAATCTTTCTGAAATAGCATCCTCACTGAACTACTGATTAGACCAAGTGAAGACCCCATTAGATGGATTGACATCCACAAGGCCAAGAAAATTCACATTATCTTGAAAAAGAGCAGAAGAATGGCCTAATTGAAGAAATCCACCTCTCTTCCCGGTAAGGTTCAAGACAAAGTTAAAGTCACAAGCAAGAACCCAAGGTAGAAAAGGAGCAAATGACCTCACATACCTTAGATGCGACCAAATCTAGGATTTACCCCGAATATCAATGGGAGCATAGACATTTGTAACTAAAATTAACTTCCCAGATTCCAAACTCGAGTCAACCAATGAAAGAGAACACTAACTAGAAAGCCACCAAAGAGGAACAACCTTGCTCGAGTCCCAAAAGAGAGTCAAACCACCTAAGTAGCCCAAGGAACCAATACACTGACACTGGCCATATTGCAACATAGCCGGGGTCCATTGAAGCATAAGATCAATAGGAAACTTAGTCTCTTGAATATAGAAAATATCTAGAGAATGAACACCCACCAACTCCTGAATACATTTTTGACAAGAGGGGCTATTCAACCCCTGCACATTCCAAGAAACAATGATCATTTAAGGGAATGTGAAAAGTGGGAATCTATGGTTTTCACCAACCTAGACTCCACTAACAAATCCCCAGCAAATTGAAGCTTCTCTTGATCCATTTTGTGGCCCCCTTTTTAGAGGTTTCCAAATAAATTTTCTTATGGGCCTACTGGGGTAAACCCAGAGCCTAAGAAGGTCCCCTGGCCTTACCAGATTTCAAAACCTTTTTGGCCAAATTTTCCAAAATAACATCATCCTGCAAAAGACCCAAGTCATCTGAGTTGTGCCCCTTTTGAATAGAATACATTTCTCGAGGGGTCTAGGGATCCAGAGATACTGGAACCTCACCATCCACCCCCGCAGACATTCCCAAACCCGCTACTCTAGAAGATACATCCATTGGAATTCCTTCCTCTAATGACAAAACCTTAAAGCGATTAAAATGCTCCTCACTCACTCTACCTATCCTTAAGGGACCTCTCTTTCCCTCTGCCTTTAGTGCGAGGTTTAACTGACACAAACCCATCCCCTACATAAACCCCATCTGAAATAGGAGGTTTACCCTTATCACTCTCTGCATGTAGGGGCCTAGAGGAATTATTACCATCCACAGGTCTATTAATGCGGGGGCACTGGCGCTGAAGATGTCCGTATTCATGACAAACTCTACATCTGAAAGGAAGAGACTCGTAGTCCAGCTACTAAACCCATGAAGCTGAGCCTAAACAAATCTCTAAAGAATCCGGAAAAGGGTTATTTAAATCCACCTCAATACAAATACGAACAAACGAAATTACCTTTTTATCCAACATTTGTTGAGAAATTGCAACCAACTTCCCAATTAACTTAGCAATCTGGTGTAAGATATCCTCCTCCAAAATTCTAACGACGTTCTCAGGAGACAAACCCAAACTGGAACCTGCGAAGGCAAATCTTCAGCTGAATTAAAACCCATATGCCATGGTTTCATAAACAAGACAACCTAATTATTAAAATAGGGCCCTGACGAAGACATTAGCCTCCCACACTCAGCAAACAACCAAAACCCACTCTGAATACCACCTAAGTAGAGTCACCTCCACACCTTGCACAAATCCCAAAAACCGATACCCCACCCCACCACGCACAACCCACACCAAGCAAAACCTAGCCACACCACACCCACAAACCAACCCGCATAGGAAAAAACGTGCACAAGAAATGCACAGGAAAAAATGTGCACAAGAAATGGGAAGAAGAGATGGCTAAGGCCAAACCCTAGCATGCACAACCAAGAACCCCCGCCATCGCCAGCCACTCCTCTTAGACCACTTAATTTTAAAGTCATAGATAATGAATCACCTTATACTTAAATACATCCCTAGGATTAATTATCTTACATAGAAATATATAATTTTTTAAAAACAATTCAAATATTACAATATTTCAAAACTAGATACTACGACATGACATTTGTTATGATTCAATAATATTGATGAGCCATTCGTATGAACCGAGACAAAATATTTACCGAAAAAATATTTCTTTTGCAATATATTTCTTTGCATGTCAATCTGTTACATAGTGGAGCCTTTAACTCCACAGGGGAATAAGCCCGGGTCAAAGATTAAGGCTCCCAGGCAGCCGGCGGGGGCTAGTAGTCCGTCCTCCTACTGTAGGCTTTGCCCGGCACGGGGAAGGATGCTTGCTCAGATGCCTCTGCCATTGGATCTACTGCAGAATCTACTGGATCCCTTTAACTATGGGGCGATCGAAGCCTGCTGTAGCCTTGATAGAAGACGGGAGGGGAGCCCTTTAGCCCCCCACCCAGCGGGGTGGAGGATCGATCCAAAGTTGTTACCGGTTGCCATGAGCCCTTGCTAATACAAAGCTCGGGAGTACATAATCTGTACGTCACTCTTTGTTGCAGTTAAGAGACACTCAAGAGGCAATTGAAGGAAATCATTAACGTTTCTTCCTTATCGAGCATTTATTTGCAGATTTAAGGTCTTCTAATATGCAATCACCACGCCATTTCTTGCTGGCTTTTGTAGCAACATGTTTGCCCTCCTTAGGGAACTCTGAAATATCAAAGCAGGATATATCAGGTCTTAAAAAACATTTTCATGTGATACATTGAAGTATTTGTAACTAATTATAAGGAATCACAAAGTATGATAAAATCTTTTGAGAAAGAGGGAGAAAATGTATTTGGATCGACCATCAAAATCAACATTTGGATCAATACTGATAAGTTTTAAAAATAGTAGAATTTGAACATACTAACAAAAGCTTACCTCCAATAGGCATCCCAGCTCCTTGATTTGTGTTTTTACTTTCAGTAGTTCTGTTTGTAACTAAGATTATAAAGAAGAACAAGTTAGTAAAGAAGATCTAATTAGGACAACTTATTAAAAGTAAAACATTCGATATTTGGATGAACATTCATAAAACGATAAAACAAGCCCTAGGTATTGTTATTTCTGTACAAATTTCTTGAGATGGAAGCTCACCTTTAATGTGGTATCCGACTCTTTGAGATTGGTTTTTTCATTCAGTAGTTCTGACTCTAAATCAATTTTTTCTACTTGAAATGTTTCTCCTCCTTTATCAGTATTACACGAATATTCATTTGCAATAGGGTCATTAAGAATGAGGAAAGACTCTTCGATGGGACTAAACCTAGACCCGTCAAAGCTATGAAATCCTCCACCAGTAACTAGCAAATGCCCATCATCACTCAGTACACTTGTGTTAGAGCAAGAATCTGTGGAATATGCATCTGCAATATGACTATTAAGGATTAGAGAAGCCTCTTCTATAGGACTGAACTTGGATCCATCAAAGTTATAAAATTCTCTTTCAGATTTCTTTGGTGTAGAAACAGGTGTCACACTCAATTTGTGCGGCAAAAGCCCATCAGGTAGCAAATTGAAATCTAGCAATTCTTCCTCACTCATCTCAAAATTGAGAAGACTATTGTTATCTATAACAGATGAATTAGAATTATTGTTGATCATCTTCATTGGCTTCTTCCTCAACTTGGTTGCTGCACCATTGCTTTTCAACTTGGCAGAATTTCTAAATGGACTTTTAGATTTTGAATTCTTTGTTCCTTTGGCCCTAACGTTCTTATCACATTTTCCATCATTCCCTTTCCTTTTTATAAACCCATCTTTCTTCATATTGAGATTCCTCACTGATTCCACTACATTAGAATATCTACAGCAGGATATCGTAGAGCTGAAATCTCCACTCTCCAAGACTAAGCCCAAAATTTCTATATTTCCCTCCACAATGGGAATGGTGCTATCTCTGTGCAATTCAATGAGACAGTGGATGACCTTGTATTATTTTCTCAGCTGCACAAAATTACAGTAAAATGGTTCTATGTTGCCTGTTTCCTTCAATAATAATCAGAAGAACAAACTTGTACTGTCCTCCATTAAAATATATCTTCTGATATAATTATGGCGAATTTACATCTCCCATGGCGCCAATCGTGGTTACCAGATATAATTAACTTCAAATACATGCAATTTAAATGTTTTAGTTGGAACTTGGAACTCTGCGGACTTTTCCTGTTGGAAAAAAATTAGAAACATCCTTAATGTGCTGTGCCATGACATCCTGTAAAAGTGGTATACTATAAAAAAACCAAGAGTTAATTACCAAAAATGGATGCACTGATTTGTAGGCTATAGAACCGAAATCTTCGTAGGCTACCCACTAGCAGTCGAATCCGCTGAATTAGACTGCAATAAAATTGGAAATAAAATTTTGATCAGTATGTATTTAGATTCAGAATAAATAAATTTCTTAACTGCTCTCTGTTGTTTGCTGTAATCAATCTTTGAATCCACCAGCGAAATTACACTCCAGCGGATATGCAAATCACCGTTCCATGACTGTAGTATATAAATAGAAAAGTGATTGCACCTGTAATTTTTCTTCTAATAGTAAATCATTTTCCTCAATAATATTTTCAAGAATCTTTGGCCGTTGCTAGATTTGGTTTTTAGAACTAGTTGTTTTAATTAAACCTAAAATTTATTTTCTCTGCACTAATCAATTTGATGTCTGACGTTTCATGGAAGTTTGTTTCAAGATACTTCCTCTAGTTTAGCCATATTTTCTTAGGCTGGGTTCTATGGAAGGGTTCTTAAAAAATAGAGCGAGCAGGTGCTGTAGAGTTTTTTTTAGGATTTTTTTAAAACCAGTGGTCTCATGAAATTTGTAGTGCACTTCTGCTTAAAAATTTAAGCTCCTAAATTCAAGGAAGCTGGTGGTCCCATGAAAGTGCAATTCAATTTAAAAAATTTAGTTCCTAAATTTGAGGATTAATTGTGTCTATTTTTGTAGTGTGCAATTTTAACAATAATTTTTTATTGAATTATAATTGAGAGGTGGCATAAATTATCCCTAAGCTTAAAAATGAAAATCTAAAAAGTAGGAGCTTCTACTTTTTAGAAGATTCCAAATAATTCTGTAGCCAAGTTTGTTTTTTTTCCATGGGACGACCTTTTCCATAAAAATAGAGTCCAGGCCCCTTCCTTCGGACCCCGACTTTATTGGTCCTATTTTTTGACATCTCCATATTGAGAATGTATCTATTAGCTCCTACTTAGAATGTGACTATTTATCTTTTTAAAATATACAATGTGGTTAACATGTGGAAAAATCAATTCTAACTCATTAGTCTTACGTTTAGTTCTATGTATAAGACTTGCCTTAATCCATATAGAGAATTATCTAGCTTTTGAATCAATTTACCTTTACCTTTCACCTTTAATCTTTCATGTTGTTCCATGTAAATTTCCACCTCTAGATTGTCATGCAAGAATGTTGTATTGACATCCATTTGCTCAATATCCAAATAAAATGTTGGAATGATATATTATGTAATCCTAATGGAATCTAACTTGAAAACAAGAGAAAGATCACTAGTATTTATTACCTCAACTTGGGAATATCCCTTTCCCACTAATTATGCGTCATACCACTAAAATTATCCATTTTCTCTAAATTTCTTCTTGAGCATCCACTTGAATTGTTGGGTTTCATATCCTTAAAGGTAGATCAAGCAGATTTCAAGTCTTATATTGCACCAATACCATCATTAACTCATCCATGGAATTCTTTTAAGAATTTTTCTCTTTGAAAGTGACAGTCTATTCTAAAAAACTCGGTTCAAGTGTATTAGTACAAGAAAGAATTAATACACAATTTAAATTTGGTGGACTATACCTATCTCAACTAATCTTCATTAATTTTTATACCTTCTCACAACTATTGGTGAAGAATTCCCTACAACATCTACACCCTATTATTCTTTAAATTTTATGTCAGAAGTGCTTATCTCTTCTTCTCCCAAGGTGCCATGTACATTTCACTATTCAATTTTGTATGCACTTTGTTGAGCTTAATTTTTTTTTAAATTACATCTCCTCTTTTTGATTTTGCTTTGTATATAATTCCCCAATTTAGATTCTAAGTTCTCTAAATATAACATATCTTAAGTAGATAATTGTGAGAGTTTTAGATCCCCAAGGTTGTTAGCCTTTCATATTTCAATCTAATTGATAAAAATACATATTTTGGCCTTGAAATCAAACCTAGACTACATTTCCTTAGGCACATAAATAAATGCCTCACAACTAAAGACTTAAATATGTGTAATAACTAGTTTTTTTTGTGTCCACATTTTAAATGGTATTATTTTTGTAGCACAAAATTAACATGCTTTTTCTTCAAGTAACATGTGATGCTAATTAATTGAGCAAGAAATCCTATACAATATCTACACTACTCAATATACTTCTAACTTAAACTAGCAATGTGTTTGTTTATCTTTCACCCACTCTATTCTATTGTAGTTTGTATGGAGTAGTCCTTTTTTCCATAATAATAGTTTCTTACAAAAATATGACAAACTCATTAGACAAAAAAACACCGGCATTATTTTTCCTTAGTATTGATCTTCTTATCATTCTAATTCTCAACAAGATCTCTAAACTCCTTAAACTTGAGAAGTAACTTAGACAAGTCCTCATAAGAAAATACACCCAAAAATACCTAGAATGGATATTATGAATGATGCATAGTCAAGAGACAACAATAGATTAGATATCCACAAGACAAAAAAACATTTTTGTCTCACCTTTTAAAACTCATCTTCTCTTGTACTTACATAGTTGATTTACATTCTATTTTATTTTCATGGCACATAATGCTCACAAAAATAAATACAAACAAAAGTATCAACAAGGAAATATTCTACAAACTTAATTAAAAATATTTTTTAGTTCTTTTTCATTCAGTGAATCAAACTAGGATGCCATAATAATCTTGATTGAGACATAGTCATATTAACATAACCAAATAGTGTTGTTACATGTAGCATATATAAAGTACCATGATGCACTTTGTTTTCAAGAAATAAATTTCCTCTAGCTTATCTACAATATTTTTCATTTAGACATGTTTTTTACTCAAATTAAATCACATGAAGTGAACACATAGGCAAAAAAATATTTCTCAATGCTTCCTCTACTTACACATTCAAATTAGATAATTGTCTCAATTTCTAGCAAATCAATAATTATAAAACCAACACTATTTCAATTACAAAAAAAATCTATGTTGATAACAAAACTACCACATGACAAAGTGGAATAACCCCTTCAGTATTTATGATGTCCCCATCAACAACCTAGTCATAATAATGATAAAATGGTCAAGGGTGGCAGCCTTGATACCAAATCCTAAGTAGCTAAGAGTTAGAAAGTAGTTAAGACTTAAGAAGTGTCAAGGGTGGCAGCGTTCATATCAAATTTTAAGTAGCTAAGAGTTAGAAAGTAGTAAATGATCCCAACACCTATTTTAGAGTATATATTTATCAATTGTAAAATGGAAGATCTTGAGGAAATCATCTTATTCCCATGCATGATAAGGGTAAGTTAGGTAAGGAATTGATACATAAAGACTTGCAAGCATCTGAGGCACTCACAATCAAATAAGATGTCAAGCATAAAGACTTCAACCAACTTGCATTTCTAACTAGAAAATGTCAATATTCATACTACGGTGAAGATATATGAATTATGAAAGAAGAATGACACATAGACTTGTTCAAGCCAATCATCAACATCCAATTGAAGTAATATGGCTATGGAGGAGAGGTAGAGTCTAAGTTTAAAAAAATCGATATCATCGCCTGGCAATCGGTTATATCTCGTATCAAAAATGATAGTATTATAGATAAACATATATAGTCGCTATGCCAACACCCCTCATATGATAGAGCCAGAAACAACCACGCACCATGTAGGATTCGTACCCACTATGTACCATGTCGATAAGCCAAGCTTACGTGGACGAAAGGTCTAAGATTTGAGGGACTCGAACTGATGACCTGCGATCTGATATCATGTAGATTTTTACCGTCACACCAAAAACAAGTACTAGTGGTGGAGAAGGATCTCATCATTGATATAATCGCTATGCCAACAAAGAACAGTAATAAAAGTTTATCTTTTAGGACAGCCGAGGATCCAACAAGGACTAGTCAACTATCAATCACGGTATTGAGCCACATAAACAATACCATAACGTCCCTGAGTATTTCTATATGGAGCACCGTAATTACCTCTACAAAGGATGAATCAAAATTCAAGTCTAAAAGGGTGCTGAGGATCGAAGACTAATGAACCACAATGTTAAGTACAACAAATTGGTAATTAGAGTAGCATCGATTAAGAATTGCTATGAAGTGATTTGATTGAATTCAGTAAACACTAATGGATTGGTTAAATTGGGAAAGACACAATTGGGAGAAGGCATTGATAAACGATTGCCAACATACAAGGGACGTGTCTCTTGGAGCATCCATTCCCATCGTATATGAAGACTATCCAAATCATTTGGAAAAAGAATGATCGAACTTGGAAACTTATTTTCTTTTAATCCTTGTTTGGATCCGCTCTTGTGAGCATTGGCCAACTTGGCTTATTGGGTTGCAAGCATATAATTCCAAATCAGAGTTGGCGCCATTGATTGCAAGGAAAGATCAGACATAGCATCAGATTATTGTCGCAAGATTATATATCCATATTTGAAACATCAACCCATATCGCTATAGGCGATAATATATACCAGACATGCATGATTTAAGAAGCCATATCAGAGACAACGGCCAATATTGCTACAAGCAATATTATCTTACATCCCATTGCATATAATTATAAAGGATTACATCCAACATTGCAGAGATCCTATTGATCATTGTACAAGAAGTGCAACTATATAAACGCAGCGATTCACTAAGCTTACATCTAGTCATCCAATTAGATAGATCAGTGATATTGACAAGAACATTTAGCTTATAATTATGTATTGTATATTTTGTTGTTGAAGTAACATATTATTATTTTTGTCAATCGTATAATTAAAGCATTTCAAGGGATCTTATATCATTGATCATAATTCATAGTAATTATAAAGATTTAAAGGAAATACGTCTTTTACATAAATGATCTTATTTCTCAAGTCATAAAATAAGGGGACATTACACCTCCATCTGCAAAAGTCATAACTATTTCACATAAAATTAAAAAGAAGTTCCATTTTTTACTACGTGCATAACTTTTCAAGAGGAATCAAAATGTTTAAAAATAATTAACTTTTGATTTCATCAAGATATTATTTTTGTTCCTATAATACAATTATTTTTTAGAAGGACAAAATCTTAGAAAAATAGTTGAGCATCACTACACTTGAACGATTGGTCTTGATGATGATCCAAAAATAACATTGATCGATATCATGCATTATGAAAATATAATGTCTTTAACAGATTCAAAAGTCTTAAACATAAAAAATTAAGTGAATGTAAAATCCATAATCTACAAAAAAAAAGTAAAACTTCCCTTGCTAATTTTGATTCTCCTTACAATATATACTATCTTGTGTATTTATCAAATTCCAATAATAAGAAATAAAAGAAGTAAAAATCCTCAAATTAATGACAAGACTAGAGGCTTATGTTATTATTCATTTAAACACCATGTCTACATGTTGAAGAGGAGATTCTCAACAATAACTTAACATGTTGTTCAAGCAACAACTATTTTGGGTTGTACTTCCACAAATTGATAATAATTGTGAGCCAAGGAAGCCTTTAAAATACACAAAATGAATAAAAATTTCTGTCAATTGAAAAAAGACTAGAGAGTAAAAATCTTGAAACACATAATTTTCCTCTTAAATACTAGAAATGCTTAGAGGTATTTGTATGGTTTGTAGGTTCCATTGCCTCATTTCCAAAATATCATTTAGGGCTTGAGTAGCTTGTGAACATCCTTGTCATGTAATTACAAACTACCATATAGGGCTTGATCAGGAGCTTGTGAACCTCCTTGTCATGTAATTATTCACCAATATACATAAAGGAGCTTGAGCCATTTGTGAATCTCTTACCATGTAATTAATCACAAATCTACATAAGATCTTGATCAATGTGTAGTTCCCCTTCCCATTTGATTATTCACCAATGCACATTATTTCTTAAAAATTTATAGAAAAAGAAAAAGAAAACTAATTCTAATAACGGAAAATAATCATAGTGGTGATGACTTGAGTATTATAAAAACTTCAAGGTAGTGAAAACTCTTCCAAAAAGTTCATCAAAATAGAGACCTCAAAGTAGTCACAATTACATATAGATTCATGATTGTAACAAAGCCACACTTTATCTTCTTATATTGTCTCTCTGATGATAGAACATATAGTTTGATCCGAAACATTAGACACTAAAAATCTACACAGTTAGATTCAAGAAAATAAGCTAAATAAACTAAAAATATTATGAGCCGTAGAAATTTATGTTTATAAAGTCACACTGATTAGTTGTTAATCACTATAAAAGTCGCTTCCTGAAATTCTTGGTAGTTGATCGATATGTGCGTACAAGAAGTCCAAAACCAATTCCAATACCAAGACACATTCCCAAGCCAATCCCTACACCCACTCTCACACCAGCATTGAACCATGAAAGCTCGCCATCATCAGTTTCCACATATGTGCCCCTTGACATGCTGCTTACACTCTCTTCATCTTTTTCATAAACCTCTCCATAAGCCCTGTCTTCCGGTATCTGCCACAATAAATAGTTCAGCAAACATGAATCAGCGTTCCAAAATTTTCCCAATGTCAATCTAGAAAAACCCCAGCAACATAATTCTTCCTATCTCATAAATTGCCACATTAACCGGAATTGTGATTAGCCAATATTACAGTACACAAGGTAGAGCACAAAATACTCCTATTTACCTGCTGATTATGATGCCAGGATGAACATCAAAACCAGAGATTATACTGACTTAAGTTTGGGGATGAATACTAATGGTCTGAAGGAAATTACATGATATGGGGAATGCTGTTTTGGTGTTTATTTTTTGAACTGAAAGTAGAAGAGAATTTGTCATAATTTTGCTCATTCAGAACTAGGAAGGAACAAGGAATGAAATTAAACTGGATATGAACAAGACAAATGATCAAGTGCAATGAACCTTTCTTCTTTAAATTCTGGAACATTTAGATTTGCCAATTACCAAAGCGTTTTCTTTGCTCACACTTTAAACTGTAACATATTTCCCTCTGTCGTATTTTCAACTTCTTCCCCTTCGCATCCCAATTCATGGGATCTTGCTCTGATTTTGTTTTCAATGCACACATTCCTTTTATCTTTATTTCTGTTGCTCTTTACTCATACCTACACAGTCTTTACATTTCATTTCTTCTGCGAACTGGTATGCGGTTTTCCTCTCTATGCTAGCACTCTTCACATTCCAGTGCACACCTTCATTTTGTGTCTCCTCCTGCTTTTCTTTTGCCTAACCTTCAGATCTTATCTGTCATTACATGACACTATCAATAGTGCTTGTATGGTCTCCTCTTTCACTTCTATGCCCCCTTTCTACCTTCTCTAGTTTAAAATATCTGGCAACCCACTACATATGCCATAAAAAGCGTCTCACCCTCTCTCTTAGCCACCACTCCCATACCTCTCTCTCGGTTGCGAATTTATAACATTTTAGTAATCTGCCATGTGATTCATTCCACGTTACTACCTTTCCACATATTAATCCTCGGATCCTCTACTTTCTCTGTCGTTTCACCTCTGACACCCACCATTTTCTTATTTTCCGTATCGATGAAAATGCTAAAAAAATTCAATCCTATTCAATGTCCTTGCATTCCAATCGTCTCCCCTGTGCCTTTTACTTTTCTTCCATATCGATGCTTTCAAATAGAAGAATGGTTTTTAGAGTTGATGTTAGAAGACCTTCATACGATATCAAATCCCGTCCGGTAATTTTTTTCCCATTCTCGAAACGCGTGTGCCAGCTGGACGAAAATAAATTAGGCACAGTATGCGATAGGAAGGTAGTGGCTATCTCCCCTCTCCCTCGCTTTGTAGTGATGTATATAAAGTTTGTATTGGTTTAAGTGATGTTTTTTAAAAGATTTCTATTTGTATTGTGTGAATCAATTTGTGGGATCACACACAGATATTTTTCTAATTTCGATAAAATATTTGCTTAATGAAAATTATTTGTGATCTTTAATTTTGTATATATTCATGCAACATATTACGTATTGTAATGGATCCAGACTTTGCATTCATTTTTGGGACAAAGTCTTTTTTTGTGTTCACTGACCTGAACACTTAGCTGAGTTCGGATGGCACTTATCGGTCTAAGGGGATCCACATGGATCACTTATGCATTTGGGGCCGACTTGAGTTGGGACAAGTACCGAAGTGCTTTGCAAATGGAGCGGTTATGCACTTGGCAGGCTGACTTCGTGGAACAAGTACCTAGGGGGCCGCAGATGGGTGCGGACCTATTTGGCGCACGTTATGGATCACATGCTTAAGCAAGACCTATGTTGGGCCGACTTGCTTAGCGTGTTGAGCCGATTGTTGGGAGCACACGGATCATCCTTCTGCTTGATTTTTGTGTGTGCGATCAAGCCGTTACAAGATCAATGGCAGAGAAAATGTTCATCCATCCGATGTATTCATAGGCGGGCTTGGCTATATAAGGCGGGATGCCTTAGTCATTTGAAGACAAAAGACGAGTTCAAAGCGAGGCGCAGTCAGACGAAAGTGCGAGCAAGGCGAGCTGAGGAAGTCTGATTGTGGGGCTACGGAATGAGTTGGGAGCTCTAAGTGTTTCTTTGTAATAAGTCTGGCTAAGCACTTGTTAGCTCAGGCAAACACGACGACTAGTGTTTCTTAACACAACATGCTTGGCTTTTGATTTTGTAATGTTGGCTTTACATAATAGAAAAACATTCGTGTTCGCCCACCATCTTTTCTGTTCTTGTGCATACTGAGTTAGGCTTTGCATCCGACTTGCATTTGATTTCGCATATGCTTGGATTCCACATTAGCAACATTCGCAACATTGATTTTAGGCGACTTTGAGTTCCGATCCGAATAGGTATGAGAAGGCGTAGTCTGGGTTGGTTGTCTACAGGCCTTTGCGCACCTGAGACGACTAATTCCAGTGCCCCACGAATCTCTCTAATAAGGTCTGTGACAGTTGGTATCAGAGCAAAACTTTGCAAAGGATTTGCAAAGGAACTCAATGGCGGAACCTCTAGATGATGCACATCAAGAGGAAATCGAGGAACAACAAGAGCACGATCAGCGTGGGTCACGTACCAAGCAATGGCTCTAGGAGCATGAACAACGAATTTTTGATTTGGAGGCTTGGGAGGATCGATTTGATAATATTGTATCAAGACTTGAAGAGATGCAAGATGTCTTAGACAAGATCCATCGGATTGTGGGGGCTCACAGCGATGAGATCAAGTTTCTGAAAGAAGGACAGTCACTTCACCATGCACTGCTCCATGGCGAAACGCATGGTTCCAAGACATCAGCACCGATTGGATCGTATGATGGCGATCGAGATGACAAAGTATTGGATAACTTCTTCTGGGATGCAGAAGAATACTTGTCAAGCGCACCTGAGCTGGTTGATGAGGCACAAGCCATAAAGGTGGCCTCGTGCTTCACTGGAAGTGCGAAGCTTTGGTGGCGGACGCATCTGGCGGATGAGAGAGCTGGAAAGGCAGTACGGTCGATTAAGAATTGGCTCGAACTGAAGGCAACTTTACAGGATCAGTTCCATCCAGGCAACTTGGATTGGGTGGTGCGAGCTCGCTTTGATGAGCTGAAGCATACCGACAAGATTCGAGACTATGTCTGACAGTTCCAAGTGCTGGACTTGGAATGCACCAGGATAAATGACTTTGAGAAGTTGTACTTGTTCGTGAGGAACTTGCAACCTTGGGTTGCCGATGAAATGCGATGGCAAAAAGTGCAAACATTGGCTCAAGCGATTACTTTGGCTAATGGCTTGTTGGATTATAAGGGTGATGCAGCCAAAGGGTTTGGCGGAGCGTGGTCTGACTCAGGAGATCGACGCAAGAACTTTCATTGGAAGAAAGACAAGCGGAATGTTGGTCCACAACCGAAGGCAAATGAGCAAAAAAAGAGTAAGCTGATTGGAAACCACCCTCCCAAGAAGGCGAAGAACCAAACACCTGCTAAAGATAAGAAGGCGGATAACAATTGCTTCATTTGTGGGCAATCTGGACATTGGGCTTGGGAGTGCCCAGAGCGGACTCGCATCAATTTGTTGGTGGCTGAGAACTAGAAAGTCCAACCCGAAATGGGTGTGTTGTAGTTGTTGAATGCTTTGTAGGAGAAGGCAAATCCGAATGTAGGCGCATCAAGTCGATACGACTTATGCTTCATCGAGACGTTCTTTGGAGGAAAGAAGGTCTTGGCGATGGTTGATTCCTGGGCTACGCATAATTACATGTCTGTGAGCCAAGCGAAGTCACTTGGGCTCAAGATGGATCCAACTGAGACTAGTTTCAAGGCGGTTACTACTGCCGCATGGAAGGTCAGTGGCAAGATTCAGAATGCTGTCATGAGGACCGGATCATGGCAAGCTCTAGTCAACCTTGTGGCAATCGAAATGGAAGAGTTCAATCTGATATTGGGACAAGCATACCTGAGACAAGTAGTTGCTATGGTGGCTCCATAATTGGGTTGCGTTTTGATGTTGGATCTGGTGCGACCATGTATGATTCCGACGGTGAGGCGAGGCGACTCAGCTCAGATTTTGAGTGCACTGAGTGCTAAGCGGGTTGGAAGGATGGCGACTGAGGAACTCTTCCTGGCTACCTTACTTGGTGGATGGGATGAAGGCAAGGCCTCTGGCTCGTCTAACCCATCCATGGTAGAGGATGTCTGAAAGAGTTCGGAGAAGGCTACTACCAAATCCGCATCGCACTGGGCGACGAAGAGAAGACGACTATCACAACAAGGTATGGATCTTATGAATTTTTGGTTATGTCGTTCGGCCTAACCAATGCACTAGATACTTTCAACACCCTCATGAATGATGTGTTTAGGCCCTTGCTGGATAAATGTGTTGTTGTATATTTGGACGACATCTTGGTGTATAGTCGAACTCTTGCAGAACACAGGGAGCACCTTAGGGAGGTGTTCAGCCTTCTGAGAGCACACAACCTCTTTGCCAAAAGGGAGAAGTGTGACTATGCACAGGAGGAGGTCCAGTTCTTGGGGCACATTGTGGGATGTGGTCAGATCCGACCTGATCCAAAAAAGCTTGCAGCGATTCAAGATTGGGAACCACTTTGGAATGTCCATGAGGTGTGACAATTTTTGGGACTAGCAAACTACTACCGAAAGTTTGTTGCGGGCTACTCCAGGATCGCGAGACCCTTGACCGACTTGTTGAAGAAGGAAAAGAGGTGGATCTAGGGTGAGCGACAACAACATGCTTTCGAGGAGTTGAAGAGCAAGCTCACAGTGGAACCTGTGCTTGCATTGCCACGATACAATGAACCATTTGTGGTTCAAACGGATGCTTCTGACTATGTGATCAAAGGAGTTCTGATGCAGCATGGATACCCAATTGCATTCGAGTCGAGGAAACTTAATGATAGGGAGTGCAAATATTTTGCCCATGAGAAGGAGATGACAACCATTGTGCACTTCCTTAGAGTTTGGCGTCACTATCTCCTGGGAGTGCCTTTTGTAGTGCAGACAAATAACATTAGTTCGACTTACTTCAAAATGCAAGCCAAACTCACCCCAAAACAATCAAGGTGGCAAGAGTTCCTTGCAGAGTTCGATTTCGAGCTTGTGTACAACCCAGGAAGGCACAATGTGGTTGCACATGCTCTTAGTCGAAAGGCACAGTTGGGCGCACTAGAGAACTTGGAAGGAGGTTCCAGCCAAGTCACAATGGCTGAAGATGTGCTAGATCGGATCAAGGAAGAACTTGAGAATGATTCTCAAGCCTATCAGATTGTTCTTCAAGTTCGTGCTGGGTGGACTAGGATATTTTCACTACGAGATGGAATGCTCTACTATGTAGAGAACCGTTTGTACATTCCAAAATGGAAGGAGTTGCGCAAAGAGTTGTTAGGTGAGTGTCACGATTCAACCTGGGTGGGCCACCCAGGGCAGAAGCTGACTTTGGTACTTATGGAACGTGACTTCTACTGGCCAAAGATGCGAGACGATGTTGAGCTCTATGTGAGGACTTGCCTGACCTGCCAACAGGATAAGTGGATTCATGAGTGACCGGGTGGATTGCTCCAACCTTTGCCAATACTTGTGCGACCGTGGACGAGTGTGAGTATGGACTTCATCGCTCAGCTACCGAATGTGGAAGGTTTCTCCAGCATTATGGTTGTTGTGGATCGATTCAGCAAGTATGCTATTTTTTTTGCTTGCCAACAGCCATGTCCAATAGAGCTAGCAGTTGAGAACTTTTTCAAGAATGTGGTTAAGTACTGGGGCATACCATTGAGCATTATTTCGGACAGGGATACCAAGTTCACATCAAAGTTTTGGACCAAGTTGTTCAAGCTTGTGGGCACCAAACTTTTGATCAGATCTGCTTATCATCCACAGACAGATGGACAGACTAAGTGGATCAATGCAGTGTTGGAAGTCTACATGAGGCATTTTGTGGATTCTGACCAAGGCAATTGGCCGAAGTTGCTTGACGTAACTTAATTCAGTTATAATTTGCAAAAGAGTGAGTCTTCCAAGTACTCACCATTTGAGTTGGCGATGAGACAATAGCCACTCATTCCGCATATAATGATGCGTTGATATCAAGGAGGTGATGTTGGTGCAGCAGACATGGTGCAAACCTAGAATGAGTGAGTTGACTTGGCTCATTATCATCTCACCAAGGCATCGGATCGAATGAAGAAGAATGCTGACGAAAAACGTAGGCAAGTGGAATTTTGAGTTGGCGACAGAGTTTTGTTGTGCATGGATCCTTACCAGTTCAAAGTACCAAGGGGGTTGAGCACTTCACTTGTTCGCAGATGGCACGGGTCATTCCGCATTGTGAAGAAGATGGGTCCAGTAGCCTACAAATTGGATCTGTTGGAGCATCTAGGAATGCACCCAGTTTTTCATGTGTCACAGTTGCGAGTGCACAATGTAGATGAAGAAGATTTGGTTTGTAACATTCCTGAGAGGGGGCTTGCTAATGTGGTCGACCATCTAGGAAAGTGAGTGGGTCAAGTCTTGGCTATGCGAATTTGACGCTATGGAAGGAATGTGCATAGAGAATTCCTTATTGTTTTTGAGGGCGAGCCATGTGAGTCTGCTTCTTGGCAAGCTGGAAAGACTCTTTAGCGTGATGAGGAAAAGATCATGGAGTTCCTTGAGAGGAACTAAAATCTATAGACTTGAGCGCAACAGAACACTCCCTCTGTGACTTTGTGTCCGAAGTTGCAGCAACGAGGGCGTTGCACCAGTTTAAGTGGGGGAGAATGTAATGGACCCAGACTTTGCATTCATTTTTGGGACAAAGTCTTTTTCTATGTTTACTGACCTGAACACTTAGCCGAGTTCAGATGGCACTTATTGGTCTAAGGGGATCCGCATGGATCACTTATGCATTTGCGGCTGACTTGAGTTGGGACAAGTACTGAGGTGCTTTGCAACTTTAGTGGTTATGCACTCGACAAGCCGACTTCGTGGAACAGGTACCTATTTGGCGCACGTTATGGATCGCATGCTTAAGCAAGACCTATGTTGGGCTGACTTGCTTAGCATGTTGAGCCGACCGTTGGGAGCACACGGAAAATCTGCTTGATTTTTGTGTGTCGTGCGATCAAGCCATTACAAGATCGATGGCGGGGAAAATGTTCATCCATCCGATGCATTCATAGGCGGGCTTGGCTATATAAGGCGGGATGCCTTAGTCATTTGAAGCATGACAAAAGACGAGTTCAGAGTGAGGCACAATCAGGCGAAAGTGCGAGAAAGACGATCTGAGGAAGTCTGATTATGGGGCTACGGACTAAGCTGGGAGCTCTAAGTGTTTCTTTGTAATAAGTCTAGCTAAGCACTTGTTAGCTTAGGCAAATGCGGCGACTAGTGTTCCTTAAAATAACACGCTTGGCTTTTGATTTTGCAATGTTGGCTTTACATAATAGGAAAGCATTCATGTTCGTCCACCATCTTTTGTGTTCTTGTGCATACTGAGTTAGGCTTTGCATTCGACTTGCATCCAATTTCGCATATGTTTGGATTCTGCATTGGCAACATTTGTAACATTGATTTTAGGCGACTTTGAGTTTCGATCCGAATAGGTACGAGAAGGCGTAGTTTGGGTTAGTTGTCTGCAGGCCTTTGCGCACCTAAGACAACTAATTCTTGTGCCGCGCGGATCTTGCTAATAAGGTCCGTGACACATATATTCTAGGCTCCATCTCCCACCATCCCACACTTTCATTGTGATAAATGGGCCAAGTGAGGAATGATTTCTTTATTGAATTTGTGCCTTCATCAAATGGTGTATAGAGGATTTGAAGACATTTTTAGATTCTTTAACCTCTTTGTTATTTTGATATTGATGATAGAGGAGGATTAATTTAAGATTTTGATGATGACTTTACATGCACATAAGGTAAAGATTGTCTGTAAGTGAAATTTCAACTTCTGGATGCTAAAATTTGTATAATTTTCACATATCTTTTGTTGTCATAAAAACTAGAATTGAGCTAATGTCTTTGAAATTTCGAAAAAGGCCTTGAGTGACCTTTTGTATTCATAGTTATATGATTGCAAGTTTGGAAAAACAATTAGGTTGTCATTTGGTTTTAAATGATTTCTTTTTATTTAAATTAATGTTGAAAACTACTTGCAAGATGTTTAGTAATTTGAAATAGAAATCGTGAATGCATTTAAAATCGAATTGAAAGGTTTAGGTCAAGTAATAATGAATAAGAAAGATTTATAGAAGACATTTGTGGATAACACTTCTTATCTTATATATATCTTGTCTGCATTAGTTATATATGCATTTATTATATTGATTAATGACATTAATATAATTTATCTCATAATATTTATTGGACACGCCAAATTTGTGCATTTCATAAGCTTTTAGTGTGAAGCAATAAATAAATAATAAATATAAATATTTTGTTAGAAGTTTTGTGATAGAGAAAAGTATGGTAAAAGGAAATTTGTCTGTTATAAATCTATCAACACATCTTCTGTGATGGTTATGTCTGTACTTAATTTCCGGCAATGAGAATTTATGTTTGTGTTAGTCTGGCATGATAGAAGAGCGTTTGAAAATTTGAGTGAAACGAGCAATTTACAAAAACTATGCCGTGATTGGAAGTTCCTCAATAATTGTGTTGTATATCTGCCAATCACAACTTGGAACTTTTCTTTCTAATTTAATTACTTGTGAGACACATTTTCAAACTCTACTTGTGTGCCTTTTGAATTCAGACAACATAAGATTTCGTTTCAATGTAAAAGTAAACATTTCGTTATTTTAATTTTAATAATCACAAAAAGGTTATTGAGCTAAATCATAGTTTTATTATGCACAAAGACAAGTTAAATCTAGCAATGGAAATCTCATAGTGAAAATGACAACAATTAAAAGATTTCCAATCTGTAGACTTTGGTATTGATTAGTATAGTGATTGTAAAGATTGTACAGTTGAGGGTTAGCAACCCATGCCATAATGGAATCCTTAGAACAGGGCATAAACATCTGCCGAAGAATAATTCAAATAGGATCAAATTAGATATAGTTTCATGAACTAAACTAATTACATCATAGGCTAGAGGGATTTTTGAAGAAATACTAAAAGAAATAAAAGAAATATCGTCTGACAGAATCTAATGATTTCAAGATAGGTAGAGAATGGTTTTGTTGAAAACAACCTTGGAAACATAAAAGAAAAAGCAATTGGAATTGTGTAAATCCAAACTTCAACAACAGAGGATCAACACCTATGATCAACAATAGACACAGCTACCCATAGATTTATATACTACCATGCAAGAGAGCCCTCTATTCAAAGAAATTTACTTCTACAAATCTACACATAAAACCTTAGTTTACAAATTTTATGGTCAATCAACTCCATTTCTATATCATGATTAATATCCAAACTTGGCATAGAAGTTCTAGAACCCAATTGCCCCAGCCTTTTTATATCATGATCAAGATCGAAGCCTAGTATGGAAGTTCTGCCATTCCGAAATGATACACAATTTTTTTTCCCTAAGTTCAGAATTTTCTAAACCTTTTTGACAAACAAAACAAGACAAAGCAATCGTATACCTACAAATCGTTGCCAATGTCAGTCAAGATTTTTCCCTTTTTTTCTTTTTTTCTCTAGCTCGCTCAAACTCTCTTTGTGTGGGCTGTAACTGTTATGCAGGCTTCCTTCATTTGGGAGGGTGAATTTGATAGGCGATTTCCAAAATGATAGATAGCAAGTTGTCATGAATCCTAAACGTGGCTGCAAGAAGAAACATACGGTAACGAGTCATGGACATCACAACTTTCGCCAAAAAAGAGCACATAGCCAAGCAGGTTGATATTTCATTTACACATATATCACTTTAAATGCATCAACATTATGTACTGTAAACCTTTGAAGTAAGGAAAGCATCTACACATTTCTAAATTAGAATTGGATTGGTTGTTAAGAATTGGATTTATTCTTAAAACAATTTAATATGCTATATAATAAAGGGAAAGTTGGAGAGTAGAGAATCAATACATGGAATACTATAATATGTAAAAAGATGCGGAGGAGAGAATGTAATGGAGTATATACGATTTTTTTAATTTTATAATTTTTATTATATATGGTGTAGATAAGGAGAAAACCAAATTAAGGGTAAGAGTTTAAAAAAGGTTAGATCACAAGAAAAAGTGATTACAATTGTGACAATGAATGAAACTACTATAATGAGCATTAGCACATTCTAGGTCTTAGCCCTCAGGGGGATATATATAGTGATACCTTTTGAAATGAGGAAATTGTAAAGAGAGATAATTAATAAATTTTTTAGTGTCTATAAAGAAATTTTAAAAGAAGATATCTTTGAGTTTGATTTCCTAAAGTTAAGGGTAGATAAAGGAGGATTGAGGGAGTGATAGAATGTATGCACTATAATTTATAAATTAAATTAAAAGAATAATAAGATAGAAGAAAGGTAAGAAACTTCATTATTAACAAAAACTAACTTATAGATTAAAATAAAAGAATGATAAGATAAAAGGCAGGTAAGAAACTTCATCATTTACAAATTTATTTTGAAATCATTGAAAACTTTTGATATTTAGGAAAGATAAAGTCAGGTTATAAGTTCTCCAAATGGATTCTAGAATCCATTTGGAGAAATCTAAGTATTCAAGATAGCAATAAAATTATGTTTTTAATTATGGGAAAACAGGTTTTGAGGAGACCTGAAATCCCTTACAACAGGTTTTGAAGGGACCCAAAACCCTCAGATTTTACTAGGATCTGGAACCCACAGAACAACGCTGCCACATAAATCAAACCATGAAAACTAGCAGCCCCAAAATAGTCGAGCTGATAAAAGCCAGCCAAACACCAGCACTGTCACAGGCAGAAAGAGCTAGCCAGACACTTAAGATATGATCAAGACAAAAAATGTTGGCCACATCGAAAAGGCTACAACCTTAACCTTTAGAAATAGTGATGAGGGTTGACACGCACCCTCAGCCAAACAATAGGGATGTTCTTGGCTCCCTTAACCTGAAACAAAGACTCTAGACACCAAAAAACTAGCCTAGCCCATAACAAAAAACAACAACTGTCTAAACTGGGCCCTTGAAAACTATCACCTTCCATCCAGACAAAGATTAAACATAAAAAACAAAATATGTTGAAAAGAAACAAGGGGATTTTGAAAGGTATCCTTAACCTTAGACCTGGGTTTTGAGATGGTTCCCAGAACCAAAAAAAAGGGTTTTGAAGTGACTCCCTCAACCACCTTGGACTAAAACATAGGCCTTAAAATAACAACATCCAAGCAAACAAACAACACCGAAAACTCCACCGCTATAGGAGAAGGCAAAAGAGAGCTTGAAAGCGTGGATCCATTAACCAGAAAATCACCTACCTCAAGAAAAACCAGGCTCCAACAACCTGAAGAGATGGGTTTAGTTGCGACGCTCATAACCACCACGACGCTCATAACCACCAAGGCAAAGCCAGCAAGAAGAACAAATTCCAACTTTAGAACAAAGTCCAGCAACTTAAGAAAAATCCATTTCGCTTAGCTGGAGAAAATGGTTTTGGCAGGCCCCCATAACCTAAATATCCAAGAGAAAGATCTCCTCTATAACCCCAATAGTCCAGAAAAAGGACAACACCAACCATCCGCCAGTACCTCCCAATCTGCATGGTAGCACTCAACTCCACCTCTATAGGAGAGAAGTTGTCTCCAACACCATCCTTCTTTGCCTTAGAATAAGGAAGGGCCACCTCAATAAGGCAATCTGGAGAAATCCTAGGAAGCATAGAGAGTGCATACCAACAAAATCTGCAAACAAAAGCAAGACTGGGTTGAAGAGGACAACCCCTCAATAGATCATCAACAAAGATTGAGGGAGGAGAAAACATTCCCCCCTCAGGGCCTTGAGCCAGAGTTCCAGAAAGAACATCTCCTCCTTGGCAGAAAAAAGAGCAGCAGCGGGAAAAAAAACCCTAAAGCCCAAAATATTAGAAGCCCAAACCTCAAAAAGGACAATAGAACAAGCACAAAAGGGAATTTCTAGCCTTGAGATCATCTTGGGACACTTCATTGCAGGGAACCCCAGAAACACCGTGGGGAGCCATCATCACCACAGTCCACCAAACGACCAAATGATTTATGCCTAACGGTAGATAAAACATGGTGGACAAACACCACTGCCCTCAAACCCTCGCAGCACCCTCTCTATTTTGAAACTCCCACCCACTCCACCATGGCATTGAGCAGGGAAAGGGATGGCAGCAAGATCGTGAATGAACCCATGACATCCCAGCCACCATCTAAGTCGCCTTTGTTTTCCTCCCCTGTAGCATCTCTCACAACCCTAGCCGCCCCTGCCCCTTGCGTACTCTCCATATTATGGATAGAGTTTATTGTTGATGCATTGGTTTCTTTAAAGTTAGTAATTAGTAATAAAGTTATGTTAAGCTAGATGATAAAGTGTACTTTGCATAATAAGGATTAGACTATGCTTAAAAAAGAATCCAGAAATAATTTTGAATCTCTAAAAGTATCATCTAAAATAATTAGTAAAAAAATAGATATGTTTGAGAGTATGAGAGCTTCAATAATTATAACCAAATATTTAAGAGCATGGTGAGAAAGTTGCAAGAACCATCAAGTGAAAAATGTATTTTTAATATGACTCATATCACAATTAACAATTTTAATAAGCCGATATTAGATGACAACTAATAGATGGGTCTATGAATAATCTAAATAACAAGCCTTTATTGTAGTGTACTATTTCAATTTCTCATATGTGTTTCTGCAAGCCTTTATTGTAGTGTACTATTTCAAATGATATTCTACTAAATGAATCACTCCCTTGTGTAATTTAGCACATGAAAATTTATGATGTAAGATAATCATAACATTTCTTAACATTTAAAAAACATTAAATATTATTTAAAAAAATCATAACATGGTAGGTAAGTATTTCATCAATAAAATGATATGTAAGAATTTCAACATATTAAATCATTTCTTTTACAATAAAATATTGTGTGAAACAAATTTTAAACAAAAACAATTTAAAAAAAATTAAAAAATAATATAATTTAAATTAATTTCAACATATTAAATCATTTCTTTTACAATAAAATAGTGTGAAACAATTTTAAACAAAAACAATTTTAAAAAAATAAAAAAAATTATATAATTTAAAATTTAATTTATTTTGTGTTATAATTTATATAAAACAAATTTATACACATATTATCTAACTACAATTTTCTAATAATCATACATTTGACATATTTCAAACATTCATTGTATACATATACTTCGTCTATACATTTCAAGCTCTAAAAATATACAAGTTATAAATTTAACTATTATAAAGGATTTAATTTAGAAAATTTTATTTATATCTTTTCTCATATCATTATATCTGGCCCTAAAGTTTACCACTATTTCTACATATCTATACCTTGATCTACTTTAGCTTAAATAATACAATTATTAATAATATCACACATAATCTATAGTACTTTTGTGGTTCTCTATTTTGCCATCTTCTTGTGAGTAATCGTCTTAATAACTTTTTCAAAAAGACCTAATCTAGAATCTATAATACAACATGATTCACATATTTTCCTTACTTACGATTATAATCCTATTATTCAACTTAGCAAACAAGATCTTGCATGTTTAGTGTTTTTTATTCTAATCCTAGGAATCTATCATTTCTTTTGTATACATAGGTCTATTTCCATGCTTATAGTATTATACCAAGTTTCAATTTTTATTATTTACATACACCACAATAAACTTCCTTTTGGATCCTTTTACAATTTTTAATCTTAACAAATGACCAATTTTATTCCTTGTATTATAAGAATACTCTTAAGTTTTATTTATTCAAGTAACATGCATTAACAGATTTAGTTTCTCTTAGGAGGGGAGAAACCCTTATTCTCTTCCTAATTAATATTTCCTACTAATTATTAAGGCTACCTCTACTATTTTAGTATACGATTCAAATATTTTTTCATCTAATATACCTTACGAAAGTTGGTAGTCATGATATGGTCCATTCAATTCTCTATTTTCCACATTTGACCCATTTAATATCACCAATAAAATATCCTTAAAACCTCTAATATCTTTGAATAAGATATAAAACATAGAATATTATGAAAATAGAATAATATAAAAAGTAAAACAAGGTGTGGAGGAGAGAGTCTAATGGAACAAATATGATTTTTTTCTTTTATAATATTCATGACATATGTAGATTATACATTTTCTAAATAATTATACATTTGAAATATTTCAAACATTCATTATATAATATATATTAAAATTTAATATATAGATAACAAAAGTAGAACTCTTTAACAAATTAGAGAGAGTTATAATTGCATTTACATTGATGATTCTTCGAAATTACAAATCACCATCAGAAGCGATTGGCTTTTAGATTAGACCAAGTATGAATAAAAAACATGTACTTCTTCTGTACATTTGAAGCTCTCGTAAATACAAGTTAGAAATTTCTTGCATAGCCATTGCGTCCTTGACGATTGTCTCCTCTCTTTACGCCATTTGGAATATTGTCTTTCCATGGTAGAAATCAATCAGTAGGAGCAGAGAAAAACAATTATATTTGAATAGCTAATAACTTAATTAAGGCTTTGCGAAATACCTCTTAAACCAGCCAACCTTTTCTTTTCAACATATACGCGACGCCCAGAGATGACAATAGGAGATGTCTGCTTACAATATATGAATACAAGTTTTATGAAAATAAAGATAAATATAATATCTAATAACACTAAATAATTCGATATAAATTAAGTACCTTTATAGCACTGTCCACAGAAGTTGATGATTGGAACTCAATGAAACCATAGCAAAAGTTTTTTTCCTGCATTACAACATTTAAACATTACAGAAGAAAAACAATAAAAAACGAGCGAGATTTGTTTTCAAAAGCATACCTTGTTGGCTCTGATTTGAATTCCACCAGGCTTTATAGAACCATATTTTTTAAACTCTTCTTCAAGCAAGGTAATTGTAGAATTCCATGGCAAATTTCTTAAATGGATTGAGTTCTCATTGACTGTAAGTCATATGGAATTGCAAGGTTAGTGAGAAATTAAGAACCTGAAAGATACAATTAAACAATGGTACTGAAGGGAAGATTATGCTAACCTGGGGCTTTTCTAGATCTAACAGTAGAATTAGAGTTCGAGGATTGTGATGGTACATTTGCTTTCAGTCCGGTATTTATTGGAAATTTCACCACAACAGTTGGCATTTGAATAGGATGTGGGTTCTCTTTCAAAAGCTGAACGTAGTAAGAAAAAAATATCATTAACATCATATTCTTGTATTCAAAATATTTATACTTACAAGGGCTTTGAAGTGCTCAATTTGTATTCAAAATGTTTATACTTACAACTGATAGAAAACTCATTTTTCTTGTTTCTTCTGGTGGTGAAGTAGTTTTCTCAACAGTTTCAGTAGCATGTTTATTTTCCAATTTAGAAGGTTGTGATTCAAATCCTTGAATTTTTTTTGCAGGAACTATCTCTGCTAAGATACAGAAAGGCTACGATTAAAGAAGATTATACATCGAAAAATACTGAAAGATAGAAGAAAAGACTATTTTACCTTCCTGCAAAGGCTCATCACAAACATCATTAACCAACAAAGTTTTTTCTTCTGAGTACTGGGATTCTTCCAAATACCGAAATGCATCGTTTAGAACAAAATAGCCTCTCTCCTGTGGTGCTAAAAGGAAAGACTGGGCAAATTTTCTTTCGACATTGTCGTGCCCTAATATGACTCCAGTTACCAATATGATATAAGATTCATTAAAAGCTTCCTGTGAATCCACACTTCCTATTTTAACCTCAATTCCTTCATTGAGCATAGACACTATCTTGTTTTTCATAGCCTGTTTGAAACAATCATTCAAAACAAGAACAACATTATGTCTGCAAATTTGATTGAAAAAAGAACTGTAAACTTAAACCATCGATAAAAATTGAAGTTCGAAAGTATCTTGTAGTTGTATGCCATATGGTAATATTGTATTTCAAAATGAATTTGTATGATTTGAAAATGTCATACACTGAATCTACTGCAATATTTGACTTACTTCTAAGGTTTCTACATGCACCAATTGACCATTGGGTTCAGGGCGGGTGATAGTGCTGCAATCTTTGTAGAACTGATATATCTTATCTGGACAGTTATTTAGAACACAGTAATACTGGTTCACAAATTCGTTTGCAATCTACCAAACCAAAAGTATCAGTAATTCAGTATTACTTGTATTAATGAAATAAAATAAGCCCAACGCAAATGATCCAAACCCAAACCTACTTTATAAGAATAATAACATTGTATAGTATTCATACCTCAGAGGCAGGAAATTCTCTTTGTAACTGCTGGGATTCCATCCTTCTGCATTGGAAGTGATAATCAGTTGTATGTTAAAGTATGTTGAATCTGCTAACTATCCCAATCGCAAGTCTACGAAAAATTGCAAAAGAGAAAAAAAAGAGAATATGTAAAACATAATTCCTGTTGCAGACCTTGTATGGATTTTAACTGTAAAGCGTTGCTTTTCAGTGAATGTGAATGTGAATACTTTCCACACCTTATAAAACCTCAACTGATTTAGTGTACTGAATTGAAATTTCGAAACAGCCTAAATATTTTTCTCACAAGCGCAGATACAACAAGGCATAACAGCAGAGTACGAGTTAGTTTGCTTTTCTTTTCTTTTCCAAATATATTTATAGGGCATAACAGGCGTGTCTTTTGACTAAGAGAATCGAAACTATTGAATTTTGGGATGATAATGTTTTTATGGCCATTCCAAAGCTGGCCGACGCATCAAAATGATAATTACCTATTCCTATACAAGTCTAGTCTAATACAACAAGACGCACACATAAGTAAAAATGAAGTTAAATTAATTAATTTAGAGTGAGGATTGAAACATTAAATGTTAAGAGAGTAATTGCAAAGAAAAGTATTTGTACTTCTATGGAAGATGTGAGGAAATGTGTTTGATGTGACATTGACTCTAAAGGTCTAATGAAGGAAAATATGTAACTTAAATTTGTTCATTATTTCGGATTTGTTCTAGGGTATTTCCATAGAGTTACATATGTTCTCTAAGGCATAGATCTAATTTTGTTGGTTGTACTCTACTACCTTTTTTTGTTATGTGATTTTTTATGCTCAAGGGCTGGTGGTGTTTGCATATATTAAGGGGAGACTATCGAATCTAAAGTGACAGACTTTACATTGAGCATCTTCATAGAACCAACTTTAGTTGGAAGCAAACAAACATTTTAATGTCAAATTATTTTTGGTAAGTCCTCTATTCAAAATGTTCCTATATAAACGCTGCTTCTTGAACTACAATAGCGATAAGATTTTCTAGAATGTCAAATATAGACATAACAAATACTCACATAAATGTACTTCTATGGAAGATGTGAGGAAATGTGTTTGATGTGACATTGACTCTAAAGGTCTAATGAAGGAAAATATGTAACTTAAATTTGTTCATTATTTCGGATTTGTTCTAGGGTATTTCCATAGAGTTACATATGTTCTCTAAGGCATAGATCTAATTTTGTTGGTTGTACTCTACTACCTTTTTTTGTTATGTGATTTTTTATGCTCAAGGGCTGGTGGTGTTTGCATATATTAAGGGGAGACTATCGAATCTAAAGTGACAGACTTTACATTGAGCATCTTCATAGAACCAACTTTAGTTGGAAGCAAACAAACATTTTAATGTCAAATTATTTTTGGTAAGTCCTCTATTCAAAATGTTCCTATATAAACGTTGCTTCTTGAACTACAATAGCGATAAGATTTTCTAGAATGTCAAATATAGACATAACAAATACTCACATAAATGTACACATAGTCCACTCACAACAACTAGTGGATTTTTTTTAAATGCTAATAACCTATTTGACAATCAAACTCGTTGTTCAAGTACCGTGTTGATGAAACATTTTAAGAATATCAAGTTCAAATAACAGTCAAATCTTACCCTCGCCCAACTTATTACAACATTAAATTTATTTCTAATAATACAATCATTAAGCTTATTTCCAGGAGGTCTCCCTTTAGGTGGCCTCCTGAGAAGGCCCAATGCTTCACCTCTATGAGCATCAACTAGATGCAATGAGCGCTAAGTAGACCATTCATTCCCATGAGAGATGGGTTCTTGTGAACTACTACTCATGAAACATGGGTCAATGAGTTTGACTCGAAAACTACACAATTGAATCTTGATAACAATATGATAATTTGGCTTGTTGTGGAAAATATCTCCTACTTATAAATTGGATAGCTTAAGGGGCTCTATAATGAATGGTTTATAAGTCACAACACTTGCTGGAGGTTTTGCAAATGGGGTTGTAAGCTAAGTGGGTTCAACCTTAGAGGAACCTCCATTGTTAAGAGTACTTGAGTTGGAGTAATACTAGGATGGGTAACTTCCCGGGAAGGCCCAATGTTTCACCTCTATGAGGATCACTTAGATATAATGAGGGCTAAGTGGACCATCCATTCTCATGGGAGATGGGTTCCTGTGAACCACTACTCATGAAACATGGGTCAATGAGTTTGACTTGAAAACTATATAGTTGAATCTTGATAGCAATATCATAATTTGACTTGTTGTAGAAAATATCTCCTACTTATCAATTGATGAGCTTAAGGGGCACAATAATGAATGATCCATAATCAAGGACAAAATGGGCCTAGACAAATATGAAAGGGAGAGATGTTTAAAATTTGAACTACTTGAAATGCTTGCAAGGGAAGAATGTTATTGGAGGCAAAAATCAAGGGAAGTATGGCTTTAAGAGGGGGACAAAAATACAAATTTTTTTCACAAGGCCTCAATAGCAAAAAAAGAGAGAAGTAGATTTATGGAAATCAACAAGATGGATGCAACAAGAACCCAAAATTTGGAAGAAGTTAACATAGAGGCCACAAAATTCTTTGAAACAATATTAAAGGAAAAGTCACAAGGGAGTAAGGAAACAAGGGGAGAATTTGTGGATACAATTCCCAAAGTAATATCAGACCAACATAACCAGGAATTGTTTAAGGCAATAAAAATGGAAGAAGTGAAAACAACAGTATTTCAGATGAATCTCAACAAGGCTCCTGGCCTAGATAGTTTCTCGGCTAGCTTCTTCCAATTTTTCTAGGAGATAGTGGGCCAAGATATACATAAGACAGTGCAGCAACCAAGGAAAAAGAAGATGGTATTAAAGGAAATGAACCACACATTCTTAGCACTGATCCCAAAGAAGAAGATGGTAAATTCTATTCGAGATTTTGGACCGATTTATTTATGCACCACTACATACAAAATAAAATCCAAAATTATTGACAACTATTTTTAAAAAATCTTAAATTTGTTAATATCAGAAGAACAAAGTACCTTTGCCCCTAGGAGATCAATAGTGGAAGGGATAATAATAGCCCATGAAGCAATTCATTTAGCTAGAAAATCAAAACAGGCAGGGATGATCATAAAACTGGATAATATGAAAGTATATGAATCGATGGATAGAGAATTCCTCAAGGAAATTCTAGACAAATTTGGGTTTATGAAGAATTGGATTCGATGGGTGAATGGATGCATATCAACTCCAACCTTTTCAGTGTGGATGAATAATGGGGCTCATGGTTTCTTTAAATCAAGTAGAGGTATAAGACAAGGTGACTTGTTATCTCTCTTTCTATTCATAAGTATGGGAGAGGCATTGGGTAGGGGAATAACCAAAATAAGGGAGGAAGGAAAATGCTATGAAATTAAGGTAGTTGTTGGTGAGGCCTCGGTGACACACTAACAATTTGCAAATGATACTATGTTGTTTGGACATTCAGACAGGTAGGAAGCTAGGACTATTAAGTCACTACTCAATAAATATTTTGATGCCTTAGGACAAAAAATTAATTGGAGTAAATTGGAGGTCTTCTTCCTCAATACTCAACCATGTCTTTAGAGGGATTCGACCAAGATCCTAAAGGTTAAAGTAGCTAATTTTCCAGACAAGTTCTTGGGTGCACCACTCTTTCAAGGGATGAATAAAAAGGAATACTGGATGAACATAGTTTCAAGGCATGTAGGCAAGATGAGTTTGTGGAAAGGTAAATGGATTTTGTCAGTAGGAAGATTCTTATGATAAAATCAGTGCTTTCGGCACTCCCAGTATACTCCATGTCTTGTCTAAAAATCCCTAATGGAATAGATGCATAAATAAAAGAAATCATGAAAATATTCTTTTGGAATGGCATGAATGACCAAAACAGAATACCCCTATTAGCATGGGACAAAAAATGTAAGCCAAAAAAAGTAGGAGGTGCAGGACTGAGAAACTTGATGATAATGAATCTAAAAATGGGAGCAAAACTTGTATGGAGACTATATACAAATAGTAAAGAGAAATGGATCAAAATCTTAAGAAAGAAGTATCTAAATTCCAATAACTTGATTGGCATTCTCAAAGTAAGAGATCCCCCTAGAGGCTCAATAGTGTGGAATTATATTTTAGAAAGCAGTGATATAATAACAAGACATATCATGTGGGAAATAGGAAATGAAGAGAAAGCATCATTTTGGAAAGACTCATGGAATAATTATAAAAAGTTGGACGAATATCTGAATCTGGAAGACATAAGAAAAGAGACCCTAATGAAATGGGGAGAATAGGTGAAAGATTATGGGGTAGTTATAGTATAAAATGGGACGATAAGTTGGAAATAGAAAATATTAGAAGGCCCACAAGCCTCAAAAGATCAAAAAAATACCCCGAAGGCTCTATTAAAAGAAAGGTGGATCATTCAGACGTATCAACCAAATAGAATAAGATGGTGTAGATCAAAATTGGGATCATATAAGGTAGTCATGGGATATACAATTAAAGAGATGTCATTAGTTAAAGATGATTGGCCATGTAATTTACTATGGAACAAATATTGCCTCCCCAAGGAAGGAGTTTTTACCTAGCTAGCAATCCAAGGAAAGGTGTTAACACAAGACTGCTTAGCCAAAATGGGATACCAAGGAGCAAGAAGATGTATCCTATGCAAGGAGAATGTAGAATCGGTGGACCATTTATTGGTAGAATGCCATTACTCAAATAAATGTTGGAATTCAATCCAAGATAAGTTATAATTTTACTACCCCAAACCTCAACATTTACTAAACTGGTTCCAAATATGGAATGGTATGGGGAAGAAAGACCTTTTTGCCCTCAGTGGTGATATGGGAGATATGGAAGGAAAGAAACAAAAGTATTTTTCAGAATAAAGAAATGTCAATGGAAATTCTAATTAGGAAAATAAAAGATCAAGTGGTAGAACTAGCTAACATAGCAGCCAAAGATAAAATGAAAAGTGTCTCTTTATCCAGTTTATGAGATTAACACATAGTTAAGATATTTAAGGGATTAGATATCTCTAAAATCTACCAAAGTGGGGGCAACAAAACTCTAAAAAGTGATAGGAAATGTACTAGGTGGACTCCCCCATGAGAAAGATGGGTTAAAATAAACTTTGATGGGGTAGTAAAAGGCAATCCTGGAAATGGAGGGATAGAATGTGTTGTTAGAAATGAGGAAGGTGCCATTATTTCCCAAGAATCAGGGGAAACGAATAATGTTGCAGAAATAAGAAAGCAGCCCTACTTGGCTTGAACTTGGGAGTCAGAATTGGAGCAAAGAAAATTGACCTTGAAGGGGATTTCTTAATATTTATTAATGCTATCCATAATAGAAAAGCCCCAAACTAGTTACTGGCCAAAAGGTTAATCCCAATCCAAGAACTTATTACAAAAATGGAGGACTTTAGAGTGACTCATATATACAGGGAGGTAAATGGTGAAGCAGATAGGCTAGCAAAAAATTCTGCAAATAATAATTAATGCGCAAGGAAGGAGCTAAGACAATGGCAATGTAGTTGATTTGTAGTCCATGCGATTAGAAAGTGAGAAGAATTCAAATTTAAAAACAAGCAACTACTAAGATGATAGTTGATCTCAATTAGAAATTTGAAAGGGAAGAGATATTATTTAATAAATTTTCAAGTCTTGGCAAGCAGATGGAAAAATTTGAAAAAAAGACAAATCATTAATTATGATGGGATGCCAAAATAATCGGACTGGTATGCTTTAAATTAAGCCGAGGGGAAAATAGCCAAAAATAATGGGAAAGCAATTATCGGAAGGTGAGTTTGGAACTTTTTTAGCACTGACAAGGACACAATTTCCTCAAAAACAAGTTGCCATCAAATTGGCTTCACGAGGAATGACAAATCAATTAATAATGGAAAAGTGAGGAAGAAAGAAGGACGTGTTTGACTAATCTGGAATAATGAAAATTGAAATCAAACGTATCACAATTAAATGTAGAAAAGGGTAAGGGAAGTGGATGAAGCTTCCAAAAAGTGAAATATCTCTAAATTCAGAAACATCCCATAGAATAAATTCATTGCTCCAATGGAAACCCCATTTCGCCTGATGGCTAGAAACAGACATATGGCCTTTTTAGGCAAGATAATGAACAAAAAGATTGAGTTTTATTCTGAAATAGGAGCATCCATAAGTAGTATATGCAATCAAAGCGGTCCTAGGTGAAGAATTCATAATGGTAGACCACAAGTATCGTGTTAATACAGATATATCGTTGATGTTTTTGGCTTTAGCAGTGGATAGAGGAGTGATCAAGGATTTGTCTATGAATCTAAGCAAGGCATTGATCAAAGCCCAGTTCTTGGGAGGAAAGGAGGATGCTTTGAGGAATTGTGAAGACAATTGGATTCCCTTGCCTAAGGATTATGAAAAGAAAGGAAAGGAAATCGAGAAACTGCCAATTATATTGTTGGATGATGAAATGGAGTACCAGGATAATAAGGAAAAAAAAGTAAGGAGTTTAAACTTTCTTCTAAATTGGACGAATGTGGTGTTCCATCAAGACCCAAAGTGGATAGCAAATTATATGGATCTGGAGTGTTTGGAGATGCAGAGCGATGAAAGTGACAAGGAAAAAGGTGAATTCAAGGAAAATGAAGAGAATATGAGAGATATGGAAGGTTAGAGAGTCCTCTAGTTTGAACTTTTTTGTAGTAATGTTTTTCAATAGGTGGAACCAACATGAAAATAACAAATAGATAGTGTTGAAGAAACTCTATCTGCATTCACCCATCATGGAGCCAAAGGTGAATTCCTTGTACATAGTTGTCAAATCCATGACCAAATCATAGACAAAAGAAACCCCAAAGTTTTCCAATGAAAATGAGAAACAACTGAAAGGAAGACGGAAAACTATACATGTTTAGAATCTAAATAGAAAATCTAAAAACATATTAGTTCAACTTTTTTTAATTATATGCATTAATTTTCTAACTTATTTAAAATATTGAATTAAATGGATGGAATAGTATCCTTCCTTGGAGGAATAAATAATGGAAAACTAAATTATATACTATAGTTCTCTTATAACCTCTTAGAATCTTTCATCTCTAAGAATATGTTATCTGAAAATGAATATATTATTAGTCGATAGGTTTTTATTGTGGGATTTCCCCACTTAATTTAAGAATCCTCACACCTGAACTTTTTTTGTTGGAAAGGTGTGTTACTTGTAAAGGTGCAAGTTGCAATTTGGAGTGCTTGCACATTGTTGAAGATTTTCGATCCTTAAATGTGATGCTACAAATGGAGACTATGATCTCAAAACTAGTTTGAGATGGAAAGTAAGTGACTAATGATAAACAAGAGCTAGATTTAGAAATTTATGATCTTGATCCTTATGGCTAATCCTACAAAACGGGATATAGTTCTAACTAGAAAAAAGAAGAAAATTTTGCAAAAAAGAAGAAGAATAGAGCTAAAAATAATAATGAAAATTTGCTATTTACATTGTTTAAAAAGTATGTTTTACAATGAATAAATACCATATTGAAGTCGAAATTATGGTGGAAGAGGTAGGGTTTAAAGTGCACACTTCATCGTTAGCTTAAATGCAAGCAAGCAGGCAACATCTTTTTCCTCCATAATTCTCTTTAATTCACAAAGATAATAGAACATTATGCAGTGGAACAAAAAGTTAACTTGTTGTGTTGACACCCCCCATTAAATATAATTAAGGAGAGATATGGGTCCTAGCAACAAAGCTTGATCAAGAACCTAATTACAAAGAGGAAAGAAGAAAACTCAAGTGAGATAAACTCTTAACCATTTATTGTGAGTGTTTCTATTCACAAAGAGAAGCTGGGAATGGGGTCTCTAGGAAGAGAACCGAACCACCAAATTGTGTGCAGTTGAAGAAAAAGAAGAAGCTCTGGGGGCTTCTAAATAAAGAGGGTTTTACCCCTTACATTGAAAGGTTGAAGGGTCCTAACAAGGATGTTACCAACTATTTTGTCAAGCACTGGAAAGATGGAACTATTATTCTCTATGGGTGGAAGGTGTTGGTTGATGAGAGCCTCATTTCCCAAGTCACCAGCCTATCAACTGAGGGGATGAATTTTTATAGAGATAGGAATTATACAAAGAAGGTTGTGTAGAACTTCCCAAAGACTAAAGAAGAGAGAGCCAAGCTCATGAAGAAGACTGCTAGCTACTACGATAATTCTGTGATCAAGAGCTTCTGGGAAAAACTCCTTAAGGTAATCATGGACTATCTTACCCTAGATGGTCGTTTCTCTAAAATTTATGGGCATCGTTTTGTTATTAAGGGCCAACTTAAAAGACCATGAGAAGAACCCTTCCAAATTTCCTATCCTTCATGAAGGGCTTTTAGTCCTGATTGATTCCCACTTCCGTGCCCTTCCTGCCTCGAATGTTTCTATTTAGACTTCCTCTAAGGATGTCACTAGTGATGGAGAGTCAGGTAGTGAGGACTCTGACTCGGATTTGAAAACTGAGTCTACTCCCCCTCTTAAAAAAGCTAAGACTGAAAAGATCTCAATGGCCAAGTCTCCTATGGGAAAAGGTAGATAAGGGCAGAAGAAAGTTATGATTTCTTCTTCCTCTACTTTAGTGGCTGTGGATACCCATGTTTCCAATGGCCCTAAAGGTAACCCTGAGGTTTATGTGGGTGAGAAGGAGGGTAGTATGGGTCAAAACCGCTAGTCCCCCCTCCACCACTCCTCGACACTAGTAATACTAATATTGGTGTTACGGTTCATGAGGATCTTCATCCTAAATGTGTTGAGCTCAATAATAAGAAGGAGGACTATGAGGATGTGCTAGGGATGACAAGGGAACATGTCATTGATACCTTTAGTATGTTTAAGTGGTTGTTTCATGAGTTGAAAGAGGCAAGACTTAATCAGAGGGAACTGGGAAGAAAAATGGAGGCCATTCCTCTAGGTAATATTCAAGGAAATCAGAAAGAGGTTGGGCAGTGGTCGAAGGAGGAGGAGAAAAAATCAGCGTTGGAGTGCATTCAAAGGGCTGGAGAAGGTATTGAACAAATGAAAAAAGGGTTTGAGGACAAAATCTCCAAGGTGGAAGTTGGCTATGAAAAAATCTAGGCTACCCTTAAGACTATTATGTCTAGCAGCCATAAGATTGTCAAGCAAACTATTGATGCCATGAATGCAATGGTAAACAACTTTGATAGAATGTCGCAAGACAGAACTGTTGTTACCATTGGAGATGATACTGATGTGATCCAGGTTTATGAAGGACCCATTAAGAGGATGCAAGGCAATATGAAGAAGAAAGTGGACACTCAAAATGAGGACTACAAAGAAATTAAGATTGTAGCTGAAAAGATGAGTACCGTGGAGGCGGAGGTGGCTAAAACCCTCAAGACCCTCATGTAGCTAGTCTGTTGTTTATGTTTGTTTGTGTGTTAAATCTTTCTGTTGGCTTTTTGTTGCCTGTCTAGGCTTTTGTTGTCTTCCTGGCTGTTGTTTGTAATGTTCTATACTTTGCAGCCTGTCTTGTTTTCTACACCTTTTTTGCTTTGATTCTAAATCTTTTAGAATCCATTTTGTAAAGGGTTTTAGGGTCCATTCAAAACCTATTTTTTCCATAATCCAAAACCCTTAACTATTTATCTAATGCTCAATATTGTCCCACTAGAAATAAATTATGGAAGTACACAAAGATGCGACACTAGAATCTCATGTAGTTAAGAGCCTTGTTAGAAATAATCTCTAGGAGCAAACAAAGTTGCAACACTAGAATCTCATGTAGACAAGAATTCAGAATAAAAGAACACTTTTGGTTGCCTATTGGAGGAAGAGTGTAGAGCCCAGTGGTTAATCAACAACTTTTAATATTCTAAGTTTATTAAAAGAAACATATACTAGATGTGGAGGTGCTAACAAAAAACAAACAATTTTTAAAGAATCAACATAGGAAGAAAGCAAGGAATGCAAAAAAAATTAGGAGAAGAACATGCATGTATCTAAAACAAATATTTACATGGGATTCCATGGTGATGATAATCTTGAGAAGTTGTTTGCAAATAAAAATGTTTACACTTCTTCTTTTTAGCAATTTTACATTAATACCATGTAAAATTTGTAACTAATCTAAATTGTGAGATAATTTTATGGTGGCAGGATACCTCCACCTAGGGATAGCCTATTAGCTAAATACTAGCACTTGCACCTAAATGAGGTGCAATATTTAGCTGATAGTAAATATATACAATTTATTTATGTTTATAAATTTAATATGGAATTTTCTCTTCATTAATTGATATTATTAAATAAAAAATTAAAAAATATAATAACTAATATTATAAAGCTACAAATATAATTAAGACACTTGTTTTAAAAATTAAATTAAATTAAAATTTGGAATACCGAAGAATACCTCTTAATAAAACTCAAGCAAGTATCTCCAACCATGTTCACTTACTTCAATGCATAAATATCCTTAATATTAACTCTAAATAAATTTCTATTTTGTAGGTAGGACACATTAAGATCAGCTCCTCAGCTTATTTCGACCCAACATGTTATTGTAGTGTTGGGAAAAATGAGCGAATGAGAGATCTAGAGGAAATTTTTTCTTCCCTCCAAGGAGATATGAAATTTTCATTTCGGATTTCCCTTCAACCACTTTTCACGCATTACATTAGAAGAGGGGGGAAAATGCACTAGATTCAACCTTCAGAGAAGAAGATTAAATTCTGAGTGATGTGAGAATGATAGGTTAATCCCCTCTTCTTGAATGAGATTGAATTGATTGAATTGTGTACTTATGACTAAGTGAAAAAGTGACAAAAATCTGATTGTAACTCGAGATAGAAGTGTAGGATGAAGCTGTGCACCTGGATCTGCTAATAATATGTTGAGACGAAGTCGCCCTACGAATTTGAGGAAAAGTTGCCCGAACCGTGGCAAAAGGTGTACACGGTCCTTCAAAAAAATCAGGAAACAAAAAGGGTTTTTCCACATTTGCAAATGGAATCCAAATATGAAAGTACAGTTGCGCACCTGCAACCTACACATAGAAAAGAGAGAAAAAGGGGTTGGGATTGGGGGTTTTCCTTCAGGTCAAACCTCAGTTCTCGAATTAACCAAATGATGAAAGAAATTACTTGCAAGTAAATTTAAATGAAAGACTGAAATGTAAATCACCTCAAGAGAGGTTGTGATAGAAATATTGATAGAATTGCTTGTATGAAGTTGAATGTTGGAATGAATCTCCTCTTCAATGGTTGAATCCTTGACCTGAATACAACACCTAGCCTTGAAAGGAGACTTGAGATGCTAAATGCTTGAAAGGGATGTTTGAATTCTTGAATGCATGATCTCATGAACTTCTCGCTTATAAAAATTCATTCCCCAAAATGAGAAAATGAATGCAACTTATATACTCATCAAATAGGGTTATTGAACTGATTTTCCGTCATAAGCCAACACTGGGAGAGTTTTCCCGCTCAATGCACAACCACCAAAGCATAATTTGAAGATTCCTGCCCCAAAATAGGGCAGGGGCAAGGGCACCACACTCCTATCCTAGGAGGATAGGGGTGTCACACTCCTATCCTGCCCATTTTTCCAGGACAAGATGCAGTTTAGGCAGTGCGAGGAGCAATAAAGTTGCACTTTTCAGGGGTTGAGCAAGTCTCCGATCTCCGATCAGGCTTAGGGATTTGATTTCGCATGTGTGAGGATCCTAATGTGGCATAATTTTATGACACTAAATTTAGCTCCCACTTTAGTGGGAGTATGAGCGTACATGAAGGCCTACCTACCCATTACAAAGAGGCCTCCTGGGCATAATCCAAAATACCCCACCCCATATTACATAGCATTTCCATTAGATATAAAAGAAGATGCCATAAAAGGCATACAAAAAGATATCAGATGCATAACCATCCTTTCAGCTCACTATGAAGAACACCCCAACAATGGAATACAAGAACAACTGCCAATTACAACTTTAGAACAACAAAAAATTGAACATCCTCGAACCACCCCTGGCTACACAGAACAATTCTCCCATCCATTTATTAGCATAAAAATCAAGAAAAGAAATGAAACCACTGTAAGTGAGCTTGCCATAATGAGAACCATGATCAGACAGATAATAACCCAAATAAGAAGGAGAATAGGATGCTAACACCCCAATGGAATCAACAAGAGGTTGAGCCAAAAGGTTAACCATAAGAAGAACCAAGCAAACAAAAGAAAAAACAAGAAACCATTGCATATACCGCAACACCTGTAGTTTCCAAGATCCAAAACTCAACCACCACCTTCCAAGCCTCAAGAAAATAACCCGAATGAAGCAAATTACACTCCCACCCAAAACCCTCATCTTAGAACGTATGATAATGACAACTCCCGGAAGGAAAGAAACACCAAGGGGAAGGAATGCTAAGATCAGAGATATAACAAACTCATATATATTGCAAACCAAATGAAAGAAGACATCATAACAAATATAACTTGAAGCGATGATCAAAATCTCATAGAAGTTGAGATAAACAACTTGCACAATCATAATTACCAAGCCAATGATCCAAACAAATGATCAACAACTGAGATAAAGAGCACACACATTCATAATTTAAAACAAAACCAATCTCCCAAGATACGATCCACAATAATAAGTAAGGCCAATGAACAATAAAGATTGCAGCAGTGTCGGATGGAAAAAAAGAAATAGATCACGCATGATAAGCAATCAAATACCGATAAGAAACCAGAGAAACCCGATCCAAATGTCAAAGGAGTCATGAAAGAGACATACCGCATGGATAAACTCCATCAACACCACCTTTCATAGAGAAAACACTTGGTATGTATGACATCAACAAAAATGTTACCACAAGATAAACAAGTGGACAACACCCTCCCTAATGTAACACATACAAGTATATCCACAACGAAAAGGGTGCATGACAAAAGTATCAGACCATCAACTTTTTGAAAGGACACCACCAATCCTAATGATTAAACCAAACTGCCTAAGCTCATATTTCACACCTACAAGACCAAGAAAACACATGCCAGACCAATTCAAAATTGAAAAGCACCCCCTTGCCCATGAATCAATAGAATAAGCAAGAAATGTTGACCAAACAAAGTTAGTATAAAATGCTTATGTAAGAAGAGGGAAAATCTATGGGGGAGACCTCTAAATACTCCAAGCTTGTTAGCAAGAAAATAAGCAATACAATTAATTTCCCTATAAGAATGAGAGATAGTAAAGGAACTAAAAAAAATTAATTGAGCAAGAATTTGATCTAAAAGGTATTGTAACTTTCAGGAGGCACATTTCTTATTGGAAACTGAATGAAAGGCCACCATAGAATCCCCTTCAATTACAATATCCTTAATGTTCAGAGAAATAGCTAAATCTAGACCAAATGATAAAGCATGGAATTTTGCAGAATTGTTAGAACCAAAACCAATATATTTACAAGAAGCCTTGACAATTTTTGAATTATGATAAAAAATGACAGCTCCAATCCCAGATTTGCCCAGGTTGCCCTTGGAAGCCCCATCAAAATTTAATTTGAAAGAGAATTGAGGAGGAGGGGACCATTTACCAAGCCTACGCTTGACAACAGAAGATAAACCTAATTATACAACCCCATGAGAGGGAATGACTCGAAGAGCCTCCCAATTCCATGTCACCCAATTTTCCTAGTGAGAAAAGGAACACAAATGATCCATTTTTTTATAAATAAAGGAGAGCACCACTTCAGAAATGGAAGATTGAATCATGCCTATAACATCCACCAAGGAAGCAGATTTGTGTTTGAAAATCCTATAATCCCTCTCAAGCCAGATATTCCAAATAACAATAGACGGAGCAACAATCCAGAGACATGAATAGAATGAAGTTGATTACAACAAAGGCCAAGCCATGAATTGAGATAATAAATTAGGACAAATAGTAGATGTCCATCCAAGCTTACCAAACAGCCAATACCAACAATCCAAAGCAAAAGGACAATGTAAAAATTTATGATCCAAAGATTCCATGAAGAAGCCACAAAACACACAAGGAAACACAGCCATAATCCCAAGTGTATCAAATCTAATCCCCATAAGAAATCTATCTTGTACTGCTAACCAAGCAAAAGAACCATCTTTAGGAAGACAAACTGAATGCCAAAAGAGATGAGAAGGCCAAGAGGAGAAAGAAGTGGGATGAAACAAAGCCTTATATCCCTCCCTTACTGTATAAGAACCTGATACATTCTTAGTCCAGATCAAATCATCCTCCATGTCTTGAAATACTAGAAATCTTTTCTTAAGCTCTTGCACATAAGCATCTTTAAGTTCTCGGTCTACCAACACAAAATCAATGGATTTCCAACGAAAAAATGAGATAGGGACCTGAAACATCAACATAACAGTACTCGGCAACAAACACAGCCCAATGATCTTTGAGGATTCTGATAAAGGGGACCAATCCCAAATGCTATTCATAGCAGCATGGCCATTCCAAACTTCATCCCAAAATGGAGCCTTTCTCCCATTATGAATTACCCAAGAAAGATGGGGAAGAATAACCGATCTACAACTTGTAATTAAATTCCAAAAAACTGACCCTTTTGGAAGAGATGAAGTTGTGAATAACTGCTCTATAGGACCCCCCCTCAAATACTTAGCAAACATAAGAAAAACCCATTTACTTGAGGGGTCCTTATAGAGCTTCCAGACTAGCTTCGCCCCCAAAGCTCTATTCTAAATAACTAAATCTCTGATATCGAACCCCCTAACTCCTTAGGAAGACAAACCTTATCCCAGGCCAAGAGAGGGATCTTCTTCTTGCCTCCAATATTGTCATTCCAAAGGAAGGATCTTAAAGACGACTTAAGCTCATGAATAACCTTAGGAGGAGTTTTCAAAATAGACATCAAATAAATAGGAATAGGATTAAGAATTGACTTGATTAAAAGAATCTTACCAGGTAAAGTAAGTCATTTATGGTTCTAAGAAGAACTTCTGGAAGACACCGCATGAACCACCTTATCCCAAAACATTGTCATATCTGAACCATCAAAAAGGGGCATGCCTAAATACTTACAAGGAAAGGATCCCACCTCAAAACCCCAAAATTAAATCAACCTATTCTGTACTAAAGGGGAAACATTCAGAAAAAAAAATCTTAGATTTAGAGCTATTAACTTTCTGCCCAGAAAAAGAAGAGTAGTCTGCAATAATTTTCTTGATGACTTTAGCCTCTGCCAATGAGGTTGAACCAAACAGAAGAGTATCATCTGCAAAAAGACAATGGGATTGGGATATCGGATAACCATCAATCTTCATTCCTTTCCAAATGCTTGATGATCTAGCAGCATAAATAGCCCTACTAAAAGCCTCAACTAATTCACCAAGCTTACATCTAGTCATCCAATTAGATAGATCAGTGATATTGACAAGAACATTTAGCTTATAATTATGTAATGTATATTCTATTCTTGAAGTAACATATTATTATTTTTATCAATCGTATAATTAAACCATTTCAAGAGATCTTATATCATTAATCATAATTCATAGTAACTATAAAGATTTGAATGAAAGAAGTCTTTTACATAAATGATCTTATTTCTCAAGTCATTTAATAAGGGGACATTACACCTCCATCTGCAAAAGTCATAACTATTCCACATAAAATTAAAACGAAGTTCCAATTTTTATTACGTGTATAACTTTTTAAGAGGAATCAAAATGTTTAAAGATAATTAACTTTTGATTTCATCAAGATATTATTTTTGTTCCTATAATATAATTATTTTTTAGAAGGTCAAAATCTTGGAAAAACAGTTTGAGTATCACTATACTTGAATGATTGGTCTTGATGATGATTGAAAAATAACATTGATCGATATCATGTATTATGAAAATATAATGTCTTTAATAGATTCAAAAGTCTTAAACATAAAAAATTAAGTGAATGTAAAATTCATAATCTACAAAAAAAAACTTCCCTTATATAGTATCTTGTGTTTTTATCAAATTCCAATAATAAGAAATAAAAGAAGTAAAAATCCCCAAATTAATGACAAGACTAGAGGCTTATGTTATTATTCATTTAAACACCATGTCTACATGTTGAAGAGGAGATTCTCAATAATAACTTAACATGTTGTTCAAGCAACAACTTTTTTGGGTTGTACTTTCACACATTGATAATAATTGTGAGGCAAGGAAGTCTTTAAAATACACAAAATGAATAAAAAGTTCTGCCAATTGAAAAAGACTAGAGAGTTAAAATCTTGAAGCACATAATTTTTCTCTTCAATACTAGAAATGCTTAGAGGTATTTGTATGGTTTGTAGCTCCCATTGCCTCATTTCCAAAATATCGTTTAGGGCTTGAGTAGCTTGTGAACCTCCTTGTCATGTAATTACAAACTACCATATAGGGCTTGATCAGTAGCTTGTGAACCTCCTTGTTGTGTAATTATTGACCAATATACATAAAGGAGCTTGAGCCATTTGTGAATCTCTTACCATGTAATTAATCACAAATTTACATAAGATCTTGAACAATGTGTAGTTCCCCTTCCCATTTGATTATTCACCAATGTACATTATTTCTTAAAAGTTTATAGGAAAAAAAAAATCTAATTCTAATAATGGAAAATCATCATAGTGGTGATGACTTAGAGTATTATAAAAACTTCAAGGTAGTGAAAACTCTTTCAAAAAGTTCATCAAAATAGAGACCTCAGAAAGTTAGTCACAATTACATATAGATTCATGATTGTAACAAAGTCACACTTTTTCTTCTCACGTTGTCTCTCGCTTGTGATGGAACATAGAGTTTGATCCGAAACGTTAGACATTAAAAATCTATAAAATTAGATTCAAGAAAATAAACTAAATAAACTAAAAATATTATGAGCCGTAGAAATTTATGTTTATAAAGTCACACTGGTTAGTTGTTAATCACTATAAAAGTCGCTTCCTGAAATTCTTGGTAGTTGATCGATATGTGCGTACAAGAAGTCCAATACCAATTCCAATACCAAGACACATTCCCAAGCCAATCCCTACACCCACTCTCACACCAGCATTGAACCATGAAAGCTCGCTATCATCAGTTTCCACATATGTGCTCCTTGAATACATGCTGCTCACACTCTCTTCGTTTTTTTCATAAAACTCTCCATAAGCCCTGTCTTCCGGTATCTGCCACAATAAATAGTTCAGCAAACATGAATCAGCGTTCCAAAATTTTCCCAATGTCAATCTAGAAAAACCCCAGCAACATAATTCTTCCTATCTCATAAATAGCCACATTAACCGGAATTGTGATTAGCCAATATTACAGTACACAAGGTAGAGCACAAAATACTCCTATTTACCTGCTGAGTATGATGCCAGGATGGACATCAAAACCAGAGATTATACTGACTTGAAGCTTGGGGATGAATACTAATGGTCAGAAGGAAATTACATGATATGGGGAATGCTGTTTTGGTGTTAATTTTTTGAACTGAAAGTAGAAGAGAATTTGTATTAATTTTGCTCATTCAGAACTAGGAAGGAACAAGGAATGAAGTTAAACTGGATATGAACAAGACACATGATCAAGTGCAATGAACCTTCTTTAAATTCTGGAACATTTAGATTTGCCAATTACCAAATCTTTCGCAAACAATACACCAAGATTCCCCTATAATATGTGCATAGTGCGAGTGAGATTTATAGAAGTATAGACATATTAGTTATAAATTATACTTCCTCAAGATTCACAGCAATTAAAAACAATTTCCCAAGATATTGTAGTTGGACTCCTAAATGAATTCTGTGTTTTCCCTCAAAATCATATCTTTTTTAAAAATAATTTTTTTATCTAAATTGATTCACTTAACAAGTTGGCATTTCATATATATTTCTTAAAATTTTCCATGAATAGCACATCCAACTTATCGGAAGTGGAAGAATCTGAATGCAAGGAAATCTTACCAAACGTTCAATACAAGTAAAAATAAATAGCCATTCCTTTAAATTTTCAATGAATACCACATCCAATCCTCAAGTCTTGGATTTCCCAAACATTCAATACTTTATGAAAAAACATCTATGCCTTATTACTTTGCATGAATACGTGCCTAGCTTGATGGCTGTGTAAGAATCCAAATGCAAGGTATTTACCAAAATTTTTAATATTTGTGGGTGCGGAAGAATTTGAATGCAAGGAGAATTCACCAAAAATTTCGTACTTCTATAGCAAAAAGATCCATTCCTCGAAACTTTTGATGAATATTACATCCAATTCACAAGATACAGAAAAATCGCATACATACAGGATTCATCAAACATTTCATTTAAAACAAATCTATTAATTAAAAAAATCCATTTCTAAATACATTCTATGAACAGAAAAATCACATGCAAGAAAAATTTATCAAACATTCCATTATTATTAAAAAAAAATCTATTTATCATTCAAAAATCCAATCCTTCAATTTTCCATAAATGCTATATCCAACTCGCTGGTTGCGGAAGAATCCCCTGCAAGAAGGATCTATTAAACAATCCATACATGTTAAATAAAATCAACACATTAAAACTTTCCATGAAAACATCATCCAACTCACGGACGTGGAAGAATCTGAACACAGACAGAATACAGTAAACCTTTCATACTTGTCTGCCCACAAAAAAATAGATCATTCCTTAAAATTTTCCAAGAATACAACATACAACTAATGGATTTAAAACAATCCAAATGCAGAAAGTATTTACCAAAACAATTAATCTTTCGCCTGGTCTCTGTCAAGATAACAGGGCCTCAAATTTTACCACAAACACCTAATCAAACTTGTAGGACAATTCACCAAATCAAATGAAAAGAAAACTGGCATACCTGATGATCATTGTGAAGATTTCCATCCAGGATGTCTTGGGTAGTATCCTCGTGCTCTGGAATTGCATCCAAAGAAATCTTTCTCCTGGCAATAAGTTGTACAGTCTTTGTCAAGATTAGAGGGCAACCAGAAAAGCTCCCAGCCACATAAACCTCAACAAAACTCTTGGTCCCTCTCAAATAACCCCAATCTGCAGGCCCCAGAGCAGAATAACAATCCATACAGCACCCCTTCTTAAACCCCTCTAAAATCCCACAAACTAAAATGTTTTCCTTATCATACACTTGAAACTCCAGAGCTCCTGTACTTCGAACACTGTCAGTACCCACAAAAGTTGCTTCTTCACATTCTTTGTCCACCCTATTTCTACAGAGAGACAAGGAAACAAAACTATTTTTTGAAAAAAAGAACCTCTTCCTATTTACTTCAACTGCAGTTGTCTCTGCATTTTGGGGTGTAATACGAAATGTTAAAAGCTGTGGTAATGGTGATGAACAGCTACTGAACTTCACGTAAAAAACCCTCAAATCGAAGTGACCGCACCCCATGACCTGCCTGAACCTTTTTTTAGTTCATGCAAGAAAACTTCAATAGTTCTCCTTCCCTTCTTCCATGTGAAAAAACTTATTCCAGGAACATTGTATTAACTAGCTGTATGCATGATATGAGTGTAACCAGTTTTTATATTGCTTTGTTTGTTGGTTTCTTCTAAGCTCTCTGAGCTATTTTTTTCCCAATTCTCAGAGAAATTGACCCCTCTCACCCTTAAACCAAAAGATATACATGTAGTGACAAGTTGGTTGGTAATTGCAGAAAACTACAGGAAAAGGTTTATGGGGAATCTCAAACATCAGAAATGTTCACATGATGTATCAGAATATCCATGCTACTTGTCTATGATTATCTTGGTTCCCGTAAATATATATGACTATTCTTCTCTAACGTTTGGATAAGGATGGAATCTCAAATTTTGGGAAAATCTTTTGGGAAGAGTAGGTCTACGCTTGGAGGAGGGAAGAACCAATAATTTGGTATATAATGTTCGCAGGTTATTATGGTTAGAGCAAGTAGTTGCAATTTGGGTATTTGTGAGATTTTTGAACTGTTTGTTAGATGGAATGAATATTTCATTTATAATTATTTAAAATTATTATTAAATGTTTATATTATCATTTATAAAATAGTTTAATATATATTTATAGAAAAATGATGAGTAGAAAAAGTTACTTTTCAAAAATTAAGGTAAGATAATAATTTGGAACAAAAAGACAATTATAATAAGTAGTTATGTAGTGAGAATAAGAGTACTCAGAGGAGGTGTATCCCAATTGTTTGGTTTATCTCATATGTCAATGGGGTCTAAGTGTCAAAAATCATGTAACTATTACCATCTCTTTTATCTTTGATGGCATTGTAGACGAGAAATAACAAGTTCTAATCAGGGAAATTTACTAAAGTTTGGCCAACCAATAGTCCCATGTCTATAAGTTGAGGGAGAATATCATAAACATCAGTAGAGCAATGACTAATGGGTTGTGTTAGAGTCACTCAAGGACTTAAGCTCACAAGCTAACCTACAAAAACCAAAATATCCTTCTATAAAAGAAAAAAGCAAGAGAAAACAAGAATCATGTCATCTCATATATAATTAAAATATTATATATGTTTAAGATATAATGATGTCATATATCACAAAATAGCTACTAGGAGCCCCAAAATCATGTCCCATAAGGTGTCTGCATATCGTACAAAATCCAATACATAAGGATTGGATGAAGCTATGATGAACTCCCACCCTTAAAATCAATAGGCATCGAAGGTATCTAAGTTGCTGATGGCCCTGCCCCTCCTATCCCTGCTAGTGGAGGTGGTCCCCCTGTTCACCTTGCTACTCCTAATGGTGCCTGTGGTGGCACCTTGACTCCCTCACTCTATGTCATCTAACATTGAGACCTCCCAAAGGAAGTCTACTATAAGCTACCTACTCTCTGAGTTGGAGGCAGTACCACTGCCTCGTATAATAATCTCCAATATGCAATCTCCAATCTAGCTCTCAGATTAATCCTCCTATCACCCCACCTAGAACTGTTGGTATTGTCTCCCTAAATTGGATCATCTCGTCCTAGCTGATGTATCCTCCTTGGAACTTGGTGTAGGAGCACCTAGTTTTTAAGTAGTTTTGTTGTTACATTTCCAAATTTTGGAGTGATTGATCATGTTTGGGATCAATGAATGAATAATGGATTGTGGTTAGGTCCACAAGTGTGGTTTGGAGTGATTTGAAGTGTGTTTGTCATCAAGGTTTGTTTGTTTTCTCAATTTTGGCCAATGTGCCCTTGTAAGTCAAAAATGGCATTATTTTGCAAAATAGGGTAAAACTCATTGTAAGCCCTTATTAGGAATTTGGTCATGTTTGTTTGATGTTAGGGAACCATCCTAGGGGGTTTGGAATATAGAGAAATGCCTAAATTGTAAAAATGCAAAATGGAGCAAAAGTTGTCATTGTTGCTTGACAGCTTTTTGCAACTTTGCAAAATTGAGAAAATCGGTGGTTAGGAAACCGATGAGGAGTTGGTTATGACCAAGGAAGCATATAAAATGATTTTTAAATGATTGTACATGGATTGGAAGATCTAGGAGCAAGTTTGAATAAAATTTGAAGACAATTTCCAGATTTTTACCTTATATTTTGTCATTTCGGTAGCAGTAATCCATACCAAATGGATTGACCTTGTTACTATTCTTTCATGGTGGTTTAGTGTATAATATTTTTTTCTCAAGAAGTATTTGTATCTTTCCTTAGTGCAAGCTTGGTGTGTGTTTGCAATTTGTTTCTTACTGCACTGCTCTCGGCCTGAGCAAGGGTTTAAGACCCTAGACATGGTTCCAACTTGAAATCTCATTGTGTTTGTTCAATGGCCCTTGGGATTCAAGTCATGGAACCTTTTTTATAGTGTACATATTCTTTGGAATGGCCTGGAGGTTGTTTGGAAGCAACTTGCTATTATATCCTAGGCGAGCTCTATCATATCCCGACTAGGAATATGACTGTCAATTTTGTCTTTACTTGCAAAGTTGAACAAATATGAATGTGCCAAGTGTTTGGCATGGAAGTGTGTCACATAGCAGAGTCTCAGTGAAGAGATGGAGGAGTGACAGAGTAGAGGAATTAATAAACCCCATTGGAGAAGACTGTTAACTCTAAAACCCTTAAAAGTGCCATTTTTGGGATCTGTACTGGTACAGACAGACCAGACAACCTACCCTAGTGCATCCAAAAGTTTGTCCAAAAGGGTACTCGGATCACAAAATATTTTGGGAGATCCTTTCAATGTTTTCTTAGTAATTGTACAAAAACTGGTAAGGTAGGGCTAATAGGGGCTCTAGGGCTACTAGGCCTAGAAAATAGGAAGAAGAGGAAGTGATGGGAAAATGGAGAGAAACCAATTGAAGAGCCACTTGAATGGAGTTGAAACACTTAATAAAAACCCCCTGAGATCCCTGCAAGTGTGTATTGGAGGTTTGGATGATCTAATGGTTGGATTTACTCTAGTGAATCCTAGCCATGCTTGAGAGCAACCGCACAAATAAAATTGATAGGGAGCACTCCAAGGGAGTTTGATTGTTTGACTTGTTAATGGACAAGTGAAGAGTGTTGGAATCCCACTAAAACATCCTTTACCTATCTATTGGGCAAGTTGTAACTCTTTTGTGAGAATCTCCCCATTAGATCTCCAAGTCATCTCCAAATGCTTAGCGTAGATCATCAAGATCTCCATCCCTGTCGTAAACCACACACTCTCCTACAATATGTATCTGTGGTATTTGATAGAATTCCTCTAAGATAACAAATATATTTCCTATAGGCAAGTGGAATGAGCTATGCTCATTGTATCATCTCTCAACCAATACCGACAACATCCCTATGTTTGTCTTGACCTCGAGCATAAAGGTCGCGTGCCATAATCCTATTTGGCCAAGAATGGGGTGCTTAGTCTTGGACGACTTTGGTCCCAATCGCTATGCTCATAGAAATTCTCTCATGACTCCAATGCACTAAATCAGCTTGCAATCATAGCAATCACTACATCAACAACAACTTGATTAGCTATTTATATTAAGGCAACTACTTGATTTTATCGATCTACTAGTAATCCTTATTAGTCACATCTATTTATCACATTTGTCTAGCTTTATCCTTATCAGTCACATCTACCACATTTGCAACTTTAGACCTATCAGCCCCATTTGTCTATCATAGTTGCAACTTTAGTCCTATCAACCGCATTTGTCTATCATATTTGCAGCTTTAGCCCTTGCTTTTTATCAACTTTCCTAGGCACATATTTTTAGCTACCCAACATGTGTTTTATGAGGAGGTCCTTCTCCTAAACTCCTATTTATAGGTGTTGAAAACCTAATTGCTTGTGTTATTCCATTGTGAGCTCTTTGATTGCTTGCTGACCTAATCTTGGTTTGTTCTTTGTCACTTTAGCCTGCATCTTTTGCTTCTTTTTCTACTCTATCCTCTCTTTTTTTTGTCAAGAGATTGTCTAACCTCTTTTTCCAAATTTTCACCCAATCTCTCGAGGGGGCATATATCACCTTCCAAACCGAGACATGTAACAATTAAATTTTTATTCTTTGAAACAACGTGATAAACTGCATTGTCTCAAAGAGGGGCAAAATGTAGACACCTAAAATTGTCTTTTAATTTAATAAATATTTAATATATATTTTTTTTTTAGCCTTATGTCCTCTATTAATTAAATAAATATTTTTATTTATTTAATTAATTCACCAAGACTTTTCTTTCTAATTTAAATAAATATTTATTATTTACTTAATCCTATTCTATCTTTTCCAAATTGAATAAATATTTGTATTTATATAATTTATTTGGCCTATTAATTAAATAATTTTATTTATTTAATTAATTAATTCAATTAGATTTTTCTTCTTATCCACATGACAACATGTCTTTTTAAATACTTACTCCTCAATCCTAGCCTATCATTCATCATTCAACCCCTTAATCCTAACCCTCTATTTTTCTGGTGTTCTTTATAAAAAAAGTCTTCCTTCTCTCATTTCATCATCTTTTATTCAAGCATAATTACATTCAGTTGAACTCATTCTAGCATACATCATCACATCATCTTTGCAATCATAGCTATACATCATCACAACCACATCCAATCTTCCTTGAGCTCCTGTGTAAGTGCAACACAAATCTGAGAGCAACAACATCAAATACAAGATCTTGGAAGATAGGAGAATAATGGAGAAAAGCCTATTATGAATGTAAAGGTATAATTTTATTATTTATTGTTATTTGCATGCATGGTAGTTCTCTGTCAAGATGTTGTGTTGAATTAGTTTGTAGATCTAGGTTAGTGGTTGGATCTTAGTTAGGGTTTAGAATAGATTCAAAATTTGACATAACAACTCTAACATTTATACTTTTTACAATTTTTTTGAGCTTCTTATTGTAGCACTGGTATGCCTTACTTTTTGTAGAGTATCCCAAAAATAATCCTTCGTCAAAATTTGCATCCATCATTCTCAAATCCTCTTCATCTCTTCTGATGTAGCACTTGCTTCCAAAGATTATGAAATATTTGATTGTAGGTGATCTTCCATGCCATAGTTCATAGGGCACATCCTTGTGTGATTCACTTTTACTTGTGTCCTATTAAGAATATATACAACAATATGCACAACTTCTTTCCAATACACATTAGGCAAGTTAGCATCTTTCAACATAGTTCTAGATATTTCAACAACAATCTTATTCTTTCTTTCAATGTTAACTCTATTTTTGTTGTGGATCCCTAAGAGTAGACAATTGCCTTCTAATACCATGCTCTTCACAAAATCTACCAATTCATTTGATGTAAATTCTCCCACCTCTATTAGACCTTAACAATTTGATCTTAGCTTCTATTTGATTCTCAACCATAGATTTGAACACCTTAGATCTATCTAGTGCTTCTAATTTCTCTTGTAAGAAAGTAACCAACCTTTCACCATTTAGTCCTTTATCCTTGTAGGTCTGCATAGGTCAATATGAATCAACTATAAAAGTCTTGTAGTAGAATAATCCTTTTTCTTGAATATGTTCCTTGTTTTATTTCCCATTTGACATTCCTTGCACATTGTATCGGCAGGTTTGATAATCTTTGACAAATCTCTCACTTTATGAGTTGAACTGATCTTCACCATGTTGCCAAAGTTAATGTGCCTCATCCTTTTGTGCCACAACCAACATTCTCTACTTCGAGCCAACAGAAAAATACTTCCTTTTTTTTCCTTTACATAGTAGGCATCACCATTTGTTCTTATACCTTATGCAACTAATCTTCTTGAACCTCCTTTTCTAATATCACATCTAGACCCATAGGATATGTGTTTGTAGTCTTTGTTACACATCTGACTCACACTAAAAATATTATGTCTCAAACTTTTAACATAACAAACACCATCTACCTTATGCTTACCATCAATGGATATGGTTCCTTTACCACGGATAGGTACAACCTCCTCACTAGACAACTTCACTGATCCACCATCATTCTTTAAAAAGTCTATGGACTTCCTTTTGTCACCTATCATATGATTTGGGCATCCAAAATCAATTCTCCAAGATTTAGGTTTCACTTTTGCATGTAGTTGTCACCATCATTGATCTTTCATTGTACTTTTCTTCTATGGCTAAAAATAATGATTCATCATTTGAGTCATCACGATCTTCTTCTTCAAAGGAATAGGCCTTCATTGAACAAAAACTCCTTTTAGGCTTGAATCTGTCATCTACTCTTTTATTTCTATCATCTTTTCTATAATTATCCTTTATCTTGCTATCATCACCAAATCTCTTATAGTTATCTTCCTTGAAAGTACATCTAGATAGCATCATAATGACCAATTCTTCCACAACTAAAACATTTGAACCTAGTAGCTTACATTTGTATTTTCCAGATCGTTTTTTAGTTTTCTCACAAAGTTTGATTAAACATCACCCGAATCATTGCTTGTTTCAAGTACATCTTCAATCTTCTTGGAAACTTTGAATGCAACTCCCTCCTTGATAATGTTTTGATCCTCGAACTCTAATCTCTCAAAGGTAGAGAGTGACCCATAGATCTGATCTAAGGTATATGTATCCATGTTATGACTTTCTTTGATGCATACAACTTAGGTTTATAAGATCTAGGTAGTGTCCTCATTACTTTTTGCACAATTTCATTTGTTGCTAGTGTTCTACCAATACCTCTTATTACACTTACAACCTCATTCACTTGGTGCAGGTAACCTTCAATGTTATGATCTTTAGACATCCTTAGAGTCTCAAATTTACACTTTAGATTTTGCGTCTTGACTTGATTGATCTTTTGATCTCCTTCATAAATGTTGTTGATTTGTAGCCCATGACCTTCAAGAACTTTGAGTAACTCAAACTACTAATAATTGCATTTCTTGGCTTGACATTAATCTTATTCTCCTTGATCTCATTCAATATAAAAGGACCAGGGTATGTGCAGGATCATGGTGTACCAAAACAAGCCCTTATGTGGCAATGAAATTTCAGAAAATCAGAGTTATGCAACTTGACATGAAAATTTGAATAAGTTGTGAACATTATTTTTAAAATATGTAAGAAGAGAATATATAGAAAATTGAATGTAGTTTCTAAGCTACTAGTTTTTTTTTGGAAAAAAAAATCCTATTTGATGAAAATTTCAAATTTCAATGCAGTGGTACTAAACTTTCAGGAAAAAGATAAGAAGTAGACGTATGTCTGACCACCCTAATCACAATCAAATCATAATATTTTTTTATAATATTTATAATATAAGTATTAGAATCATGTTTGGATGTGACACATATTTTATTTTTATTTTTTATAAAGTAAATAATTATTTATGAATTTTTTACTACAGCTTTTTCAGAAATTCAGAAACTCCTACGTCTGACCACCTTAACTTGGTCAAAGCCTTATGAATTTTTTTTTTAATTTTTCTCTATAGTAGACGAAGCATAGGATGTGATTCATGTTTTGTATTCAAAAAATATTATACCATTTGAAAGTTATGAGTGTTTTTCAATCAGTCTATCAATCAGGACTATTGTCAGAATTCAATTAGAAAATAAATAATAATTATTTATTAAAGTCGAAATAAGACAAGCCTTATATTGTTGGAAATCTGAGAATGTCCATAAAAAACCATTTTCATTTTATCAATTTTGGCTACAAAAGAAATCGTCAACCACCAGTGTAAAGTCTAGAAAATCAAGGAATACTGAAGAGCATGTTTTTTCAGTTGACTTTCTAGGCTTGTCACTTCCAAGCCAAATCCCAAAGTATTCCCAAGACGAAATTTGAAAATTTTACAACACAAATCGGATATCCGATTTTAATAAGTAAATTCACTAACTAAATTTGCACATAATTAATCTAATGTTTATTAATATATTAATATATAATATTTTAATATATTAATTTATAAATAAATTAGTATATGATATTAGGGAGAGAGAGAGAGAGAGAGAGAGAGATTAGGGGAGAGAGAGATGGATAGATTAGGGGAGAGGGATAGAGAGAGATTAGGGGAGAGAGAGATTAGGGGAGAGGGAGAGAGAGAGATATTAAAATACCAAATTGTGTCGTTATGGGTCATATAGTTTCCTATGACCCATTAGGACACAATATGACCCATAACGACCAAATATGGTGCCTTAAGGGGTCGTATGGTGTCCTAAGGGGTCGTAGGACACCATATGACCCCTTAGGACACCATAGGACCCCTTATGACACCATATGGTGTCGTTAGGGGTCATATGGTGTCCTAAGGGGTCGTAGGACATAATATGACCCCTTAGGACACCATAGGACCCATAATGACCCAATATGGTGTCATAACGAGTCGTATGGTGTCCTAAGGGGTCATAAGGGTTCATGGGACACCATATGACCCCTAAGGACAGCATACGACCCCTTATGACACCATATGGTGTCGTTAGGGGTCATATGGTGTCCATAGAGGTCATATGGTGTCCTAGGACACCATATGACCCCTTAAGACACCAAATTGTGTCATTATGGGTCATATGGTGTCCTAAGGGGTCGTAGGACATAATATGACCCCTTAGGACACCATAGGACCCAAAGCAACCCAATATGGTGTCATAAGGGGTCATATTGTGTCCTAAGGGGTCATATAATGTCTTAAAGGGGTCATATGACACAATATGACCCATTAGGACACAATATGACCCATAACGACCAAATATGGTATCTTAAGGGGTCATATGGTGTCCTAAGGGATTGTAGGAGACCATATTACTGCTATGGACACCATATGACCCCTTATGACACCATATAGTGTCGTTAGGGGTCATATGGTATCCTAAGGGGTCATAGGACATAATATGACCCCTTAGGACACCATAGGACCCAAAGTGACACAATATGGTGTCATAAGGGGTCATATTGTGTCCTAAGGGGTCATAAGGGTTCATGGGACACCATATGACCCCCAAGGACAACATACGACCCTTATGACACCATATGGTGTCGTTAGGGGTCATATGGTGTCCATAGGGGTCATATGGTGTCCTAGGACACCATATGACTCCTTAAGGCACCAAATTGTGTCGTTATGGGTCATATAGTGTCCTAAGAGGTCGTATGACACAATATGGCCCCTTAGGACACCATAGGACCCAAAGCGACCCAATATGGTGTCATAAGGGGTCATATTGTGTCCTAAGGGGTCATATGATGTCTTAAAGGGGTCATATGAAACTATATGATCCATTAGGACACAATATGACCCATAATGACCAAATATGGTGTCTTAAGGGGTCATATGGTGTCCTAAGGGGTCGTAGGACACCATATGACCGCTATGCACACAATAGAAGCCCTTATGACACCATATGGTGTCGCTAGGGGTCATATGGTATCCTAAGGGGCCACAAGACATAATATGACCCCTTAGGATACCATAGGACCCAAAGAAACCCAATATTGTGTCCTAAGGGGTCATAAGGGTTCAAGGGACACCATATGGTGTCGTTAGGGGTCATCTGTTGTCCATAGGGGTCATATGGTGTCCTAGGACACCATATGACCCCTTAAGACACCAAATTATGTTGTTATGGGTCATATGGTGTCCTAAGGGGTTGTAGGACACAATATGACCCCTTAGGACACCATAGGACCTAAAGCGACCCAATATGGTGTCATAAGGGGTCATATTATTCCCTAAGAGATCATATGATGTCTTAAAGGGGTCATATGACACAATATGATCCATTAGGACACAATATGACCCATAACGACCAAATATGGTGTCATAAGGGGTCATATGGTGTCCTAAGGGGTCGTAGGACACCATATGACCCTTATGGACACCATATGACCCCTTATGGACACCATATGACCCCTTATGACACCATATGGTGTCATTAGGGGTCATATGGTGTCCTAAGGGGTCGTAGGACATAATATGATCCCTTAGGACACCATAGGACCCATAACGACCCAATATGGTGTCATAACAGATTGTATGGTGCCCTAAGGGGTCGTAAGGGTTTATGGGAAACCATATGACTCCTAAGGACAACATACGACCCCTTATGACACCATATGGTGTCGTTAGGGGTCATATGGTGTCCATAGGGGTCATATGGTGTCCATAAGAGTCATATGGTGTCCTAGGACACCATATGACCCTTTAAGACACCAAATTGTGTTGTTATGGGTCATATGGTGTCCTAAGGGGTTGTAGGACACAATATGACCCCTTAGGACACCATAGGACACAAAGAAACCCAATATGGTGTCATAAGGGGTCATATTGTGTCCTAAGGGGTCATATGATGTCTTAACAGGGTCATATGACACAATATGACCCATTAGGACACAATATGACCCATAATGACCAAATATAGTATCTTAAGGGGTCATATGGTGTCTAAAGGGGTTGTAGGACACCATATGACCGCTATGGAGACCATAGGACCCCTTATGACACCATATGGTGTCCTAAGGGGTCGTAGGACATAATATGACCCCTTAGGACACCATAGGACCCAAAGCGCCCCAATATGGTGTCATAAGGGGTCATATTGTGTCCTAAGGGGTCATAAGGGTTCATGGGACACCATATGACCCGTAAGGACAACATACGACCCCTTATGACACCATATGGTGCTGTTAGGGGTCATATGGTGTCTATAGGGGTCATATGGTGTCCTAGGACACCATATGACCCCTTAAGACACAAAATTGTGTCGTTATGGGTCATATGGTGTCCTAAGGGGTCGTATGACACAATATGACCCCTTAGGACACCATAGGACCCAAAGTGACCCAATATGGTGTCATAAGGGGTCATATTGTGTCCTAAGGGGTCATATGATGTCTTAAAGGGGTCATATGACACAATATGTCATATGACCCATTAAGACACAATATGACCCATTATGACCAAATATGGTGTCTTAAGGGGTCATATGGTGTCCTAAGGGGTTATAGGACACCATATGCCCCTATGGATACCATAGGACCCCTTATGACACCATCTGGTGTCGTTAGGGGTCATATGGTGTCCTAAGAGGTCGTGGGACATAATATGATCCCTTAGGACATGATAGGACCCATAACGACCCAATGTGGTGTCATAACGGGTCATATGGTGTCCTAAGGGGTCATAAGGGTTCATGGGACACCATATGACCCCTAAGGACAACATACAACCTCTTATGACACCATATGGTGTCGTTAGGGGTCATATTGTGTCCATAGGGGTCATATGGTATCCTAGGACACCATATGACCCCTTAAGACACCAAATTATGTCGTTATGTGTCATATGGTGTCCTAAGGGGTCATAGGACACAATATGACCCCTTAGGACACCATAGGACCTAAAGAAACCCAATATGGTGTCATAAGGGGTCATATTCCGTCCTAAGGGGTCATATGATGTCTTAAAGGGGTCATATGACACAATATTATCCATTAGGACACAATATGACCCATAACAACCCAATATGGTATCTTAAGGGGTCATATGGTGTCCTAAGGGGTTGTAGGACACCATATGACCCATATGGAGACTATAGGACCCATTATGACACCATATGGTGTCGTTAGGGGTCATTTGGTGTCCTAAGGGGTCGTAGGACATGATATGATCCCTTAGGACACCATAGGACCCATAACGATCCAATATGGTGTCCTAACGAGTCGTATGGTGTCCTAAGGGGTCATAAGGGTTCATGGGACACCATATGACCCCTAAGGACAACATAAGACCCCGTATGACACCATATGGTGTCGTTAGGGGTCATATAGTGTCCATAGGGGTCATATGGTGTCCTAGGACACCATATGACCCCTTAAGACACCAAATTGTATCGTTATGGGTCATATGGTGTCCTAAGGGGTCGTAGGACACAATATGACCCCTTAGGATACCATAGGACCCAAAGCAACCCAATATTGTGTCATAAGGGGTCATATTGTGTCCTAAGGGGTCATATGATGTCTTAAAGGGGTGATATGACACAATATGACCCATTAAGACACAATATGACCCATAACAACCAAATACGGTGTCTTAAGGGGTCATATGGTGTCCTAAGGGGTCATAGGACACCATATGACCCTTATGGACACCATAGGACCCCTTATGACACCATATGGTGTCGTTAGGGGTCATATGGTATCCTAAGGGTTCATAGGATATAATATGATCTCTGAGGACACCATAGGACCCATAACAACCCAATATGGTGTCATAACGGGTTGTATGGTGTCCTAAGGGGTCATAAGGGTTCATGGGACACCATATGACCCCTAAGGACAACATACAACCCCTTATGACACCATATGGTGTCGTTAGGGGTCATATGGTGACCATAGGTGTCATATGGTGTCCTAGGACATCATATGACCCCTTAAGACACAAAATTGTGTTGTTATGGGTCATATGGTGTCCTAAGGTGTCGTAGGACATAATATGACCCCTTAGGACACCATAGGACCCAAAGCGATCCAATATGGTGTCATAAGGGGTCATATTATGTCCTAAGGGGTCATATGATGTCTTAAAGGGGTCATATGACACAATATGATTCATTAGGGCATAATATGATCCATAATGACCCAATATGGTGTCTTAAGGGGTCATATGATGACCTAAGGGGTCATATGATGACCTAATGGGTCGTAGGACACCATATGACCCCTATGGTGTCCTACGACCCCTTAGGACACCATAGGACCCCTATGGTGTCGTACGACCCCTTAGGACACCATAGGACCCCTTATGACACATAATCTCTCTCTCTCTCTCTCTCCACTAATCTCTCTCTCCCTCTCCTCCTCTCTCTCTCTCTAAAATATGACTAATAAAATCGGATATCCGATTTCTACCATTGTCATTAATGTGGCAACAGTAAAAAAAAAGGCGACAACGGGAAAAAAATTTGGAACCACAAATTTATACATTAAAATCAGAAATCAGATATCCGATTTTTGTAAATAAAAAAGAGCCTTGTGGGCCATTTTGTGGATTCCAACAGCCCATAGTCTGCATATTCTGTTTTATGTTGACGATCATGGGTTTTCAAACAGGTTGAGACAAATTTATGATTTTGGGAGATTCTTAAAGTCAAATCTTACATTGTCAATCATTTAGGAGCATCTGTGTGGAGGTAAATGGGGAGTAGTAGTCGTTGGAAGTCTAAACGCAAAACAAAACTTTCAAATGACCAAATTGAAGTGTATAGATAAAGAGATAGAGAATGTCATAGGAGGATAAGGCAAGGTATGTTAAATATTGCTAATGTTACTTCAAGTGAAGAGAAAATTGAATTTGAAAATGTGTCACAAGTTATCGAAAATGAAAAATGTAGATTTTGAAAGTGAAAATTTTGAAAATGTTGAAAATGTTGAAAGTGATTTAATGAAAATGCTCAACATGTGGAAAATTTTGACATAGGAGGTGAAAATGTGGAAAAATTTGACATTGAAGGTGGAATTTCTCAACCCAGTGAACCATATGTAACACCTAATTACTTTAGAAATGAAGATCCTCTCATGGATGAAAGACAAATTCCAAATCCAGTACCTTCAAGAACCTTAAAATGGTTATTTGAAATCAATGAGAACATTATTGCAAATCTTGAAGGCAAGAGGTCAACAAGAACCATTCAGTTGTGGGCTACACAACTTTTCGACCAAAATTTTAGCAATAAGACATTGACCGAGCAATGCCAACTCTTTGTTCAATTGCTAAAGATGATAAAGATGAGACCATTGCTAAACAAATTGAAGATTCATATGAACAAGAAGATGGAGAGAAATTCTATTATTGCAAAAAATCTATTTGATGCTCTCAATTCTATTGTAAAGAATACCAAAGAAAGAGATAAGAGAGTCGCTCGAAAAGTGATTACAACCTCCTTAGTAAGCCATCAATTGAGGAAGGCTTGTCAAATGAGACAAACTTGTGTTGATTTTAACATAAACCGTAAAAATTTGGATAGATCACTTGCATGAAGACAAATACTTGACGATCCATTTCAACAAGATACATGGGCTTTTGGTGGGAGGTTTCCTTGTGTTGATAGAAAGTTGACTGACAATGTGAAGGAGGAGATTCAACAATTTTGGCACTCTAATTCTAGACTGTCACCCAATGTAAAGGACGTTTTGAAATTAATAATCAGCAACCAAGACCGCACACCGCATCCCAAACATTTCTTGAAATCAAGCCAAACAATGTTGTACAAATTTTTTTGTGAAGTACATCCAACTTTGAAAATACCACAAAGGGCCTTTGAATCTTTGAAACCATTTTATTGTGTTCCTCTTAAGATTCGCAATACTTGTTGTTGCAAGTACCATGTGGAGTTTTCAATGTACCATGAACTTTTATGTCATATTTGTTATACGGTTCATACTAATGAGATGTTGTAGGAGTGTGGTGCAATTCTACTTCCAAGATCATCAAGAGACTTGCAAGATCTATTTTTATGCCCTAGAGATGATGGCTGCTATTTCTATAGAAATGATTGTTTGAATGAGAAGTGCTCAGAATATGGTGGGTTGTCAAAGTTTGTTTCATGTTTTCATGAGGGCAGCGAACACGAGTTTGGAAAGAATTATGTTGAGAAAAAAAGATATGAGATAGTGAAATATACTTTGAAGAGTGGAGGTGAAGGTTCTAGATGCGAATTAGTCTCAAGAGAAGTGAATATTGCTGATTTTATTTTGGATTTTAAGGAAAATCTTTTCTACAAGTATGCAAGGCACACCCATAGGTCTCAGTGGTTGGATCAATAATTCAGGATGTGAAAGAACTCTTTCCCGATTGGCACTATTGTATCGGTGTTTGATTTTGCAGAGAACTATACATTGCAACCACAGAATGAGGTACAATCTCAGTACTATAATTCAGTCTAGATTGCTATTTTTGTTCACATTACATATAGACATGCTCCTGATAGTACAGAAGAGGAGAGGAAGATAATCAGGGAGTGTCATTTTTATATGAGTGATGATAGATCACACTCCTCTGAGTATGTGCAACATTCTTTCGAGAATTTTTTTGAGTTCTTGCATGAGAAAGACATTGCAATTGACCGACATATAATATGGTCAGATAACTGTACGAGTCAATTCAAGAATTCCCGTATGTTTTATTGGTTGAGTAGAATGCATGTAGAGAGGCCTATACCTCATATTTGGTGTTTTTTTGAGGCAGGGCATGGGAAGGGAGAGCATGATGGAGCAAGTGCATGTTTGAAGAGAGCTCTAGTTAAGGAGAAATTGAGGATTTCGGGTACAAATTTCTCTGATGCACATTCTATTGTTGATTGGTGTAGTTCAGCATTGTCACATGGAGGTACTCTTGATTCAGAAGTGAGCAGATTATTTTGGTTGGTTGAAGAGGGAACAGTGGGAGATAGATTGGATTGTCAAACAATTAAAGATTCTTCAAAGATGCATTCATTTCTCATCTCAGATGCAAGTACATGGACCATTTGGACATGAGCGTTGTCTTATTTTTGTCAGAGTTGTGTTCAGTGTGATTGGGATCAATGCGAGTCAAGTGAGTGGGTTGATACGTGGGTTCCCCACTATCTAACTCCTTTATCTCAAACAATATCCTTGTCAAACGATGACATGGAAAGCTCACTTGAGTATGGTCGTCTATCAGATCTTGTACAACCAGGACATGTTTTTTGTAGTTGTTGCACCACAAGGGAATGAAGAGAGATCAGAATATTGGTTGGCACGATGTGTACAGGGAAAAAAAAGCTAACACAACTAGTGATAGATGATGACGGGTTTACATATCCTACAGGTTCAGTTGTTGTTGTGGGAACTTGGTTGTGAACATACATGATTAGAAAGAATGGCATACCTGCATTTGAAGACTATGAGAGACACAAAACCATTATAATGTATTCACACCTTATTATAGCTACAAATGTCAAGTTGTTGAAGCATCAAGCAAAACCGAAGACCAAAGAGCTACGGATAGTGACTACCGTTGATCATGAAGCAATACTGGATACTCCTAAGAAAAGAGATGACCCTTCAGGCACACTTGAGTAGTAGGTCTTTAATGGTGCCTTATTTTTTTATCATGCATTTCATCATTTCATACAATGATCATCAAACCTTAATGTTCAAGTTTGTTACATGTATATTAAGGATGTGTTCAAAATGCAGGTCTATTGATGAACTTTTTTTTTTGGCAACATGGTTTTTGCATGCACATAGCGGGTACACTTGATATAATCGGAAGGGATGTATTTTTGCAACACGACTTATTATCACGCATTTGATGAGCTTTACAATTCTTGTTATTAGAGAACACTATTTGATAACTTTTGATGATATAATTATCACAAAACCTTTATGCTCATGCAGGTCTTTTTTGATGATATACAACAATATCACATTATGATTTTTGCGTCAACATAGTGGGTTATGTTGATATAATTCGAAGGGATGTATTTTTATGGTATATAATCCTACCTTTTCATTTATTATCATGCATTTCAATTGAAGTGATTATCATAAATCCTTTATGTTCATCCATGCATTTTATGTGTAGACTAACAATTCTTAAAAATACAGGTTCATGCTAGATCATTTGTCTTTGACAAGACCCTCTCTTGGTGATGGTACATATTCCTATGTGCATTAATGAGATAAAATTTTGTGCATAAACATTAAGTCAAGTGAATGTATTTCTATTTAGAAATGACCATATCTACCATCATCTTCAACCATGCAGACAAATGCAGTGAGAAGGGCTTTAATCAACATGCGTCTTTCTTCAAAGTTATGCTTGTATACTTTGCAGAGAAACTGGTAAGTTTCATAATTATACAATCTTGTACGTCTTAAAAAATGTTTCAAATGATCTATTTATAATTTTCCAAACTAATTTGTATTAAGTGTTATAATTTGTTTCTTGTAGCACATTCATTCTGCATAAAAAGGTTACTTATTTTGGTCTTCATTTATATGCAGGCATTGCTGTACGTAAGCTTTTCTCTTAGGACATGAGGATGTCTGATGCAAATGAAGTGGGATGTTATATTTGTATATGGATGTGAATTGATGTAACATTGATATGATGATATACAATATCCATGAGCAAATTGGTTTAGTTATATTGATGATATACAATGTATCTATACATGAGTATATTGGTGTAGTTGTATTGATAATGAAAAAAAAATCATGTTTGCATATCCCGTCATGGATGTCACATGCAAGTGTAATGGTAATTATGTGTATACAATACATGGAAATATTGATGATCATTATGTGTCTACAGTGTAATGCTTGTTTATCTATATTTTTAGCACTTAGGGCGCTCAAGGGACGACGCTGGTAGGGTATGACCCTGAGCGTTCAACCAAGTGGGGGGGAAAAATAGGAGCATGCATAGGATAATAATGCCTAACTAGACATGTCGAAGTCGACGATTCATCATTGCGACGAGCAGAACGAGAAAACGACCACGAGACAACATTCAAATGAATGAGACTGGCGATTTTTTTGCCCACCGAAAAATTGCTGCCCTAATAAAACCGTAGGGAAAATTGAAAAACCGATATAGGATTTTGTAGGGACCCCTCTTGTGGCCTCGTAGGTTCAAACAAATCATTCACAGGTGCCACGAATTCCAAGTTAGGGCCCATCAAAGTTTGACAATTTTTACAACTTAGGGCGCTCAAGGGATGACGTTGGTAGGGTATGACCCTGAGCGTTCGACCGAGTGGGGGGGGGGGGGGAGAGGAATAGGAGCATACATAGGGTAATAATGCCTAACTGGACATATCAGAGTTGACGGTTCGTCATTGCGATGAGCAGAACGAGAAAACGACCACGAGACAACATTCGAATGAATGAGACTGACGATTTTTTTGCTCACCAAAAAATTGCTGCCCTAATAAAACCATAGGGAAACTTAAAAAACAAGATAGGATTTTGTAGGGACCCCTCTCGTGGCCCCGTAGGTTCAAACGGATCATTTGCAGGTGCCACGGATTCTGAGTTAGGGCCCATCAAAGTTTGACAATTTTTACAACTTAGGCCACTAAAGGGACGACGCCAGTAGGATATGACCCCGAGCATTCGACCAAGTGGGGGGGGGGAAATAGGACTATGTATAGGTTGATAATGCCTAATTGGACATGTCGGAGCTGACGGTTCATCATCGCAATGAGCTGAACGAGAAATTTGCTATGCGACAACATTCGATTGAATGAGACTGATGATTTTTTCGCTAGCCGAAAAATTGCTGCCCTAATAAAACCTTGAGCTTTCGACTGAGGTGGGGGGGAAAATAGGACCATGCATAAGGTAATAATGAATTGTATCAAGTATTGTTCATTAAATGAATTGTATTGTATTGTATTATTCATTAAATGAGTTGTATTGTATTGTTCATTAAATGAATTATATTGTTCATTATACAAACAACACTTATGATGAAATGAAATGAATTGTATTGTTCATTGAATAACCATTATTAACCATTGTTAATTATTGGAATGAAGATTAAAGATTTCCATGATAACACCACGCACAAATGAGCAACAATTTATATGATCGAATATCAACTTCTATATATATAAAAATGTCAAATGATTACAAATGTATGTCCATACACAAATATGGCATAAATGCCAACTGAAACAAAATGTATGTCTAAATATGTGAATGTATGTCCATATACAAAATATACATGCCAAATAGACATGTAAGCATCCCAAAAATATCTATAACATCCTAAGGTGCTGATGGATCATCAAAATCGATCCTTTTTGCCGCACTGCTCCGCTCTAAAGGATCCTGCACAAGAAAAACAAACCACGATTAATATTAGTTATATTATATAATTCACATTCACAAAAGTTAACATAAAAATGAACTATAATTGAACTATTCATGTTTACCTCATCTCCACGTTTTCTCTTTGGCTTTGAAAGACTCTTGATGTATGTCTTCAGTAGAGGAGGCATGTTTTCAATATTTTCATACACAACCTACATATGTTCAGAAACATGACATTGATATAAGTTAGCATATAATTGTCACTGATAATAACAAATTATATCTACTAAACACAAAATAAAATAAACACACATCTACTCGAGGCATTTGTTCTTCTTCTTCATCTTCAGGTATACTGGATGTAGTCATCAAGGATGTGAAGCCAAGAATTCTCTGTACATATACACAACAAGTATATGAAACTATCAATCTATGTCTATACGTGTATAATCACTATAAGCTATTTAAACTATTCATTCAATCATATTTGCATTCAATTACCTTTCCCTTGTCTCCAACTGCACTGCCAGATCCTAAATCACATTGCCCCACACTCGTGCTGCTTGTGCCCTACAAGAGTAAAATAAGATATAAATGCAAGTTACTACATAATCTAATTAATAGCAATATAAATGATGAGTATGTATGTACAATAAAATACAAAGGACTGGGTGCAATAATATATGTATTGTCAAGCTATCAAGGCCAAATGAAATGGCCGACAAGGTGCCCTTTTGAATCTGTCTCAACTCCTCCTTGGTCATCAACTGTTAAATAGATCATGTAAATAAAAATTAGTACTTAATATTATCTAGATTATAAATATTCATTTAAAATATAACATGAACTGTGAAAATACAAATCTTACCACTACATCATCAATGTATGATGACGGTGCCTCCTCGCCTCTAGCATGCGAGGACTCCCTTAGGGTATCCTCTAGTTTGTGTCATAACATCTGGTGCATCATGCATCTCATAATCTGCAATGTCCGCAGGAGGATCAACGGGTTGTCCAACTGGACCCAAGCATACGTTCCCACACATGACACAACTATGGGGCACGCATATGTGTGGAGCCGAGGATGATGCGTCAGCACCACTGGATGCACCACTACCATCAAAAGTAGGTTGAGCTACTGACCCAACCTGAGAAACCAAAAGGCTACTCAAAGAGCGAATAGCCGATATGGTCTGTGAAGCCGCCTCACAAATGATATTTGGATGCTGCACTAGAGGTGGGGGATCAATAGGAGGAGGGGGGACATATGGGCCCTGGACTACTCGGACTGCCCCAGGTCTATTTTGGGGCATACCTAAACCCACACCCTGGAAAGGTTGGATGTCAAAGTAGTTCACATGTTTGCGTAAAACAAACTCAGCATACTATTTTTTTATGAAGTAGAAGGGGACATCAAGATTGTTGTTGGGTGGTTTGTCGAAAACCATCCACCAACGATCCCAAAAAAATTTCACAATACCATCATTTGTGCACCATTTAATAGAAAGTTTTGTTTTTTGGGGGTCTACGAGTTGACCAGTGCGGGGATTCACAAACAATGAGGTGATATCGGCTTTCGATATCTCGAGATCCTTGATCTCCTTATACGACAAGCCATCCACATATTGTTCCCTCATAGAATCTCGCCACAAAAGGGCGGCATTGTGCTCCTCAGTCATGGTTTCCATACTCTTTATGATCGACGTGAGAGGATCAAACATTGGGTTTAGATGAGGGATCCTACAATATACATCTGCAATCCCCCTCAATTCATTCAAATTTTGTGCAATCAAATCTTGAATTGAGGGGGGGTTTGGCAAAGGAGGGTTTGGTTGTTGCGGTTGTGGTTGATCAATGTTTTCATTGTTATCCCCCATTTTTAACCTAATTGAATGTAAACAATTGAATTCAGTTAACAAATTTAAACAATTTTGTATTTGATTTAAAAAAACCTAGTTTTCATGAAAAAAATCATATTTTCAATGAAAAATAAAATAAACATTAAAAAAATACAAAAATTGAATGAAAATGATTGAAAACAATAAAAATCTTACCTTTCAATCTATTTTTTAGCAATTTTTTGGCAAAACACCGGATATCAGATGCAATCGGATATCGGATTTTATCAGATATTCTATTTTTATACTTAAATTATTGTAAAATAACATTATATTATATAATATAATATATTATATAATACGTATTATATAATATAATATATTATATAATACGTATTATATAATATATAATATTTTATTATATTATAATATATATAATATAATAATATATTATATAATATGTTATTATATTATAATATAATATTATATAATATAATAATTCTCTGGAGCAATGTTCTGGAAATAGAGAAAAGGAGCTAGATCCAGTGACCACGGCCTAGAGTTCCTCGTCAACCCTCTACTCTAGGTCTTGGAAATCCAAGGCCTCTAGATTGAAAACCATAAACAGATGAGGGTATTACATGTTTCAAAGAACCTAAGCTAGCTTAGGTGTTGAAAGTCCACGTGCATCACGTCCTAATGTGTGGAAGCAGTTAGGATCTCCTACCATCATTAGTCACCATGCCATTGGACTATATAGTCGAAGCAAACACTGCTTCTGGACCCTGTAGCGAGATCGAAGAGATGCTGAGTTCTGTCTTTTCCTTCCAAATAAATATATGAATGGATAATTAATTATTGGGGTCGAACATAGAATTCACAGGCGTTCAAGTCACAAGATTTTGCCACCCCCCCTACTATTTGAAGGGAATCAGCTTGTGGCGAGTACAAGGCCCTCACGAATAGTAGGGGGAGGTAGATGCCATTGGGTGGTTCAGTCGCTTGACTTTATTGAGAGGGCCTAAAGCAATACAAATGACTGATATATTTGAGGGGCTAATGCATAATATAACAATATATTGTATAATATAATAATATATTATATAATTATATAATTATATATTATATATTATATAATTATATAATATATTATTATATTATATTATATTATATTATATTATATTATATTATATATTTTTTAATTTAAAATTACAAATAAAAATCGGATATCCGATATTATCGGATATCCAATTTGCTTAGGTAATTACCATGCCAAGGTGTACTGACACCCAGGCCAAGCAAAAAGTCAACACGGATTTTTGCATTTTTAGGCGAGTGGAGAAGGCTATTTTTTTCACATCGCCACTTTTTTGGCCCCCATGATCCTACACTAACCCACCACTAGTAGGAGCAATTTAACTAGTTTTAATAATATCCATATTCGAAGTGGCAAAGAATTCAAATGATATTCCATCCATGCCTTCCAAAAGGAATAATTTATTCCATCAACTTTGGTACTTTGTAACTATTCCCCTGGGCCATCTCGAACCTTCCTCAAGTAGTTAAGCTTATCTTAGAGGAACCTGAGAACTCGGATACCAATTGTTGAACACACCATAAGATTGAGAGCGAGGAAAATCAATCTTGTATGAATTATCCTTAAACTTCTTCAATCACAAACACTTATCAATTATCATTAACTAAATATAAACATTAATGAAATTTGAAACAACACAATGAACACAAGAATTTTACATGGAAAACCTAATGTGGAAAAAACCACGATGAGAAATACACTCATAATATAAATAACTAAATATAATTTTTTAGGCACAAAGCCAAGAAAGCACACTACTCCTGATTTGGACTTGTAGACTAAGGTGCACAACCTTAAGGAAATATACAATGGTCTTGCATTAATAAAATGCATGATCCCAGGGCAAGATACAAATTTGTACAAGCTGCCAAAAGGACTCATTGTCTTCTAACAAACACAAAGAAAAGAATTGAATCTGAGTAGGATCTCCTAATCATAAACACATCACAAACTGATATTCACACTTCTTCTTTCACACATATACTTCCAAATCATCCTCAATCGATCCACACCACAATGCATATGTATCCCCACATTTATTTATATCAACTTATTCACCAAAATACTCAACTAGGTTGGCCACAAATAGAGTAAACATAAATTATACATAGTTGGCCACTATGAGCAATTGAGCTAAATGTGGTCCACTCTAGAAGATAAAGGGGACCCAGATACATCACAACATGTCTTCCTAAGTTGATTCCATTGAATCACACACACCAACACATCCTCCAATATTGGCATCAAACATAACATACAAATAAACAATAAAGAACGTTAAACAGTTGGCCCAAAAACATTATCCAATACAAACAACTCAATGTGGATCTTCACATGCCATTGTAAGACCCATAACAACACTTTAAATCAACCTCCAATTCATATCTAAACCAAAAAAGTATGATCTAAATAAGATAAACCAACTGAGTTGGCTAGAGACCAAAACAATATATAACATCAAACAACATAACATCATAATTGAACTATAATTGAACTATTCATGTTTACCTCATCTCCACGTTTTCTCTTTGGCTTTGAAAGACTCTTGATGTATGTCTTCAGTAGAGGAGGCATGTTTTCAATATTTTCATACACAACCTACATATGTTCAGAAACATGACATTGATATAAGTTAGCATATAATTGTCACTGATAATAACAAATTATATCTACTAAACACAAAATAAAATAAACACACATCTACTCGAGGCATTTGTTCTTCTTCTTCATCTTCAGGTATACTGGATGTAGTCATCAAGGATGTGAAGCCAAGAATTCTCTGTACATATACACAACAAGTATATGAAACTATCAATCTATGTCTATACGTGTATAATCACTATAAGCTATTTAAACTATTCATTCAATCATATTTGCATTCAATTACCTTTCCCTTGTCTCCAACTGCACTGCCGGATCCTAAATCACATTGCCCCACACTCGTGCTGCTTGTGCCCTACAAGAGTAAAATAAGATATAAATGCAAGTTACTACATAATCTAATTAATAGCAATATAAATGATGAGTATGTATGTACAATAAAATACAAAGGACTGGGTGCAATAATATATGTATTGTCAAGCTATCAAGGCCAAATGAAATGGCCGACAAGGTGCCCTTTTGAATCTGTCTCAACTCCTCCTTGGTCATCAACTGTTAAATAGATCATGTAAATAAAAATTAGTACTTAATATTATCTAGATTATAAATATTCATTTAAAATATAACATGAACTGTGAAAATACAAATCTTACCACTACATCATCAATGTATGATGACGGTGCCTCCTCGCCTCTAGCATGCGAGGACTCCCTTAGGGTATCCTCTAGTTTGTGTCATAACATCTGGTGCATCATGCATCTCATAATCTGCAATGTCCGCAGGAGGATCAACGGGTTGTCCAACTAGACCCAAGCATACGTTCCCACATGACACAACTATGGGGCACGCATATGTGTGGAGCCGAGGATGATGCGTCAGCACCACTGGATGCACCACTACCATCAAAAGTAGGTTGAGCTACTGACCCAACCTGAGAAACCAAAAGGCTACTCAAAGAGCGAATAGCCGATATGGTCTGTGAAGCCGCCTCACAAATGATATTTGGATGCTGCACTAGAGGTGGGGGATCAATAGGAGGAGGGGGGACATATGGGCCCTGGACTACTCGGACTGCCCCAGGTCTATTTTGGGGCATACCTAAACCCACACCCTGGAAAGGTTGGATGTCAAAGTAGTTCACATGTTTGCGTAAAACAAACTCAGCATACTATTTTTTTATGAAGTAGAAGGGGACATCAAGATTGTTGTTGGGTGGTTTGTCGAAAACCATCCACCAACGATCCCAAAAAAATTTCACAATACCATCATTTGTGCACCATTTAATAGAAAGTTTTGTTTTTTGGGGGTCTACGAGTTGACCAGTGCGGGGATTCACAAACAATGAGGTGATATCGGCTTTCGATATCTCGAGATCCTTGATCTCCTTATACGACAAGCCATCCACATATTGTTCCCTCATAGAATCTCGCCACAAAAGGGCGGCATTGTGCTCCTCAGTCATGGTTTCCATACTCTTTATGATCGACGTGAGAGGATCAAACATTGGGTTTAGATGAGGGATCCTACAATATACATCTGCAATCCCCCTCAATTCATTCAAATTTTGTGCAATCAAATCTTGAATTGAGGGGGGGTTTGGCAAAGGAGGGTTTGGTTGTTGCGGTTGTGGTTGATCAATGTTTTCATTGTTATCCCCCATTTTTAACCTAATTGAATGTAAACAATTGAATTCAGTTAACAAATTTAAACAATTTTGTATTTGATTTAAAAAAACCTAGTTTTCATGAAAAAAATCATATTTTCAATGAAAAATAAAATAAACATTAAAAAAATACAAAAATTGAATGAAAATGATTGAAAACAATAAAAATCTTACCTTTCAATCTATTTTTTAGCAATTTTTTGGCAAAACACCGGATATCAGATGCAATCGGATATCGGATTTTATCAGATATTCTATTTTTATACTTAAATTATTGTAAAATAACATTATATTATATAATATAATATATTATATAATACGTATTATATAATATAATATATTATATAATACGTATTATATAATATATAATATTTTATTATATTATAATATATATAATATAATAATATATTATATAATATGTTATTATATTATAATATAATATTATATAATATAATAATTCTCTGGAGCAATGTTCTGGAAATAGAGAAAAGGAGCTAGATCCAGTGACCACGGCCTAGAGTTCCTCGTCAACCCTCTACTCTAGGTCTTGGAAATCCAAGGCCTCTAGATTGAAAACCATAAACAGATGAGGGTATTACATGTTTCAAAGAACCTAAGCTAGCTTAGGTGTTGAAAGTCCACGTGCATCACGTCCTAATGTGTGGAAGCAGTTAGGATCTCCTACCATCATTAGTCACCATGCCATTGGACCATATAGTCGAAGCAAACACTGCTTCTGGACCCTGTAGCGAGATCGAAGAGATGCTGAGTTCTGTCTTTTCCTTCCAAATAAATATATGAATGGATAATTAATTATTGGGGTCGAACATAGAATTCACAGGCGTTCAAGTCACAAGATTTTGCCACCCCCCCTACTATTTGAAGGGAATCAGCTTGTGGCGAGTACAAGGCCCTCACGAATAGTAGGGGGAGGTAGATGCCATTGGGTGGTTCAGTCGCTTGACTTTATTGAGAGGGCCTAAAGCAATACAAATGACTGATATATTTGAGGGGCTAATGCATAATATAACAATATATTGTATAATATAATAATATATTATATAATTATATAATTATATATTATATATTATATAATTATATAATATATTATTATATTATATTATATTATATTATATTATATTATATTATATATTTTTTAATTTAAAATTACAAATAAAAATCGGATATCCGATATTATCGGATATCCAATTTGCTTAGGTAATTACCATGCCAAGGTGTACTGACACCCAGGCCAAGCAAAAAGTCAACACGGATTTTTGCATTTTTAGGCGAGTGGAGAAGGCTATTTTTTTCACATCGCCACTTTTTTGGCCCCCATGATCCTACACTAACCCACCACTAGTAGGAGCAATTTAACTAGTTTTAATAATATCCATATTCGAAGTGGCAAAGAATTCAAATGATATTCCATCCATGCCTTCCAAAAGGAATAATTTATTCCATCAACTTTGGTACTTTGTAACTATTCCCCTGGGCCATCTCGAACCTTCCTCAAGTAGTTAAGCTTATCTTAGAGGAACCTGAGAACTCGGATACCAATTGTTGAACACACCATAAGATTGAGAGCGAGGAAAATCAATCTTGTATGAATTATCCTTAAACTTCTTCAATCACAAACACTTATCAATTATCATTAACTAAATATAAACATTAATGAAATTTGAAACAACACAATGAACACAAGAATTTTACATGGAAAACCTAATGTGGAAAAAACCACGATGAGAAATACACTCATAATATAAATAACTAAATATAATTTTTTAGGCACAAAGCCAAGAAAGCACACTACTCCTGATTTGGACTTGTAGACTAAGGTGCACAACCTTAAGGAAATATACAATGGTCTTGCATTAATAAAATGCATGATCCCAGGGCAAGATACAAATTTGTACAAGCTGCCAAAAGGACTCATTGTCTTCTAACAAACACAAAGAAAAGAATTGAATCTGAGTAGGATCTCCTAATCATAAACACATCACAAACTGATATTCACACTTCTTCTTTCACACATATACTTCCAAATCATCCTCAATCGATCCACACCACAATGCATATGTATCCCCACATTTATTTATATCAACTTATTCACCAAAATACTCAACTAGGTTGGCCACAAATAGAGTAAACATAAATTATACATAGTTGGCCACTATGAGCAATTGAGCTAAATGTGGTCCACTCTAGAAGATAAAGGGGACCCAGATACATCACAACATGTCTTCCTAAGTTGATTCCATTGAATCACACACACCAACACATCCTCCAATATTGGCATCAAACATAACATACAAATAAACAATAAAGAACGTTAAACAGTTGGCCCAAAAACATTATCCAATACAAACAACTCAATGTGGATCTTCACATGCCATTGTAAGACCCATAACAACACTTTAAATCAACCTCCAATTCATATCTAAACCAAAAAAGTATGATCTAAATAAGATAAACCAACTGAGTTGGCTAGAGACCAAAACAATATATAACATCAAACAACATAACATCATAATTGAACTATAATTGAACTATTCATGTTTACCTCATCTCCACGTTTTCTCTTTGGCTTTGAAAGACTCTTGATGTATGTCTTCAGTAGAGGAGGCATGTTTTCAATATTTTCATACACAACCTACATATGTTCAGAAACATGACATTGATATAAGTTAGCATATAATTGTCACTGATAATAACAAATTATATCTACTAAACACAAAATAAAATAAACACACATCTACTCGAGGCATTTGTTCTTCTTCTTCATCTTCAGGTATACTGGATGTAGTCATCAAGGATGTGAAGCCAAGAATTCTCTGTACATATACACAACAAGTATATGAAACTATCAATCTATGTCTATACGTGTATAATCACTATAAGCTATTTAAACTATTCATTCAATCATATTTGCATTCAATTACCTTTCCCTTGTCTCCAACTGCACTGCCGGATCCTAAATCACATTGCCCCACACTCGTGCTGCTTGTGCCCTACAAGAGTAAAATAAGATATAAATGCAAGTTACTACATAATCTAATTAATAGCAATATAAATGATGAGTATGTATGTACAATAAAATACAAAGGACTGGGTGCAATAATATATGTATTGTCAAGCTATCAAGGCCAAATGAAATGGCCGACAAGGTGCCCTTTTGAATCTGTCTCAACTCCTCCTTGGTCATCAACTGTTAAATAGATCATGTAAATAAAAATTAGTACTTAATATTATCTAGATTATAAATATTCATTTAAAATATAACATGAACTGTGAAAATACAAATCTTACCACTACATCATCAATGTATGATGACGGTGCCTCCTCGCCTCTAGCATGCGAGGACTCCCTTAGGGTATCCTCTAGTTTGTGTCATAACATCTGGTGCATCATGCATCTCATAATCTGCAATGTCCGCAGGAGGATCAACGGGTTGTCCAACTGGACCCAAGCATACGTTCCCACATGACACAACTATGGGGCACGCATATGTGTGGAGCCGAGGATGATGCGTCAGCACCACTGGATGCACCACTACCATCAAAAGTAGGTTGAGCTACTGACCCAACCTGAGAAACCAAAAGGCTACTCAAAGAGCGAATAGCCGATATGGTCTGTGAAGCCGCCTCACAAATGATATTTGGATGCTGCACTAGAGGTGGGGGATCAATAGGAGGAGGGGGGACATATGGGCCCTGGACTACTCGGACTGCCCCAGGTCTATTTTGGGGCATACCTAAACCCACACCCTGGAAAGGTTGGATGTCAAAGTAGTTCACATGTTTGCGTAAAACAAACTCAGCATACTATTTTTTTATGAAGTAGAAGGGGACATCAAGATTGTTGTTGGGTGGTTTGTCGAAAACCATCCACCAACGATCCCAAAAAAATTTCACAATACCATCATTTGTGCACCATTTAATAGAAAGTTTTGTTTTTTGGGGGTCTACGAGTTGACCAGTGCGGGGATTCACAAACAATGAGGTGATATCGGCTTTCGATATCTCGAGATCCTTGATCTCCTTATACGACAAGCCATCCACATATTGTTCCCTCATAGAATCTCGCCACAAAAGGGCGGCATTGTGCTCCTCAGTCATGGTTTCCATACTCTTTATGATCGACGTGAGAGGATCAAACATTGGGTTTAGATGAGGGATCCTACAATATACATCTGCAATCCCCCTCAATTCATTCAAATTTTGTGCAATCAAATCTTGAATTGAGGGGGGGTTTGGCAAAGGAGGGTTTGGTTGTTGCGGTTGTGGTTGATCAATGTTTTCATTGTTATCCCCCATTTTTAACCTAATTGAATGTAAACAATTGAATTCAGTTAACAAATTTAAACAATTTTGTATTTGATTTAAAAAAACCTAGTTTTCATGAAAAAAATCATATTTTCAATGAAAAATAAAATAAACATTAAAAAAATACAAAAATTGAATGAAAATGATTGAAAACAATAAAAATCTTACCTTTCAATCTATTTTTTAGCAATTTTTTGGCAAAACACCGGATATCAGATGCAATCGGATATCGGATTTTATCAGATATTCTATTTTTATACTTAAATTATTGTAAAATAACATTATATTATATAATATAATATATTATATAATACGTATTATATAATATAATATATTATATAATACGTATTATATAATATATAATATTTTATTATATTATAATATATATAATATAATAATATATTATATAATATGTTATTATATTATAATATAATATTATATAATATAATAATTCTCTGGAGCAATGTTCTGGAAATAGAGAAAAGGAGCTAGATCCAGTGACCACGGCCTAGAGTTCCTCGTCAACCCTCTACTCTAGGTCTTGGAAATCCAAGGCCTCTAGATTGAAAACCATAAACAGATGAGGGTATTACATGTTTCAAAGAACCTAAGCTAGCTTAGGTGTTGAAAGTCCACGTGCATCACGTCCTAATGTGTGGAAGCAGTTAGGATCTCCTACCATCATTAGTCACCATGCCATTGGACCATATAGTCGAAGCAAACACTGCTTCTGGACCCTGTAGCGAGATCGAAGAGATGCTGAGTTCTGTCTTTTCCTTCCAAATAAATATATGAATGGATAATTAATTATTGGGGTCGAACATAGAATTCACAGGCGTTCAAGTCACAAGATTTTGCCACCCCCCCTACTATTTGAAGGGAATCAGCTTGTGGCGAGTACAAGGCCCTCACGAATAGTAGGGGGAGGTAGATGCCATTGGGTGGTTCAGTCGCTTGACTTTATTGAGAGGGCCTAAAGCAATACAAATGACTGATATATTTGAGGGGCTAATGCATAATATAACAATATATTGTATAATATAATAATATATTATATAATTATATAATTATATATTATATATTATATAATTATATAATATATTATTATATTATATTATATTATATTATATTATATTATATTATATATTTTTTAATTTAAAATTACAAATAAAAATCGGATATCCGATATTATCGGATATCCAATTTGCTTAGGTAATTACCATGCCAAGGTGTACTGACACCCAGGCCAAGCAAAAAGTCAACACGGATTTTTGCATTTTTAGGCGAGTGGAGAAGGCTATTTTTTTCACATCGCCACTTTTTTGGCCCCCATGATCCTACACTAACCCACCACTAGTAGGAGCAATTTAACTAGTTTTAATAATATCCATATTCGAAGTGGCAAAGAATTCAAATGATATTCCATCCATGCCTTCCAAAAGGAATAATTTATTCCATCAACTTTGGTACTTTGTAACTATTCCCCTGGGCCATCTCGAACCTTCCTCAAGTAGTTAAGCTTATCTTAGAGGAACCTGAGAACTCGGATACCAATTGTTGAACACACCATAAGATTGAGAGCGAGGAAAATCAATCTTGTATGAATTATCCTTAAACTTCTTCAATCACAAACACTTATCAATTATCATTAACTAAATATAAACATTAATGAAATTTGAAACAACACAATGAACACAAGAATTTTACATGGAAAACCTAATGTGGAAAAAACCACGATGAGAAATACACTCATAATATAAATAACTAAATATAATTTTTTAGGCACAAAGCCAAGAAAGCACACTACTCCTGATTTGGACTTGTAGACTAAGGTGCACAACCTTAAGGAAATATACAATGGTCTTGCATTAATAAAATGCATGATCCCAGGGCAAGATACAAATTTGTACAAGCTGCCAAAAGGACTCATTGTCTTCTAACAAACACAAAGAAAAGAATTGAATCTGAGTAGGATCTCCTAATCATAAACACATCACAAACTGATATTCACACTTCTTCTTTCACACATATACTTCCAAATCATCCTCAATCGATCCACACCACAATGCATATGTATCCCCACATTTATTTATATCAACTTATTCACCAAAATACTCAACTAGGTTGGCCACAAATAGAGTAAACATAAATTATACATAGTTGGCCACTATGAGCAATTGAGCTAAATGTGGTCCACTCTAGAAGATAAAGGGGACCCAGATACATCACAACATGTCTTCCTAAGTTGATTCCATTGAATCACACACACCAACACATCCTCCAATATTGGCATCAAACATAACATACAAATAAACAATAAAGAACGTTAAACAGTTGGCCCAAAAACATTATCCAATACAAACAACTCAATGTGGATCTTCACATGCCATTGTAAGACCCATAACAACACTTTAAATCAACCTCCAATTCATATCTAAACCAAAAAAGTATGATCTAAATAAGATAAACCAACTGAGTTGGCTAGAGACCAAAACAATATATAACATCAAACAACATAACATCATAATTTCACTTGGAGAGCAAACCAACACTTGAATTTTGAACTACAACACTACACAAATAATTGATATGAACATGTTCTCCATGTTAGGATTAAGTCGTCTCAACTTTTGCAAATCCTAACATTGATTTTGAATTTATTTATTTATTATTTGCCTATAAATGTCTAGTTATGTAGTGGGACCCACATTCTTGGTGGCATCCTACTTGGCGATGATTGTATGACACATATGTTGCACATGTGGAGGTAGGCTTCCCACTTTGAGGATCTTGACAAGCGTCAACCTATAACAGATTCTATGACATATTGGACAAGTGGTAGGAGATACCTTTTGCACGGAGAAGGTGGGTGCCCAAGTTGGGTTATGACTAGTTGTAAGAGAATAAGCTAAAATTAGTCATTTATGACAGATTCTATTACAGTTGTAAGTGTTGTAAGCTATGATAACTTTATAAGATGTGTAAGAGCATTTGTCATACCTCCAAATAGTAATTTTTGGGTGTCCAACTTAGGATGTTTGAATGGGGAGTCATTTGGAGATGTACAAATGTCATATGCATGCTTTTTGGTGGCCGACAAATAGGGCCAAATGCTTTGCACAAACCCATCTTGTTACTTCATCTAGAAGCTTCCTCTTGAGTTGTATATTCTCTATAAAAGGTAGCCATGGAGATTTGTAGTCATGTAATGTTTGCAAGTGAAGAGTTGTGCTATCAGAATTAATCCAGGTTGTGGGTTGTACTTGTAGAATCTTGTTGAAGAAGCTTAAGTGTTGACATTGTATTGTAAGAATTTGATTACAGGAATACAAAGTACTATGCTTTTGGAGTGTGGGGTTTTTTACCCGAAAGGGTTTTCCCCACAATATATCTTGTGTTCATTGTGTTTATCTATATGCATGTTTGTTATCTACTTGTAAATGTGTTTCTATTTTTGTAAGTGAAGATTTGTAAGAAAATTTTCAAAATCTCCCCCATTAGATTAGTGTTAGGAAGCGTCTTTTGCACTTGCTTCCTTTCACTCCAAACTACAACCCTGGAACTAACACTGTAGAGAAATTCAGAGCATTCTCTAGACCAATCTTGAAAAACAACCTCACTGTTAGAAAATTGCAACAACCAACTTCTACATCTAAATTGTTGAGGACCTAAAAACATAATAGTGAAACATCCATAGAACATAGAAATTAAAATCCAAAACCACGAGCCATCATCTTCAGAAGTGGAGGAATGTTAAACATTCTTCCATAAAGACTTTAAATACTCTTTCTTGCATATTTTAGTTTCCACTACTATAACCTTCCAAAAACACCACAAGACATAAAAACAACATATGAGCATACATTTTTACCATTCATACCAAGCAATAATCAAATTGAAAATAATGACCACAACTATACTAAAAACACAACTGAAAAACTATAACTTTACATCTTCACCTTTGTCATTAATACACACAAGTGTGACATTAATGTCAATACCATGCAAGATGCAACCAAACTCCCATCACAACAAGTTTGACATCATTGACAACACAAACTCATGTTTTCAACAAAAGAATCCTTAAGTATTTATGGAAGATATAAAGAAAAAGGCAAGAGGAATGAAAAGCGTCATACATCCAAGTCTAGAGGTAGATACAAATTTCCTTGAAATTCCAAAGTCATTTGCTAGAATTGGAATAAATTAGGGTACTTCCATAAGGATTACAATGAAGAAAAGAAGAAGAAAAAGAAGAAGTTGGTGATGCATTCATTTCAACTTTGGTCACTCGTGCAGGTAATGATGCATGGTTAATTGACTCAAGTGCATCCACGAGGGCTTCAATAGCTAGGCAATATTATATCAAGTGAATTCATATTGGGGGATTTAATATCCAATTTATATTTTCTATTTGGTGAAAATAGGGGGTTTTTAATTTGGGCTATAAAAAAATACAGTATTTGGTGAAAATGGGGTTTTTTTTAATTCGGGCTATGTATTGGGAGGGGGTGACAAAAAAGGAGTTTAGGGCAATATTTTTAAAAAATAGGGGGATTATTTAGTATGCCATGAACGCAAGTGATATAACTTAGGTTTACTAAGTGAAGCCCCTGTGGGTGCATCTTTTCACATGACTTCCAATAGAGATTGGTTTTCTTAATATGAAAAATTTAATGGAGGTAAGGTGTACTTGGGTGAAGATTCTTATTTGGATATTACTTCTCATAGTAAATTTGGAATTAGGTTTCCTAATGGCAGAGTAAAAAGGATTAGTGGTGTGTTGTATATCCTTGAACTAAAAAATATTTGTAATCTGTGAGAAAATTGATAGATGTCTATTGAGTGTTGACTGGGGGGGCCCCTACAACTCTATGGGCGATTTTAGCAATTATAATTGCAGGTTTATTAATGAACCGGTATAGTTATTTACTGCTCGCCCCCCTACTATTCTAAAGGGCTAGCAGGTTAATGCCATTGACTAGAGGTCGGGGTATAGTTATGAACTGAGCCCCCCATAAAATTGTAGGGAAGGCAACTCACCCTACAATTCTATGAGACTGATTAATGGCAGTGGGAGGCCCCTACTATTCTAAGGTTCTAAGGACCTTGAAAAGTAAATTGAAGGTTTGAATGATTGTAATCTTGATTTTGATTTTTGTGAGCATTACATTTATGGAAATCAAAATTGTGTTCAGTTTTACTTGAGATCTCACAAATCTTGTGGTGTGCTGGATCTTATTTATTATGATGTGTTTAGTCTTGTATATGTCCCTCCCATTGGAAAATCCACATATTATTGTGGGGGCAAGAAAAGCAAGACCGGGTGACTAGGACCTAATCCCACTTTTGCCAACACATTGGGAATACGAAAGAGCCTAGGGAGATAGATCACTTTGGCTAATTCTTGTGAAAAAAGAGAGATCCAATGATTATCTCTTAGGGTTTCTATTCCTCTTGTTGCAAATGATCAGAAAAAACTAGGGTTTGAATGATCAACTAGACCAGGGGATAAAGAATGAAGCATAAATGAGCTTGAAATTGAACAAACTTGCAAATCTAAAACTGAGATACTGAAAGTATGAAAGGGAGAGGATTCTGGATGTGTACCTGATGATGCAAACTGATCCAAACTGACCAGGACTAGAGTGCCACGCCACTGTCCCTGAGAATCTGCCAGAGAGCTGCAACTGAAAGGCTAAAATCTGAAGGTCCTAAGGCTGCAACCTGTCAAAATTCACCTAAAAGTGGAGGGACCATAGTGCCACGCCACTGTCCTAGGTAGGACAATGGTACCATGCCCTTGTCCTTGACAATTTTCTGCACTTTTGAGACTTCTGGGTGGTGTTGATGCTTTTCTCTGATCCAAAACTGCCTCTGGGTACCTGTTCCTGCACCTACTACTGAAAAGGGAAGGTTTGAGTGCCTATATAGGGTTTTGCCTAAGTCAAAACCCTATGTTGGTGATTTCCACCTCCACAAATAGTCGATAATGTACTAAAAATGTGTGTGCTAGAACCTTGTGTGTATGCAAGATCCTAAATGATAAGAAACTAGAGCTACCCTACAAATGAGAGTAAACCCTAAATATAAATGTGAATGTAAATGACAATGCTTAAAACCAAATATGCTAAATGATCTAAAGCATAAAGGTAAATGTGCAAATTGATGTAAAGAAGCTCATACAAAGACATGAAAATAACATGAAATCATACCAATCCCCAAGGGAGAGATATTGCCGCTAGATCTCCTATTACTCTTCAATGTCTTCAAGGCTCCTAATTGATGATGAATGCTTGATGAATATTGTTGAATGTTGTTGAAGACTCCAAATAGGCTTCTCTTTCACTACATAAAAGGCTCCTTGTGCTCCAAAAACCTGCTCTTAGATAGATCCGATAGATAGTTCTTTGTTTCCTTCAAATGAAGAAAGAGAGCTCTTATGTATGAAACCCTAGATCTTAATTTCGTCTTTAGGCCGACCTAGGAATTGAATTTCATGCCAATCTTTTGGGGTTAAGCATTATAATATCATAGAATTGTGCTCTCGAAATTTCAGGAAAAAAGTCGAGGACCATGTGCACTCCCGCTAATGTGGTCTGACCAACTTTTCACCAAAATTTCCAGGACCGTTAGATATGATGATATTAGAGCGAATCCCAAAGTTACAGCTGATTTCGAGGTTCTTTGATATGCGAAATCAGGCCTTAAAGGTCAAAATAGGACATAATTAGGGTTTATGATTTAATGATTTATTGGAGGAATAAAATAAAAAGGGGCACACTTAGGGTAAAGGGCCCAATTCTATAATGTATGAAGTGATGAAATAGGAATTTAGATTTAATTAAATTAATTAATTAAATGCTTAAAGGAAAATTAGAAATGCAAGATGCAAGACACACTAAAGTGGGTGCTAACCTAAGTGTGAAATTGTACCACCCTAGTAAGGGTGTACAATTTACGACACTACAATTATGTTTCATTTATTGATGATTTTAGTAGGACATGCCTAGATATTTTTTAAAGAGTAAATCTAGAGTTTTCAGTCGATTTAAAGAATTTGAAGCAATGGTTGAGTTACAGAATGGAAATAAAATAAAATGTTTGAGGACTAATAATGGTGGTGATTTTTTCTCTAATGATTTTGATACATTCTATAAAGATTGTGAAATTAATAAACAAAAGATAACTTTGTATTCTCCATAATAGAATGTGGTTGTAGAAAAAATGAATAAGATATTGATGGAAAAGGCTAGAAGTATGTTGAGTGGTGCTAGTCTAGAACAAAATTTTTGGGTTGAATTTGTTGCCACTACTCAGTACCTAATTAACAAGTCTCTTGCATCATCTCTTGTTGATATAACACCTATGGAGACATGGTTAGGTCATAAGCCTTCAGCAAGACATCTTAGATTTTCGGTTGTGAGGCATATGCACATGTCAAAGGAGAAGAAAACAAAATTAGAGAACAAGGTTGTGATATGTATCTTCATCAGATACAGTTATGGTGTGAAAGGATACAAACTTTAGGACCCTATTGTATAGAAAGTAATACATAGTATAAGTGTTATTTTTGACAAATTAAGCCTCATTTTGTTAGATTGCAGCTAGAACATACTAAATAGAAAGATGTGTTTCAATTTCCTTCTACTCCTAAAATAGTTTAATTGAGGCCCCTAGATAGGCAAGAGGTTGAGGAGAGCTCACCTAGCTCTGATTCTTCAGAAGAGGAGAAAGAGCCTACATATTAGTTTGTTTGAATTTCTACAAGACATAGATAGTCACCTGAAAGGTATTTACTTGGTAATTGGAGATGTATTTTTTCTTTCAATACTAATGTGGATGAACCTAGATCTGTAGAAGAGGCATTAGGTATGAATGACATAGAATCTTGGAAACTTGCTATGGATGAAGAAATGACATCTTTGAAAAAGTGATACATGGGATCTTGTACCATTGTTCGATGGACGAAAACTTGTTGGGTGCAAATGGGTGTTCAAAACAAAGATCGGTTCAAATGGAGGGATTGAGAAGTATAAATCAGGGTTGGTTGCGAAAGCCCACACTTAGATTGAAGGTGTTGATTATGGTGAGATATTTTCTCCTCTTATAAAAACAACATCCATTAGATTTGTGTTGCTTATGATTTAAAGGTTGAAAAAATGGATGTAAAAATTGCTTTTCTTCATGGTGATATGGAAGAGGATATATATATGACACAACCATAGCACTATGTGGTAAAGGTAAAAGTAATTTGGTTTGTAAATTGAAGAAATCTTTGTATGGCCTCAAGCAAAGTCCTAAGATATGGTACCAAATATTTGATACATATGTGTTGAGTTTGGGATTTGAGCGTTCTAAATCAGATTACCGTGTTTATTATAAATTTGATGGCAATCATTTCCTATACACGACATTATATGTTGATGATATTTTATTCATTGGTAAAGTGAAAGGTATGATTTGAAAATGAAAGTCTTAGCTTGCTAATAAATTTGAAATGAAAGATCTTGGTGTAGCTAAATACATTCTTGGAATGGAAATTAGAAGAGATGGAGTGAATAGAAAGATATGGCTAGGCTAGAGTAAGTATGTGAATACAATTTTACAGAGATTCAATTTGTAGGATAGTACACCATTATGTGTTCCTTTTTTAGTTGAAGCAAAGTTATCTATTTTAGATTCTCCTACATCCCCATTGGAGATGGAAGGTATGAGCAAAGTGTCTTACCAAAGTGCAGTTGGAAGCTTGGTGTATGCTATGGTTAGTACTAGACCAGATATTGCCTAAGCAATGAGTGTTCTTTCCAAATATAAGTCTAATCTTGGTAGAGTTCATTGAGATGCAGTTAAAAGAGTCTTCAAATAGTTGAAGGATACCTCAAAGTATTCTTTGTGTTAAATCATGGTAATTTTTTACGAGACAATATCTCCCTTGATATTCATGGTTATGTGGATTTGGATTGGGTAGGAGATGTTGATAGGAAGAGATCTACAAATGCTTATGGGTTTACTTTATTTGGTGGTACAATGAGTTGGATGAGTAAGGGACATGTTGTGGTTTTTGTCCACTTTAGAAGCTAAGTATATGGCAATTACTCATGCTTGTAAAGAAGACATTTGGTTTAAGAGACCATGTTTAGATATATTGGAATAAAACAAGGTGTAGTGACAATTTATTGTGATAGTTACAGTGCAATTTGCCTAGCTAAGAACCCAACATTTTATACCTGGACCAAACACATTGATGTTCATTATCATTTTGTCAAAGATATGGTTGAGGATGGCAAGGTGAAGCTCTTGAAGGTAGAGATATTGATGAATGTTGTTGATTCTTTAACTAAGGCTGTAAGCACAAAAAAGTTTAGATAATGTTTAGTGTTTATGGGCGTCTTAGCTCCTAGGTAGTGATTAAACAGTGATGTTGAAACCCCTCCCGTCGCTCTTGCAAGGTGCTCGACAAGTGGCATATTTGTTAGGAAAATGGTGTCTCAACCTTACAAAAGTAAAAATTGTATTGGTTGCATTTAGAATGTTGAAAATAATACAAAGAGTTGAAGAGCATTTTGTATGCTAAATAAGGAATACTCGATTTTTCCTACTAGTGCATTTGTGTAATACGAAAGTGCTTATAGAATCCTTGATAGTTGATAAAACCACATTTTATGTATAACTTATCATTGTAAATCTTGACATTTATCATTAGGTCATAAATCTAGTGGTGGATATTTTGTGTGCTTTGTTTACCCTAGAAGGCAACCCTATATTATAAGGGCATTGTATTACAACTAGGTATTGTGATGTATTATTGAAATTTGATAGTTGTTGAGTTGCCTCGATATCTTCATTGGTAATAGTCCTATGAGAATATTGTTTTGCAAGTATATAGTTATCTATTTTTTAGTTTTGAATAATACATTGAACAATTTTTGGAGTTGGGGTTTTTCTCCTGAAAGGGTTTTCCCCGTATAAATCAATGTGTTGTGGTATGCATGCTATTGATGGTTATTTATATTAAGTTTCTATAGCTATTCTAAATATCTCTAATTTTTTTTTGCATTACCCTCTTCTCAAGATTAGTGTAGGAAGTTTCACTACTTAAATTCCTTACAGACTTTGGGGGTGCTTCTCTCTCTCTCTCTGTATGTGCGTGTGTATGTGCGTGTGCATCTATATATATATTTGTGGGGAAGGGGGGTGGAAGGGGGGAAAGGGGGCTTCTTCTCTTTAGGAGGAATTTTTTGTACATGGGTACCAAACATGGCCTTATTTGTTGGCATCCATCATGTTTTCACCCATCTAAGATGCTCTTAAAAGGGGGTTTTCATGTTGGTTTTTTTTCTTGGTCATTAATTTTCCTATTCCCAAGTTTTTCCTACATTTATAATAATTGATTAAATAACTTTTAAGCAAAAACCAACGACAATAAGAAACCATACAGTATCTATTGCTACAGTGTCGAAACTAATGTAAGTAGTGAATGCTTAGTGTACTCTTTGAATGATGTCACAAGTAGTGAGTGAGCTCTTCATAATCAAATGATCCAAATTATTTCCAAAAGCAGAAAATTAGAGAATTATGGCATATTCTTAAATACGATACCCTAGAATACAATTTTAAACATTTTAATCCACATAGGTAACAAGACAAACTTATTTCTAAAGACATATAAAAAGACAATTAAATTAAGTTCAATCGAAGTATCAACTCCAATACTTAATACAAAAATATGCTACTAATACACTAATTATTATATAAAAAAAAACCCTGATAAAAATGAATCCTAAATAGAAGAAAAAATATTAAATATATAATTTTCACCGCTTCATATTTTTAACCATTGCAACAATACCTATCTTACAAAGATGAAAACATCTATACTTATGCCATATCAAACAAAACTAAATGCAAAGATTTTTTCCTATTAAAAAAATAATTATGTTTTTGTAAAGTAAAATTACCGCTCACCCCTTATTTCCCGGCTATATGACCGTTTAAAGATGCATTCCCCTAGTGCTCAAACCGTTTTTGTTAAGATATTTTATAAAACACAGTAACGGTAACGCAGTTATAGATTCTCCGTTTCCTTTCAGAAGACAGTTTGCTCCACACGCAAAAAGAACTTCATTTTTGTACTGCACACACAGCCGACTGCTACAAAGGTATTTATGACACTGGTTCTCATTTTATTATTTCTTTCAAATTTTTTCTCATTTATTATCATGAGAATGCGCTTTTCATAGTTTTGATTTTTCCTGCCTCAAATAACTATGCAAACTTCAGTTTCATTTTTCATCTTAACTTCTTCCTTCGCATTGACAGAATTTATTTCTTCATCTTTGTAAACTTCTTACAAAAGGTTTATATTAATCTTCGTTATGGGGCTAACAGGCATATTTTCACAAATGACCCATATAATTGTTCTTTATTCAAGAAGGGAACAAGATAGTCAAATAAAATTTTATCAAACAATTAAGTCGAGACCTTCATAGAAATGCAAAGATGGGATTATGCTTGCCAATTATCTACTGTTAGTCTTAAATAGAAAATATGAACAACAAGCCACCAGTTTCTTGATGTTAATTCTATCAAAACGTACCAATGTGAATTAAATAAAAATAAATAAAACAGAAACATATAGGCATTACTAGACCTTGCAAGTTTTCTTTTCCTGGATTTTATTGCATTAACCAACTCAAGGAATTTTGTGAAATAACAGAATTCTATCATTCATTTTGCGTATTTCTGTTATTCAATCCTGAAGTCCCAGACATCCTTGTTATAGAAGAGAAGTATTATTCCTTTTACATACAGGAATGAACATTTGAAAAATGGTGCATTAGATATGCCTCGTTATAACACCATTAAAATTGCAAAGCCTTTATAACAAGGGCTGCAATGTGGCTATTTCCTGCCTAAATTGCTGCCTTTCCTTTACATGCTATTTATTTGTCTTGACAAGTATAGAGATGCAACTTTATTTGCTTCTCATTAAATCTTTCCTCATACCAACACTATTGAAATGCATTGCTTTCATTTTTATTTTTTAGACTTAATACATTTAAACTATGTTCCACGGTGTTTTGGGGAAAGGGATGGGGATGCCAGTTTGAGGGTCATTTTTTTGGGATGATAGAGTATGACTATATATATATATATATACATATAAGATAGTGAGCGAGTCAAATTTTCTCTGAGTCAATGAACAGCAATATAACAACAGTAATATAACATATAACATGACAATGTTATAATGATGTCGGTTGATGTCTGCAAAAGCCTACATGACAACCACATTCCGAAAAGAAATTATTTACTGCTGACATAATACCATGCCATGTCAAAATTACAAATACACTTTTAATATCATATCAAGAATTTTGAAGTTTGCAACTTTTTTGAGCGGTGAAATCAGAAATCTTGTTAGTGTTAACTGTATAAACTAAAATAACTTATATCATTAACTATGAATTTGAATAACGATATATTTATTGTTGTTATACTACAGTCATTGTTGTCATTGATGTTATGATTAATTTAATTGATGTTATAATCCTGTCACGATATATTCAAGAATCTTTTTTTAACTGTTATGAACTATTTTTTTAAACATTATAAAATTACTTTTTTGTAGGGTTTACGTAGCTGTCCCCAAGACGGTCAGGAGGTCTTGGGGACGGCTAAGCATCCCTACATGCTTTTGCCAGGGGACGCATTTTGAGACATTTCCAAATTTTTTAATATTAAAGGAGACGGCTAGGAGAAGTTACCTAATGTCCCCCCATCCCTTAAACGCCTCAGAGAATGGGGATGGAGTTTGAGAGGTGACAGAACTTTATTTAACCATTCAATTTATCCATGTGTCAACTTTTTAAATGAATTTCATAATCAACTCACTATAATTCATAAAAGAACAAAAAGTCTAGAGAATAACGATATCTGCCACTATGTGTATAAATAATAAGTCAAGGGGCTTAACCTTGCACCATAAAATACTGATCTTAAATCTAAATTATTTAGATGACACAAAATCTTCCAAGATCAACCAATAAAAAGCACTAAATATCAAATGCCTACGCCATACTATGTTATACTTAGACCTACAAAGTTTAAAGTCTAACACTGCCATCAACTGGGAGACCAATAAAATGCTCAATATTAATACAATAGTAATAGATGAGGAAATCATAATCCAACTTATGTGCATCTTCCAGACATACCAAATCTTTTTTTTTTTCTAGTTTGATTTCTATGTTTCAAACTTTCAAGTCTACTTTTTAGATTTTAATTTTTTTTATGTAGCTCTAACTCTGTCATATTGTTTTCTCTTTAATATTCTATGCATTGATTTTTTTTTTAAAAAAAGGTGGAACCTTGCCAGATATTTGAAAATTCCTCAAGAAACAAGGAAGGAGGGCTTGCATGGAATCTCTTATTAACAAGTAAACCCCAAGGAAGCACGTTAATATGTCAGTGATTGTAATAAGAGTAATTTCTGATATTGGCAACACGTTATGATGATAAGTAAAGCAAAAACACCAGATAATCTTTGCTCATGAATGTCTCATCTATGTGATGAGAAATCCGAGCTCACAATCCAGGCTAAGAACAGCGACCAATATCCTAGTTGAATGTGAAGGCCTGAGACTCAAAACAGATCGGCAATATACTGAGTCAACAACAAGAAGAAAGTAAAGGAAAACAAGGATTTGGATGCATACAAAAACTATTACAAAAGTATTGTGTAAGGAATCTTCTGACCAAAATGTCTTCAGAGGTAGGGAATGGTCATAAAATTTTCTCTTACACAAAGAAGTGGTTGCCTAAATAGCTAAATCATCTTTACAAGAATTTTGTGACTCAAATTATGTGGAAGGCCCATGCATGATAGTATAAGATGTAGTATTATTGGGTTATGTCTACAATGTATTCTTAGCTCAAATGCTACCATCGTTTGTATTTAAGATGCTAAGAATTTGAATGTTTTGATACGTTGATATATTACAAGGATTCTGGAACTTGTTGTGGCCAGTTCAAATCGTTGAAGCAATCTTCTATAATTTTACAAAAAGTTTTGCCAGAGACAAAAGTGCTCTAAAATATGCTAGATATTTTAGAATATCCTCCTCTTTATTTCTAATTTAAATAGGATAAAGGAACAAATATTAGCCCTACATTAACGAATGCTCAAGGATATTTTTATTTTACCATCTTCATAATGTGACTGTAATGCTTTCTCATTGTAGTTTATTTTTGACTTGCAGTCTTTGTAGTGAGTATGGGCAGGCAGGTGTTCGAAGATCATCAAGTGCACAAGTTAAACACATGGTTCTTTTTTATTTCTCTCAATTGAATACATAGAGGATCATTTAGAACTAGAAGTACGAATAAGGTCAAATATTATCGAATAGTAATAATGGAAATTTAGAAAATGGCAAAGATTGAACATAATAAATACAAAAACCATAATCACACACAATTTTATAAAATAATGTTATTCTCTTAATCACACACAATTTTATAAAATAATGTTTAATCCCATTTTACATTTCCAAACTCTTCATGCGATCGCCTATAGAAAATAGAGTTTAGATACCCTTCATTAAACCCAGTCCTTAGTTTTTATTAGAGAAATAATTGCAAATGGGAAGGAAAAGCTATTCACGAATTATATGAAAGAGAGTCCAATGAAATGAATCAAGACAGTTTAGTAATTTGTTTGTGCAGTTAAATGATATTCTAATGACTTCGTAACTAACAAATACTACTTTCTTTCTTTTTTTCCTTTGATAATAACCATCCATGCACTTTTCTTTCCCCCACCTTGTTTTAAAAAAAAACCATGAATTCGTTTTAAGTATTTTCTTTGTTTGGAATTGCAGTAATATGCAGGTATACATTTTTTTGATTGATTAAATCATTTTTAAGGTTTCATTAGGTTGGCATAGAATTTCCAATTGAAATTATTACTCATGTCATCCTCCCAAAAAACTTGTCAAGTGCCTGAAAAATTCTCTTGTTATCCCAACGAAGATGACTTCGAATCAAGGTGATTGCTTTTCTATCTATTGCAATTTAGAGTTTATTTTCTTTGTTTATTGGCTTTTGTTTCGAAGTGGTTACAATGTGTTGTTTCTTTGCGAGTCTTTTGAAATCAACTTCATGGTATTTACTTTTATTTACTTTTGTTTGAGAGGTTTGATCCAGTGTAGACATTCCTATAGGGTATGTAAACATGGGTCAGGCTCCAGTACATTTCATGATTTATATGCCACACCCTTGTCTATAAATGTGGTATTTAGTTTATTTTTCTATTTTGAAATTTGGTTCATTGTAAATATTCTTTAAGATATGTAAACATGCGCCTGGCTCAAATATATCCCACAATTGTTATACCACACTCTTCTCTATAACATTAGCATTTAGTTTAGTTGTTTTAGTTTAAAATTTGGGTACATTCTTTAAGATGACTAAATCTAGACTAGCCTCGACTATATTTATGTACCACACTTGTCTATAGCTTTTCAACATGTCGGCTGAAATCATCAACTGCCTTATCACAGTTGGTTCTTGAATTGTAGACATTTTGTTTCTACACGACTCTTATAACTCATTGAGATCAAAGAGCCATTGCAGACATCAGTTTCAGCCACTTACACAGCAGACTATAGCAGACATAGTTTAGATATCATGCATATAAGTACTCCTTTGATATCTATGTTTGCAATCCTGGGCTGAATACACTCTGTTTTTATTTTTTAAAATTATATTTCCATACTGTTCTTTTAACTCATCCATATGAAAAATCCATTGAAGATTTAATTTTCAGCCACTTGCATGGCCGATATATCAGGAAAATCAAGTATGGCTATTCTTAAACATTGAATTTTTTAATAATTAGAAAGTAAATTTTGTTTAATAAAAATAGAACAATTAATTATCATATTTTGATATGGTAGGTATAAAATTACTATTGACTATATATCTATTATTCAACATTTTGATATTTAAGTAGAAAAATCAAGTACCCTTTGATACCTCAAATTCACCATAATTATTCTTTCAAAATGCATAAACATGGCTTATGCTTAAGCATACTCCATTATTCGGATTCCTGTATTATATCATTATCTACAACTTCCCCACGCGTCCACTAGAGTCGTGGGATGCCTTATTGTAGTTGTTTTTTCACTTGTGGACGACTTATTTCCATATTGCTCTTCTAATTCATCTAGATCAAATAGTCATCGGAGGTTTGATTTTTAGCCTATTTGAAAATCAAGTACCCTTCTGTTACCTCATATCCATCATCATTATTCTCTTAAGATGTGTAAAGATTCATGCTTAAGTGTACTCCGTAATTGCTATCCAGGTCCTGTGTTTCCCACATCTGCTGGAGTCATGAGCTACATAATTGCAGTCAAGTTTTTTGTTTTGTAGACAGCTATTTCCATTTCCATATTAACCTTGATAACTCATCAAGATCAAAGAGCCACTGGAGATCTGATTTCCAGCCTCCTGCATGATAGACACATTAGGATATAATGAAAATCGAGTACCCCTTTGATACCTCATTCATCATAATTATTCAGTAAAGATGTGTGAAAACAGGTCACGCTTGAACTCACTCTATAATTGTTATGTCATGCTTGCATTGTACTTTAATTCATAATAATTTTGCTGCAACTATATTGCACCTTGTGTTGCTCGAATAATATTTTGGTCAGTGATTGAACCCGATGACTTATGCTGCACCCCTGATTAGGATTAGGTCTTGAACATTTTGGGATAGGTTGGTTAGCTTGTTGGGCTTAATATTGTATCATCGGCATTATTTTTGGGATATATATAGCTTGTGTTCTGATGTTTTATTTATTAAATCACACAACCTATTTTTTCTCAAAAAAAATGAAATCTTCACAACTAATTGCCTATTAACACATAATTTACAATTGTGAGATTTTGCCAAGATCAAGAGGCAATGGAAAGCACAAATAAGAGAGACAAAATATATGATAGAAATAAATTGTATTCTATCAAGATGAAAATACTGATCAACTAGATCATCAATCGATCGTTACATACAATGAATATGAGCCTGCTTATATAGGCAAGGCTATATGGATATGTGAGCACACAAACATGACATGTGGCTCAATAAGAAACAAGGGTAGGTAGGAAATAGGTGTGAGTAGGTAGGAGAAACAATATAATAGTCCACATGAGGTGGATCACCCACTGAATGTGGAGTGTAACAACAAGATCAACACCATAAAAGGTGGAAATTCTCCTACACACTATCCCAATGTGGCACAAACACCCAAGTGTCTCATACCCAAACTACTATGAAATGCATGTACCTAAGTAAACTTAAGTAAGGTGTAATAATATCCAAGATGAATAATTATTTACACCAACAACAATACATGATTTGAACTTTAGGACTCAATATTATTTCAATTTCACTTCTAGGGTTTCTGGGAGCGTTGCTTCAGCTGACTGTTCAAGTTCAAGTGCTTCATCAACTCATTTTTCAAGTCTTCCATATTTGGTAATTTTAATGCATGGTTTTTCAAGATGTACGATTATATGTGCAGTCATATACAATTATTACACCAGTGTATGAACCATTACTATTTGTAATAGGTATTATATGCTCGCTGCTTTTATTTACCTATCAGCTTGACCTATATTATGGTCTTAGGCTTTTAATAGATTTTTTTTGGTTTTCTTGAACTTTTTACAATAATTTTGATGGGTTTTGACTGGATACGATAGTGTGCTATCTTAAAAGTACAACTCTAAAGATAAGAGTCAATGGGATACGGGTTGGCAGATGGGCCTTGTTAATGTTTTGGCCCTCACATGCTCAAGCAAAACAGAGTTGCTGGCATTCTGACTTGCCTTGTATCATTGGGGGTGACTTCAATGCTGTAAGACACCTCAGAGAAAAACAAGGGGAATCGGGAAGCTTGATCAAGTCTCAGGAGATTTTAATAACTTCATAGAAAATATTGGCTCTAAGGGTCCTCATACTTGGAGCAACAAGAAACCTAAGAATCAAACGATTCTTGAGAAATTAGACAGATTTTCTTTGTAGATTGGATTGATAGAGGAGCAATGATGCAAAATGAAGTGCTGCCATTGTCTGATCACTAGCCCATCAAAATTTCTATTGCTTCTGATGATAGGCCCAATATAGTCGACATTTTCTTTGAGAATGTGTGATTCGTACATGAAAATTTTGACGAGCTGGTGAAGAATTGGTGGCAACATGAATCCCATATTTTTGAAACGGAGATGTACAAGTTCACAACCAAGCTTCTGAGGCTACAACAAAAGCTTAAAATCTGGAATAAAATTATTTTGATAACATATTTGAGGAGAAATTTTAAATTTGAATGTGGTCTTCAACAACTAGAGGAGGCACGTCAGCAAGGTCAGGATATCCCTCTCCTAGAAATACAAAAACAATTGCTAGATTCCTTAATGAAGTTCATTTGATTGAAAAAATATTCAGTCAGACAAAATTCTAGACTTCAATGGCTACAAGATGGTGATACAAATACAAGATTCTTTCACCATACCATTTTGGCTCATAGAAATTATAACATGGTTTCAAATCTTGAATCTCCACGAGGTTGGGAGTTCTCTTTTTATTAAAAGGTGGATGATCACACTATCTACTTCTTTGAGACCCTTCTAATTAAAGAATACTTTGATAGGTTGGGGTTCTGTCATGTTTCCTTCTTGATCATTATTTATATTCTAAATGAAACAATTACTATTATTAATTAATATATTTATCAAAGAATGATTAATTGAAATTATTAACAATTTATTTATTTATTATTATTTAAATAATAATATTCTTGAAATATTCAAATAAATTAATATTATATTATACACATAATTTGTATGTAAATACTTAACAAAATAAATAATAAAGTATGACTGAACTGCACCAATTCCTAAATTGATTTAATAACCTGATTCATAACAAATTGTTACTACCATCCTAAATTAATATTATATTATACACATAATTTGTATGTAAGTACTTAACAAAATAAATAATAAAGTATGACTGAACTGCACCAATTCCTAAATTGATTTAATAACCTGATTCATAACAAATTGTTACTACCATCGAAAAGTCAAGAGACACGTTGGAAAAGGATGAATATGTCTCTTATTAAGAAAAGTCTTGCTTTGTGGGGATTCAAAGGGATGCAAGACACAAAAAAAGGAAGAGAATATGGCAGAGAAGCATGGAGTGGGGAATAAGAAGAAATAAGAAAGAAAGGGAAAGTAAGGAAAAGAGGATACAGGAGTAGTAAGAAAGAGAATAGGAAGGGGAATAGAGAATGATATAGGAGACCACACACATACGGGGAATAGAGAGAATACAACAGGCAAACACAGCAGTCATATTGACTATTAAAACATCACGGTATGAATATAGGGACAGTCAATGAATACATAGGATGCTATACTATTAAGTCAACACAGTAATAATAATACAATTAATACCAATAAAACCAGATCGGAACTGATATTAAGTTACAGCCAGTAACATTCTTGTTTGGGTGGTATGCATGGGATGTACTTATTACGTATGCTTAATATATGAAGCCTTAACATATGAAGCCTGATAATGTTTTATGCAGAATTTAATAGTAATACTAATATATGAATATTAATATTAATATTTATAGACTGCAATACGTATGACAGTTATACTTAATATCATATATACACATGTCAGATCTGTCTGCCTTTACAGCCATTAGATAGACTAATAATTAGTGTCTAGGTAATGGCAGTGTTAATAATTTATATAATAGGTAATATTATTTGATTCATTTATTTATGTATATATTTAATGTTTGATCAGACAAATAACAGTATTACATTGTAAAATTAGTATAATAATGGAATTACTTAACAATATTCCTGCCATTACTATCAGTAATTAAGGAGAGGTGATGGACTTGTTTCCAAGAGGCGCAGTCTAAATCCAGTCAATAGATTGTTTCCCAAGAGAGTGTAGGGATCAGCGACCCGAGAACCTTGAGGACAGGGTTCAAAATGGGGTAAGGATTTGGATCTGTAAACTTTGAGGGAAGCCTATTGAAATTGGTATCAAAGCGCTTGGCAACATAGCCATTCTTTTCCTTTTAGACTGGAGTAATGCAAGGGTTAAAGGTCATAATTGTTGAAATTAACCCTCTTAAATTAATTAATGAACAATTTACTTATCAACCAATCAAATCAATGGAATATGGAATGACACACATTCGATTATTTTTGCTGAGCCAGTTTTTTATTTTAACTAATCTAAGTCATATTGAAATAAGATTATGATCAAATAGGGGACATTACAGGATCAAAGTTACATGCTTAATTTTATCTAGAAATGTACACTCTTGTTTTTCTTAACAAAGGAAGAAGAAGCAAAAGTGAAAGACACCCTCTTCCGTATGAAGAAATTTGGAGCACTTGGATTTCATTAATTTCCTCCAGGTTTCGTTTGACACTTTTGGTACTTGTTGAAAGCTGAAATTGTTGTTGTGGTTTGAGAATCTTTCATTCGTAAATGCATGTTAGGTAAGTTAGATCACACCTTTCTTGCTTTCATTCGCAATATGGAAAATACTTAAAGAGTGGATGGAATGGAATGGAATTTACCAAATCATTTCCAAAGTTGCTGCAAATAGGCAAATAGACTCAAACTGGTTACTCTAGATATAATTTATAATGAGCAAAAATCTTTTGTTCAAGATGGAGTTTCTCTTAATCCACTCTCTTAAGTGTAACAAAAGGCGGAGACTATTTATGAAGTTGGACATGAAAATGATTTTTGACTATGTTTTGTAATGTCCCATTTTAAGGATCTCTAGCAGTGCAGTTGTCGTTGACTTTTTGGGATTGTGTCATCTTATTTAGAGGGGTAATTTGATGTTACTAGTGAGATTAGATGGTTTTAAGGAGTCATATGATGCTTTTAGATGTTAAATTTTTGGCATCTAGTTTGGGCTCCAAGATTCTTGGAGGGATCATCTATTTTTAGTAAATCACCTAGTCAAGTCTGTTTATAATCTTTCATCATCAAAATCACTCCTACACAGCCAAATTTCAATTTTAATGCATTTTGACCATGATCGTTAATTAGGTGTATTATTGAGTTCTATTTAATTATTTCACTAAGGTTGTCATTTTAATTAAAATAATTTATCGGACAACTCAGTGTTAAAACTCATTGGGAAGAGAACAAAAAGTTTTAAATGTTGAGACACTTAAAAATTGACTTTGAGTACTGAAAATGTTTAACCGGTAAATTAAATCACTTTTTTAGGTGAAAAGGCTTAATAAATTAACAAAGTGATTTTAAAAGAGAGTTTATAGAAAGTTTCCTAAAAAACTTATGAAAAGGGGGATGGAGAGCCAATTTGGTATGCTAGTTTGATATTTTGATATTGCTTCTTGTTCTTGGAGGATATTGTTCTTCTTAGGATTTGTGAGGACGAAATCCCTTGTAGACGACATTCTCCATATTGTTGAAAGACACAATTTAGAAGATTCTTGGTGTTTTGTCTCATCAAACATAGTTGAGCTGATTGGAGATTCAGATGTTCAGTTATTATTGGAGCTTTTATTGCATATTTGATTTACAGAGCAGATTGAAGGAGTTATTGAGGAATTCATTTGCTATTCATGTTCTTTTTGGCTGGCCATACCTCTTGTGAAAGGCCATACACTTTGTTGGTTGGGCGGATAGGGTTTACCTCAAGTTGCCGTTTAGAGGTGTTTTGGACCTGCAATACCCTGCCTAACATCTGCATGGGTTTTGGTGGAGACTTTGGAGAGTGGTATCCACTTTTGGCACATCCAATTTGCATATTTTAGGAACAGCTCAGCCTTATTCATTGTTACGTTTTGTGGGTATGTCAAAAATATATATGTAATGTTATTTAATGATTTAGGTTGCTCATAGTTTTAAGAAATATTGTATATTCAACTCAGAATATAAATCTGAAATTTTCAGCCTTATTTCTAAATTTTGTTATATTTTTAAGTTGTCTATTTGCTGCAAGCATTTATATTTTCTGCACTTTCTATATCATTCAAAGCAATTACAAAAATCAGACCAAAAACAAAACAAAAAAAAATCACAAGGCGAAACCAGGTAGCATATTACATGTTTGTGGGGATTTTTTAGATAGAGCGATGGACATGTTTAGTTTTTCTGAAGATTAGAGATAATGGTTAACCTGCACATATTCATCTCCCTATTTCTCAGTTTTAATCAATAAGAGCTTAAAAGACTTCTTAAAAAGGTCCAAGGTAGGGAGATCCCATCTCCACTTTCTTATTCATCATAATGATTGAAGCCTTGGGTAAAGGCTTGAAGCATCTTCAGTCTTCAAGACAGATCATGGGTCTTCAGATTAACAGAAACTATTATCCTGTCACGGACTCCCTAATTGTAGGTGCTGCCCTCTTTGTTTTCAGTCCTAATCTATAGGAAATTAATAGTATCAAAAGCCAGATTTTTCTTATGAGATTGCCTCTGGACAATAAATCATAGAAAATATACACTGTATGAATCAACTTCGAAGAGGAACATCAGATGTTTTGCTCACCACATTGGTATGGGCATTGGAACCCCCCTAGTACCTCCTTGGATATGCCCTTTTTAGCAGCAACATCTTTAGAGAGTTTTGGGAATAAATTCTCTCTAAATTCCAAAAGAATATAGCCTCTTGGAAATCAAATTGGCTTTTTACTGCATGTAGACTGATTAAGATAAAAGCTATCTTTAGAGATCTTCCCATATTTTTAATGGGTGACTTTTGGTTCCCCAAAAAGTTCCTAAAATGAATTGAGAAAAAAAAAATTAGAGAGGTAATATTGAAGATAAGAAACCTTGTCTAGTAGCTTGGGATATAATTTGTAATAGAAAAGTGTCCAGAGGTTTGGGGATCAGAAATCTCAAAGAGATTAACATGGCTATGCTAGGCAAGATAATCTAGAGAATTTATGTTGATAATGATTCCCTTAGAGTAGAATTAGAGAAAAATAATTGGATGAGAATGAACTAGAGAAAATCTTCACTATTGAAGATACCGGATGGGGTTCTATTATCTAGAATAACATTAGAAAGTTTAGGAATTTAAAGCCTTGTTTTACCAAATGGGATATTCATAGAGGTTCAAAGATAACGTCTTGGAAAAATTCCTAGCCTAAAAACCAACTCCTCATATTCAAGGAGTACTAAAAATTCTTCATTGCTTTCAATGTAGGACTTGGGGAGAATCTGTAGAGAACTCGTGGAATTGAGGGGAAGAAATGGAAGACCAATCGAAAGGTGGAAAAGGCTTTCTATTGTCTCAAATGCGATTTTCCAGGAATGGGAGCGGGCTATCCTTAAATCTCTCCTCGAATTTAGATTAATGGCTTCTAGAGGAGAGGACATATGTCACGAGCCCGATCTGACACGCTAACAGATCCGGAATAAAAATGGTCTTACAAAGAAAGAGTAGACCATTTTTATTCATCGTAATAATCTAAAGATCTTGAGAACATTGAAAGAAGAAAAATAGAGTTATAAATGCGATTCCCCTATGTGTAGAATGTGGTGATTGCAGACACTTAATAACCGATTCACATAAGACAAATTCTTATAAACAAATGATGGTGAGTTAACAATTCGTTAGGCATTTTAGAAGCAGCAGTTGGTTAGAGAAGGAAGATCAACCAATGATAATTTAAAGTGCAATTCTGAATATGGGCAGCCTTTTAATGAAAAGGTGCGATTTCTGAAAATGGGGACCATTCCTTAAGTGAAGTGCTTCTCATAATAGAACAAATTTGTTCACAATAATAATTAAGGGACCATGGAGAGGTGTGATCCAGGGGTATGAATTGTTATGTTTCTAAAAAAATATTTTTATAAAGAGGTATGTCTCCTCGAATAAACATAAGGGTAGATATAAGATCATAATGAGAATGGAAGATCGAGGGAAGGATCAATGAATAATAATTTCACAGCAGCAACAATATCAAATCAGACAATAGCATCAGATCAAACAAGAGCAAGGTTGCAAAACAGCAAATTGGTAAACAGCCCTTGGAAGGAAGAGACTTCAAACTGAACTAAATTGCAACGGTCCTCTAACTCCATCAGATTATTGTAATTTCCCTATATTGTTGGGTATAAATAATGTTTATATATATATTTATCAATTGATTACATATATATCTGCTATACATGTTGCTTTTCTTAATCAGTAATGTTTAAGTATATATTCCTATGAAAGAATATAGGATAGATATACTTGTCTGAAATCCCTCTTGTAAGAGATGTCTTGAGGAGTAAGAGCTGGGTGGTGAGCGGGCTCCTAAGGAGGCCATCTTAGTAGGACTGTTGTGGCCTAGGACAAAGAGGGCACTTATAGAGTCAAGTAACCCCCTTACAACCTGCCCCCGATGCTGCAAGAGGGCATGTTTTTCAGGTAGATGAGATGTAATGTCCCCTTAAGTTATTCTTTATAAATTAGGGAACAATTAACTTATCAATCAATTGCAAGAGGCTTCTTTCCTCAATTTCACTATTAAATAAAATAAACAATAATAATAAATATAAGAATGACTTATACACACAATGATTTCTACTTGATATGAAGTCAATCTCACAGCTATTTCTGAATAAACAATTAGGTGTATGCAAATGATCTTGAACAATATATGTGTGCACTAAGTAAAATGCCACTTATAACATCTATAGATGGATTAGCTCTGCTTTTCCTGATATGTTTGACAAGGAGTATGCAATGATCCGTCTTATGAAGATAATTGTAAGGCTATATACACTGTTGTCTCAGATATTCCAATGAGAATGTGCAGATGTAAATATTGGTATCACCTTGCTGCAATCCGTTGTTGTTCCTGGTGTTAAGTTATATGCTTGCAACAGTTATATGATGTGATGTTCTTGATTTTGGCAGTGAATACTTACAATAATTAAGGGGCTGTCTCTGATATATGTCTGGTTGGTGTATGCACCCGATTATTGGGCCTTCAGCCTTGCTCACTATGAGGTCTCCCAAAATGAAATAAGATATTAACAAAATCGACGATGTTGGGAATGAATGTGAAGGCCTTCTTATATCTTTTTTTTGGAATGATAAGTTACGTTGCCAAAAGACATGCCTAATGTTAATTAATTTACTAATCGCACTGGACTTCATTATCATTTTGGTTATCAATTAGACTTGCACTCTTAACCAATATCATCTTATGATAATCGCATGTGTTATCTTGTCTTATTCAATCTACCTTAGTAGTAATTGCTGTTGTTGCTTGTGATTATAATCGCTGACTTTTTCATCTTAATTCATGTCTTCTGTATACCAACGATAATGATTATCATGATCGCTGCATTCATTCTATTTGCTGCCTTTACAGTATTAATACGGTTGATCTATCTTCCATTGCTACTTTGATAATTAACATCTAATTGTAATCTGTATTGCCCATTAACATAACCGATGTTACGTGATTGCTGCATATCACGCATATTAGTAAAGTATCGATTGTGTATGGATAATATGATCGATCTGTAGTGATGTATCATTTGTCCTGTCTTGTTCACATTAATTCCTTAATTGCTGATTAAGGGAATCTTGGTTCCTTAAGAAATCGCTGACTAGTTTCAACCCAAAAGACTTATTTGAATTGTTTCTATATCGTACATAATTCTTATAGAGGATTGATTTGAAACGATTCAATGCCTACTTTTATTATGTCAATGTTTATGATTATCTTCATGGGAATACTTAATTGTTCAGTGCTTGACTATCGATCAAATCTTCTTATTGTCTATCGATAGTTTGTATTCAAGTAGGATCGGTATTGGATGCATTTTGATCATATTTTAAACATCATACTTGTATTATCTTTATATCTCTTACTGCCACCAAGGAAAATCGTCTTATTTATAAGACTTCACGATTTTCCTTACTTCTAACTACCTTCTAAGTATCTAATGGTGCTTAAGGTCTACCACTCCTTGACCACATAAGGGTTTATTGCTATTATATTGTAATTGAAAAGATGGGGTCATCACAGTCTCCCCTTCTTAAAAATGCTTGCCCACAAGCATTCTTAAAAGCCATGATTCCCGGATCCTAAACTTTCAAAGCATTGCCTTGTTGAAGAGTTTTGTCAAGAGGTGGAACATTCTCATGTTTAACAGAAGATTGTATCCTTAACCTTATAAGAGTAATTTTACTATAGTCAATATGAGTCATCTCGATTCCTAGTTTCCAAACCAGTCTTGGGAGTGAATCACCACGCTGATGTTGTGCTACTCTGATTTCAATAATTTGATGCTCATACCTCCATCTGAAATAGATGTCACTGCCAATCTTCTTCTATAGGAACCTAATCTTGAAACATCTCCTTAAGAATCTCAAAGGATAATCCCTCATCATTAGCCTTCTTAAAGATAGCAATGATTCAACAACTACTTCGTTATTGACGAATGTTCTTACTGCCAGAAAATTAGGATGGCAATCATAACCTTTGCGCGTAGAATATATGTCAGATTGTCAATTTCCTCAACCAAGCTTAAGCATTTAATATTTGATCTTTGTCTGAAGGAAGGAATCCTGTTCTGAATTGTAATCTTTTGTACTTTGATTGGAGAATGTTTAGTGTTACCATTGTTGGGGACTATCCCTTTGTCCCAAACTTGCTTCCATATATCTCTGATGGGAGTTACACCAGGGTCCCAAGTTTTGTGTTCATCATTAGCTTTATATGCATCCATAAGAGCTTCGTCATTCCATTCAAAAAGTGGGTTGTCATAAGTTTCATTCATTTCGACTTCAAACAACAGGTTATGAATAAGTTGAAGATTATCCTTGCTTCTAGAATCAAAACTATCGTCTTCCAATCTTTCTTTATCTGATTTCTTCGGGCAATATTTCAAGTTACAGAATTCATTTCTTTTGTTGTCACTAGGTTCCATGATGTGCCTAGTTGTCACCACCTCCTTTTCTATTTGTGAGATATCTTGCACATTTATTAGCTTATCCTCTATTTTATACTGATTTAGAGTTTCATAACCACTAAATGTTCTTCTATCCTTGTTTATTATCTTCTGTGTTTCGTCTCTCCATACCTTCGATGTAATGTTTCCCTGTCTATCTACCTCACAGTGATTGGATCAGATACAAGAAGTGATTTCTGATTTACTGGTATTGGAGACATTTTCTTTCTCAACCCTTGACTCAGTAGTGGATGCCATGTACTCATTAGGCAGTGAAAGAGGATCATGAACGCCATTTCGCTTTCTAAAATCACTGGACAGGTGTTAGGGGTAAAAACGTATGTTAGTACGAATGATAATTATAAGTGTGTTATGTGTGTTTATGTTTTGCTGTTGCCGAGAGATTCCCATCGGGTAGTTGGGAGTTGGTGACGGTTGGCAACTTGGCCAATTATGTCAATTCTGGACATTGGAATAAAGATGTAACTTTCTGGTCTATCTATTATCATTTGGCATCAAATGTTGTAATGTACAATTGTTCTGTTCCATGAATGCTTGGTATGTGCAGGGAATACTAAACATTTAGGACTAAACATTTTGGCGCCGTTGCCTGAACGAACCTAGAGATAACTATGGCGACAGGCGGAAGCAATTAATGGGCCGTCCGTTTGACCAGCAATTAATTGTCGTGGACAGCGACATGTACGAGGAGAGTACCACGGAAGAGGAACGAGAGGATTAGTTGACGGCAAACTTGCTAGAGTTGTGGGACGTGTCGGTCACGCAATACGTGCAGCGAGAGGCTCAGGAGAGAGCCATCTCGGAAGGCACGGTACGTGGTGAACTCACCGTCAACACCCCCGTCTTTGACCTCCTTGGGAGCATTGCAAGGTTACTTGCCAGAAACTTGATTGTGCGACAAAACCAAAGAGAAGAAACAGCAAAGGAACTTCAGCGGCAACAAGTCCTCCGGCGGTATGAGGAACGGAGTCATAGGGAGGAAGAGGAGAGGGAGGCCAGTCAGCGTCGTACCTCTGGCACTTGATGCCCCTACGGCCGAACAAAGACAGACGTACCACTGCTACCGAAGGGGTAAACAAGGGAACTGTACGGCGATCCCTCCGCATAAAACAACAGGCCAACAGGAGACGGCGACTAAGAGAGGTTGCCGACTCGAGGAGTCCGGAGAAATACAACAGAAGTCGGAGTGTGAGTCGGAGTCGTAGTCGGGAAAGGCAAAAACCGTGTATGTGGAAAGAGTTGGCTGAGGTTGCCAGGAACCTGCCACTTCCAGACGTAGCGGAGGAAGATCTCGTCGACCAGGCCCCACACTCGATGTCAAGTGAAGAATACTCTGGAACCGAACCACAAAGCACCCAATCGGAATTTTCCGAACAAGGAGAGGAGGCGGTACGAGACCTGCACGAGGAAATCACCATGATTTTCGAAGCAACGTTGTCCGGCATCAAAAACTTGTCCTTGTCAAAGGGCATCAAAATAGGAAGATCGGATCCAGAAACCTCGGGAAGGAGGGACTATAGAAGTGAAGGTGACCAAAGCCCGGTTGGCAGGGACCCAACCAGACTAGGAGTGTCTGGCACCAGCTGGACACATAGTACCTTCCCGACATATAGCCATTTCTAGGCACTACATAAAACCGTACAGAAAAGAACGATGGCACACACCCCGGAGAAACAAAAACTTCCAAAATTCATGGGCGACGGGTCAGAGGACCCCGTACGGCATTGCAAGACATGCGTCACCATCTAGGAAGCAAATGGCTAGGATGACTGGGACTACTGGGTGAAGGCATTTCCAGCCACTCTGCGAGGAATAGCTATTGACTGGTACATAGACCTTGATGCTCAGCATAAAACATCCGGGAGCAATCTGAAGAAGGCCTTCGAGGAAGAATTCAAACTCCTACGGGACGACAACGAGATTGTGGCAGAAATTTACAACACCAAACAAGGGAAGAATGAAAGCGTGCGTGCATATAACAGACGACTGAGGGAACTACTGAACAAAATGGAGAACCAGTCGGCAGATGGCCTCAAGAAGTGGTGGTTCGTGGAAGGACTGGTACCATCCCTGAGAAGGACAATGAAAGTAGTACCTCTGCCATCGTACGATGAAGCATACAATCGCACCATGGATATTGAAAGTGAAAACAAGACATCCCGGGGGAAGCGACGGACCAGCGATGGTGACAGTACGGACGACGACAGCGACGGGATCAAAAACAGTGCAAGCACTCCGCAAAGATATGATGAGGATGGTGAAGGAGTTAAAAGGTGACAAAGAAAGTGGTAGGGAAGGAAAAGAACTATGGTGTACTGACTGCAAGACCGAAGGCCACACTAAAGGACGTTGTCCCCGTAAAGACTGCTAAATAACGGGACATTCCACCAAGGAATGCCCGTACAACTTGAAGGCACGGAGCACACAAGTGCTCTACGCCCAACCCAACCAAACCACACCTCCAAGGTCAACAACAAACCCTGACGCCTCACCCGGAGGGTACAGAAACAATCGGTGGGGGAACAACAGATCCAATAATAGCACACCAAGGAGTAGAATTCAATACGATGGGAAGGGGCAACCCATGATTCAGTGCAGGAAGTGCAAAGAAGGGGGTCACTTTGCCTGAGAATGCCAAAACGGAGGTGATGTAGGTAGTTTGTTATGCAGATGGTGTGGTCCAGGGAATCACGAGGACATAGATTGTCCAAAGCAAAAAGGGGTGAACATGCTCGATGTAGAGGGACCAAAGGAAGACGTACTGGCAATCACAAGGTTGCAAAACAAAAAAGCCATGTACCCGGACCCTCGCACAGAAAAAGAAAGACTTCAGGAGGCAAGGGCAGATATACAGCGGGAGATGGATGGAGAGCGGAGGGCCTCGCACCTGGCTGCCGATACGTCGGTTTGGCTTGAACCAGAAAAAACTATCATCAAGCAGATGTTATAGACAACAATACCCGTACGGGTGTACGACCTTCTGTAGACCATGCCACAGATAAGGATGGCTTTGACAAATATAACCATGGACACTACCCCTGGACAGGAACACCAAACGGTGGCGGACCCATGTAGTATAGACCCAGTGAAGGAATCTGGTATGGATGCCATGAATCCTATGCTACTCGCGGTGGGCGCTAGATGAAAACCAGCAGAACTAGAGATGGATATAATCGAGCAGAAGCTTACTAACACCATCGTTGATGGCGGGTCCGGAGTCAACGTACTACCGGAGGGAACCTGGCGAAGCCTACTCTCTGGCCACCAACCTTCCACCTCGTCGGTGCCGACCAACATGGTATCAAACCCCTCGGCACCCTCATGGCACAAAAGGTGGCAATTGGGACGCGACAGTTCCTCCTCGATTTTGTAGTCATTCCGCTGGAAAGGAAAGCGTATGACGCTCTTCTAGGAAGGGGGTGGCTGATCATGGCCAAAGCTAATCATAACTGGAAAAGGAATACGCTCTCAATCGAGAGTGACGGTCATAAGTATGTAATTGATCTCAGGAACCAGTCCGTCAACGAAGAACTCGCGTCATCAAACTCCGATTCAAAAGATTCCAATCGATGGGAGTGGGGCTCTGAAGGAGGCAGAGGAGGGAAAGAGCCCGACGAAGGAGTGCTGGAGTTGGATGGGTGTTCGGAGGATGGAGCCAGTTCGATGGCAAGACTTTTTCATTGGCAAATGAAGGACTATGAGGTCTTCCACCCGGAACGTCACATGCTACAAATATGTGAGTTAGGAGAATCAAGCGGGGGGACGGAGGAACAATCCTTTCCCCTAGAGTATGGTAGATATCAAAAAGGAATGGCAAGAGTGGATGACACGCCAGCACATCAGTTTGGAAGGGATAAACCCATCAAGTATGAGGAACAGGATGTGGAGAAGATTAATCTAGGCAACAAAGCAGTACCTCAGATGATACTAGTAGGAGATGACTGGAACCCGATACTGAAGGCAACAGCCTTCAAGATATTTCTGGAATATAAAGATGTCTTCGCCTAGACCTACAAAGACTTGAAGGGAGTACCGCCAGAGCTGTGCGTGCATCGCATAACCCTCGTACCAGGAGCCCAACCGGTACGAAGGAGGCCGTATAGGATGCACAAAAACTATGCAGCCAAAGTCAATGAGGAGATCAACAAAATGCTAGAAGCAGGGATTATATTCAAAGTGGAGACAAGTGACTGGGTCTCCCCAATAGTCATCTCCCTTAAAAAAGAAGCTAATCAGATAAGGATATGTGTGGACTTCAGGTACCTAAATGCAGTAACCATAAAGGATCCATTTCCGATCCCATTCACTGACAGTATCCTAGAAGAAGTTGTCGGGCACGAGATGTACACATTCGTGGATGGATTCTCCGGGTACAACCAGATAAGTATCACGGAAGAAGATAAGCTGAAGACCACATTTGTGGTGGAGGAAGGAGTGTACGCCTATAACTGCATGCCCTTCGGGCTATGCAACGTACCCGCGACCTTCCAGTGAATAATTCTGAACATTTTTGACAAGATGTCAATAGGAAATTTCAGAGCATTCCTGGATGACTGGTCGATTTTCAGCGATCAGGACACCCATTTGAAGGCTTTGGGAGAGTGCATGGAAAGATGTCGGAAGGCTAGGCTAGCCCTGAACCCAAAGAAGTGCAGATTTATGGTACCACAAGGGAAACTCCTGGGCCACATCGTCTGTAAGGAAGGATTGAAGACAAACCCAGACAAGATAGGAGTAATTATCAACATGGAAAGTCCAACGAACGTAACAAGGGTGAAATCATTCCTCGGCCACATAGGCTACTACCGGAGGTTCATCAAGGGCTTTGCGTAGGTGTCGTGGCCATTAGATAAGTTGACAAGGAAGGGAGAGCCGTTTGTATGGGGTACGGAGCAAGAAGAAGCCTTCACGGAATTAAAAGACCGACTAGTGAGTGCACCGATATTGGTGTACCTAGACTGGAACAAAGAATTTCACGTGCACGTGGACGCCTCCAACTTTGCAATCGGTGCTACCCTCACTCAGGTAGGGGCACAAGGACTAGACCATTCCGTCTTCTTCGCAAGCCGACTCTTGTCAAAAGCAGAAAGAAACTATAGCACAACGGAACGAGAGGCACTAGGTATGGGGTATGCAGTTCAGAAGTTCCGGCATTACTTGTTGGCCACACCGTTCACATTTTATGTGGACCCCCAGGCACTAATGTACCTAGTGAATAAACCAATCATCCAAGGGAGGGTAAGTCGGTGGCTACTGCTTTTACAAGAATTCACCTTCACCATTGTCATATGGCCAGGGAAGTCCCATGTGATAGCAGATCAACTATCAAGGATCAGATCAGGAGAACCGGCCGAGGGAGTAAACGAAGACTTCCCATATGCACACTTGTTCCAAATTGCAATACTGCCAACCTGGTATGAAAAGATAGGGCAGTACCTATCTACTTCCACATTTCCAAGTGAGATGCCTCCAAGGGAACGGAGGAAATTGGCACTAAAGAGCAAAACCTTCCAACTAATTAATGGACTTCTATACAAGATGGGTCCCGACCAAATCTTGAGGAGGTGTGTCATGGAGGAGGAAGTTCGTGGTGTACTAAAGGAGGCACATGACGGATTGGCAGGTGGACATATGGGACCAGATGCAACCGCCAGGAAAGTGCTTCTGGTAGGGCTATGGTGGCCAACTCTACACACGGACGCCTGAGAGTGGGTGATCGGATGCGACACCTGTCAACGAGCGGGAAAACCTCTCAAGAGGGACTTCATGCCTCTCTTCCCCTCGCAGCCGCAAGAGCTATTCGAACGATGGGGTTTGGACTTTGTGGGACCTCTGAAACCAAGTAGCCTACACCGGTGCAAGTACATTGTGGTTGCCACAGAATACCTCACTAAGTGGGGAGAAGCTAGGGCCTTGCTCGATAACACAGCTCTGAGTACGGCACGGTTCTTGTACGAACAGATTGTCACCAGGTACGGGATACCACTTCGAATCACTAGTGACAGAGGAGTGCACTTCGTCAATCAGGTAATCCGTACCATGACCGTGGAATTTAAAATATTCCATAACCTATCCAGCCCGTACTATCCCTGTGCTAATGGACAGGTAGAGGCAACCAACAAAGTGTTGGTATCAATAATCTACAAGTCATGTGTGGTAGAACAAGAGGACTGGGAGGAAAGGCTATCAGCCGTGCTATGGGCCTACCGTACAACATACAAAGTCACTACCGGGCATACACCGTTTCAGCTCATGTACAGGCAGGAGGCAGTGGTACTAGTTGAGTACACCGTGCCAAGCCTTCGGGTGGCGGTAGAAAATCGATTAGGGGACACCGAAAGCATGAATGCAAGGCTTGATGGGTTGGTAAAGCTGGATGAACGAAGACTGATGGCACAATGGGCGACTGAGGTGGCACAACGTCGGCGAAAGCACTGGCACGACCAGCATCTGCGGAAGGCCAACTTCCGATCGGGACAGTTTTGAAGTATAACGATCGGAACGAACTTCGACCAAGGAAGTTCAAGGTCTGTTGGCTCGGGCCCTATAAAATCAGAGAGGTTGGCAGGAACGGATCAGTGAAACTTGCGACTCTGGATAACACTCTGATCGGGGACCCCGTGAACGGTTCCAAGTTGAAAATCTAAAGGGAAACGAATAAACCTTGTTAGCCGCATTATTGTATACGGGAATAAGAATAGTTAATTAAGTCGTAATTGGGTTTGTTAGTTGGCAATCGAGGGGTGGCAGTTGTGGTCGACGGTTGGCGCTCGCACCCCCTCGGTATCTTTATATACTTCCGAATGTAACTTGTGAAGGACACGAATTATGAATGGAATAACATATCTGATACTTGTCTGATATCTATGGCATTGTTCTGCATTACGTACTTTATGCTTTAAATGTTTACTCCTCGACGCAGTCCGCACGCAGATCACCCCGGGCTTATAGCCATTGGAGCCGCAAGGGCGTGTAGCACCAGACCAGCCGCCCATATTCTACTGGTCACACTTGGACGTCTTGGCACATGGCACGGAGGCACGTTTGGGCACAAAAAGAAAGAAGGCCGCCATGTCCGATACAGAGTCCAACACAGAAGAGTCTAAGGCTGACGATGCAGAAAGTGGTAGGGAGGAATCCGCAGACACCTCCCAGGTAAGCGGAGGAAGCTTCCGACTGACAGGGAGAAGAGGAGACCAGTTGCCTGAAGAGGGGGTAGTGGAGTCTGCAAGTACAGTAGGGTCTACTTTAGCATCACAGGTGCAGGTCCACTTTACACCAACCCGCTTACCAGAGACTTGTCAGTTGGCGGTGTCGCGGTCCTTCGGGACAGTGAGTGTAGTCACCATGGTACCAGTTCCTAGCTTCGGGCAGCCTCGAGTGACGATAGCCATGACACCACCACAGGTGGAGCCCTTGGCGAGTGCAGAGACTTCCATGGCCCACGATGTGCCAGAGGCTTCCATGGTGCACGAGGTGCCGGATGTGACAGGACAGGATGTGCCAGGGTTGCCAGGATATATGCAGGAGGCAATGAAGGCAGCAGGCACTCTTCATGATGACCTCACTAACTGGTTGAGCCGTTACCAGATGGCACCAGTGGCACCGAGAGAGGCCACTCTATCCCCAGGGCGGACCATGTATTCCTTGGATGTCATTGATCTCGAGGAAGGGAGTTCCCCGAGTAGCAGGGAAGTCCAGAGGGTTGCCTCACCCCCTGCGGTGGTAGTAACTAGTCCGTACAGAACAGAGGGGGTGCCTGTGGGAAGTCAGTAGGGTGCAGAGTTGGAGCAGTTTATTACCGAGATGACTCTGGGAGCACATCGACTTGTATCATCTGCCACGCTCCAGGCCGATGCGACCATGGTTGAGCAGATGGAAGGGTTGTTGACCTTTGCCCGCACCGGATGCCGAGCTGAGGTTGAAAGGTGTTTTGAGTGTGCCGAGTGGCCGGACACGGAGAGCCTGGCGATGCTGGAGGCTTGGCGCCTCACTGAGGGGGTTGGCGAGACTCGGATGCAGTCGTTGGCGAGAGAGGTAGAGCAGGCCTTCCGTGAAGGTTATCTGGAGCTTCGGAGGTCACAACAGACGGCAACTACAGTTGAGGATAAAGGAGCATCTGCTGCCAAACCTACCAAAAAACTCACTAGAGAAAAGAAAAACTGGTTGATGGACCTGGTGTGCAGAGACGACCTCACAGAAGAACAATGGAAGAGCATCTAGGTCGATAGCAGAGGAATGAAGCGTAGCCTTATCGCACCAGGAGAATGGAGGATGTTGATGGACCTGGTTAAAAGCGTTCTAACAGGGGCCAGCCGGGCCTCAGACATTGCCATATGGATGATTGGGTTAATGAACGGGATCAGATGCAGAAAAGTGTACAACTGGGGGCAACTCCTGGCAGAACGCATTCACGACTTCCTGAGATTAGAACACAAAGCATTTTACATGTGCCATCATGCCATCAGCTTGTTCTTGGATGTCGTACGCCTGCAGGTACCACCAGAGGATTGGGGGACGTTTGAACCTCACGGACGGGTCGAACCAAATAAACCCACCATGTACTACTACATTCACCTGGACATCCTTGGCGACACAACACAACCCACATAGAAGAGGAGGAAGCTAGACACGTCTGTGGAAATTGAAGAGGTTAGCAGTGCCGAGGATTCCGAGGAAGTGGAAGAAACGGAAGAATAGGAAAGTGGGGATGAAGGGTTCCATCTATCGGAACACACCACCATAGAGGAGGAAAAGGAAACAGAGTCGTGTCAGTAGGAAGAAGATGAAGAAGAGGAGCAACAGGGGGGATTGCGGGCACAATGGAAGAGTATGAGGGTAAAGTTTACACCCTCAAAATTAGCCTTGGCACACCTGGTACCTCAAGAGGCGCTTGTAGTCGCCAGCCCAGTAGGAGATGTACGACCAGTGGGGGTACTATTCCAGAAGATTAGAGAAGGGGAGCCGCTGGCACAACGATGAGTATCGTTGCCATAGATCAGTTTGGCCGTACTGGCAGCAGAAACTGGTACGGTCGCAGCAGAAACTGGTACGGTCGCAGCAGAAACTGGTACAACGGCAGCAAGAACTAGTACGGCGGTAACAGAAACTGGTACGATGGTAGCAGAGACCGGTACGGTATCAGCTAACTTAGAGGCAGCCTTGGAGACTATGACAAATGAGGATATAGACGCTTCGCTGGATGGATGGCTAGGACAGTTCGCACTCACCCCACACCTTCCCCCCTCCCCCGCACCACATAACATGGCTATCGGGCCAGGCATGACTCCAGATAGAGAGGTCACTATACCAGATGAGGAGAGACCCACTGATCAGAAGCAGTAGAGAAGAGACAAGCAGAGAAATGGCCTAGAGGGGACTCTCACTGGACTCCATATCACACTACCTAATTTGAATGACCCAGCAGGCTCACTCAGACGATTCCTAGCGGAGCTAGAAGGACTCTCGGATGTTGCACGTGGCATGGCTCATCTTACTGGACTAATGGAGGCTGGTAATTCAGCCGACGCTACACAGCTGTGTCATTTTATGGCCCAAGGGTGCAAAGATGAGTTCACGCAGCACCTTGAGCAGCAGGGATGGCTGGAAAATAGTACACCTGAGATGATTCAGAACTGGACCCACAGGCACGTGATAGGAGGCTTAGGCACCTTAGGCACCACCTTCCGCAGTATGGAGGGAAATTTTCGAGAGGTGTACTTACAGATGCGGCAACATCAAGTGGAGAAAGAGGCCCAACGGATGTACATAGTAACCCTGGAAAAAGAGAGCAGGAAGCAAATGGAGTTGGCCACAGTAGAGAAAAGCTTGAGGAAGGAGATGGAAATGAAGATGACTACATGTGAAGCCCGCTGCAGCATGCAGGAGGAGGCACAGGCATTGGCAGCCCAGGTGGCGGCACTCACTTCACAGTTGGAGCAAAAAGATAAAAAGCTAATGGAAGCGACTCACATGGTAAAGAAAGCGCGGGAACGGCAGTTAATGGCAGAAAAGAACCTGAAAATTCAGGCCGGACAACAACGTCCTCCTACGGCCACTATAGGGATGCCTCCTCCCTCTTCTCAGTCTTAGCTATGTTTTTCATTTCAGTTTCTCTTGTCTGAGTCGTCTGGAAGACAACTACGTTTTTGGGGGGGCTAATATTAGGGGTAAAAACGTATGTTAGTACGAATAATAATTATAAGTGTGTTATGTGTGTTTATGTTTTGTTCTTGCCGAGAGGTTCCCGTCGGGTAGTTGGGAGTTGGTGACAGTTGGCAACTTGGCCAACCTTCGGGTCTATATATTGTTTGGTTGGAACCTCGGCAGGGGGATTATGTATGAACAATTCTGGACATTGGAATAAAGATATAACTTTCTGGTCTATCTATTATCATTTGGCATCAAATGTTGTAATGTACAATTGTTCTGTTCCATGAATGCTTGGTATGTGTAGGGAATACTGTGTTATCTGATTATTCACCAACTATACATTTAGGACTAAACAACAGGTTATCTTCAACACATGATCTAAGTGTAACCTCATGATCTTCTTGAATACAAGTATTCAATTTATTTGTGATAGAAGAGTCACATGAAGAATCAACCACTTCCTGTGATGCTTGATGATCATTCATTGCTTTAGCCTTTTCAAGGTTTTCATGATTTGTAGCTATCAAACTCCCTACACTTTCTTCCCTTGGTATAATGACCCTCAAAACTTTTGACGATACTGGTTGTGAAACTCTTGATGCCATTTTTGAATTGAGATCATTCCTCTTTTGTTCTTTAAAATATTCGTGCTTTCCACTTTCCCTTCTTAGATCCAAGTGATGAACCCTTCATTCTTAAGGTGATTACCTCACCCTTAATCATATGTAGTCTTCTAGAGACATATCATGATGCAATCCTCCCTTAATCCAGTCTTGTCGAACTTGATCATATAGATTGCCTTCTCAATGTTCTTCTTTGAATGGAAATGTTGGTGGTATTGATCTTGAACTTGTTGTAGGCATATATACTTGGAGATTGCCTGAATTGATTTCTATTGCCTCCTTTGTTTCCATTATTGTATACTTGCTTTAGCTTTCTCAATAATTAAGAGAGTCTTTCTTGAGTGTTACTGTCTTGTGCTGATGGATTCATTTTACTATCAAGTTTGTACCAATCCATGAATGATCCTCAACTCTGGCCATCTGAAATGTTCTTCTCACGGGCTGGCAGGTTCATTAGCTCTGATACCACTCGTAATGTCCCCTTATGTTATTCTTTATAAATTAGGGAACAATTAACTTATCAATAAATTGCAAGAGACTTCTTTCCTCAATTTCACTATTGAATAAGACCGTGAACGTTCACCAGTCACAGTCCCACCGCCAATAGCGGAGGCATCTAAGCAAGCAGCATGAGCATTTGAGTCAGCAGCCTCTTAAAATGCCACTTATAACATCTATAGATGGATTATCTCTTATTTCCTGATATGTTCGATGAGGAGTATGCAATGATCTGTCTTATGAAGATAGCTGTAAGACTATATAAATTGTTGTCTCAGATATTCCAATGAGAATGTACAGATGTAAATATTGGTATCACCTTGCTACGATACGTTGCTGTTCCTTGTGTTTTGTTATATGCTTGCAACAGTTATATGATATGCCGTTCCTGATTTTGGCAGTGAATACTTGCAATAATGGTGGGGCTGTTTTTGATATATGTCTGGTTGGTTTATGCCCCCGATTATTAGGCCTTCGGCCTTGCTCACTATGAGCTCGTCCAAACTGGAATAATAAATAAGATATAAACACAATTGACGATGTTGGGAATGATTGTGAAGGCCTTCTTATATTTTGTTTTTGGAATGATATGTTACATTGCCAAAAGACATGCTTTATGTCCATTCATTTACTAATCACACCACTTCATTACCTTTTTGGTTATCAATTAGATTTGCACTCTTAACCGATCTTATCTTATGATAATTGCATATGTTATCTTGTCTTATTCAATCTGCCTTGATAGTAATCACTGTTGTTGCTTGTAATTATAATCACTGTCTTTGGTATCTTAATTCGTGTTTTCTGTATACAATCGATAATGATTATCATGATCACTGCATTCATTCTATTTGCTGCCTTTACAGTATTATTACATGATTACTGCATATCGTGCCATATTGGATATCTTCTAAGACTAATCCATTATATATATATATATATATATATATATATATATAGTGATGATTAGCCTTTGATCCTTTGAATGTGCGTATATATATTCTTTTTGTTTGACTCCATTAACACTCCTAGGTGCAGTGATGAATCCATTATCCTATCTTGATCACATTAATTTCTTAATTGTTGATTAAGGGAATCGTGGTTCCTTAAGAAATCGCTGACGAGTCTCAACCCAAAAGACTTATTTGAACTGTTTCTTTATCGTACATAATTCTTATAGAGGATTGATCTGAAACAATTGGATGCTTACTGTTATCATGTCAATGTTTATGATTATCTTCATGGGAATACTTAATTGTTCGGTGCATTACTATAGATCAGATCTTTTTATTGTCTATCGATAGTATGTATTCAAGTAGGATCGGTATCAGATGCATTTTGATCATATTTTAAACATAAAACTTGTTGTATTATCTTTATATCTCTTACTGCCACCAAGGAAAATTGTCTTATTTATAAGACTTCACGATTTTCCTTACTTCTAACTACCTTCTAATTATCTGATGGTGCTCAAGGTCTACCACTCCTTGACCACATAAGGGTTTATTGCTATTATATTGTAATTGTAAAGATGGGGTCATCACATGAGATATAAATGGGGAAAGCAGGTTCAAGCCACCAAGCAACCAAGAGGGCTGTGGTAGACATCCTTTTGGGTTTGGTGTAGAAATGGCTTCGAGCGGACCCATCATATCTCTTCCTCCAAACTCTAATGTGCTCAATAGTATCATTAGTAAACTATGATTATGATTGATTTGCCTAACCCTAACGATTAAGCATGTGTGTGAGTGTGTGTGTGTTTGCATATGTTGTCATGTTGTGATTGCAGGATCCAAATCCAAGATTGCATTATCAAAGAGATATTTATTTGGTAAGATGAAACCCTAACCCTAATTTGATGCAATTGTGATTACATTACAAAATAATAACATTGATTTTCTCTTCTTTTGGAGAATATAATATAATCAGCCTACTTTTCTTTCATTGGTAAGGAAATCAACAAAATTCCTTTAGCAGTGTGGAAAGCGGTTTGGAACACTAAATGCTAGCCAAAAGCTTCTTTTTTTTGCCTTTGGCTAGTTGTTCATGATAAACTTTTATCATAAGAACAATTAAAAAAGGGGCTTGCCTAAAATCCTCAAATGCATTATGTGTGATAATGCAGATGAAACTTCCCCACACCTCCTTTGCTATTGATTTCTCTTCAAGCTATGGGGGATGACAATGGACAAATTTAAAACCTCTTGGGTTTTGCTTATATTTGTTGAGTTAGGAAGACATATAGAAGAATTTATTGAAAACAAAGTGAGAAATCATGAAGTACGGTCTGTCACTGATTAAAGTGGCCCAATCTAGATATTGTTGCCTAGCACAGATTATCTAAAAAAAGAAAAACATCCAATCCTCAAATTCATGGGCATTCATGTTGCCCTTCCACCTATGCAACAATATGATGATGTTTGAGATTTCATTTTTGAAGTGAGATTTATGTAATTTTTTAGGCAAATGAGATTTGCCCCTCTTGAGAACTGCAAACCATTCCCTAGCAATGATGTTCATGTAGTTCCCTTTCTTTTTGCTGAATTGGCCATGTGATGTTGTAAAGTCAAAATCAGCATAGACTTCCCTCTCAGGCAGTCTGAAACATCCACTAATGGTTGCCCTATCCAAATTGATGAGAAAGTTTTATCATTCGTTCTTATCTCTCTAAAGTCGGAGTTGTAATGGTTTATGCATTCGAGGACAAGGTCTGTGCATTACACAGCCACAGGGAAGGAAGCTACCTCTAACAAACTGCTTTCAACAAGTCTTTTGGTGATTGGAGCTATAGTTGACCTGTTCACTCACTCCCAAAACTCCCCTAAGTTGATGTGCCCTAGTCTAGTATCGCCAATCTCTGGCAACATGCTATCTAGACCAGATAAGTGATCATATCCCAAGTACTTATACTTCATTTTACCGGTTTTTAATTCAAACTTCTATCCTCTAGTTCTGGAAAATTTTCAGAATAGTGACACCTAAGTTGCTCAACTTTTGCTCAGAGAGTTGTTTGGAAAATTGCTCAAAATGAGCAACAAAAGTAACTACTAGAGTGTCGGGAGTATGTTCTTACCATTTTAAACATTTCTGAGAATAGTGTTTTGAAGAAATTCAACCCTTGCCACGGTCAAGCTCTCTGTCACAATTCTTCTCTCTGTGCTTTGAAAACCATCAATTCTCATTTGCAAATGCTTAGAAGTACTCAAATAGATTCCCTTTCCCTTAATATACATAAGCATGAATTCATCTACCTCAGGCTCTGACAGCAATTAATGTAGGGTAGATAGCCTCTAATGGCACCAACTTTCAAATTTTCCTTTTGGAATGGAGAGTCGTCGCAACTTTAGTTGGTTCTCAAAACCTTGTCAGAATTCGATAGAGGTTTCGAAATCTGTCTCCTTTTTATCACTTTCTTGTGCTCCTTTCCCATTTTCCTTCACTTCTTTGTTCATTTCTTTCTTTCTTCTTTTGTTAGCATTTGGAGGATTGGAGGTTACGAGTTATGTGTCACACACCAACAAGGTTATGAGAACCTTGTCGGCTTCCAAAAAAGTTGTCACAAATCACAAAAAATTCATTGAACTTTAAAAAACTTTCTTTTTATCTCTCTCTTGACTGAAAACATTGAAGTTCTTCATTTGGAGTTAGAGCTCAACAAGGTTGTAAGAACCTTATAAACTCCCAACAATGGTTTTGAAACCAAGAGAATGGGATGCTTTGTGAAGAAAACTTAAGTTCCTTTGAAAACTTAACAAAGGGTTGTGAAAACCAACACTATGACCGGCGCTTCAAAGAAAAGAACTTGTGATTTCTTGAAGACTCTTGATAAAATATTGAGAAGGCAAAACTTTGTCGGTTTCAAGGCAGGTTGTGAGAGAAACTGACTCAAAAGGTCAAAATCAAGTAAAATGACTGAGTGTTGGATGATTTCAAAGGAACTTAATGAAATAATAGCAACATGGGAAGACCTCAAAGACCTTTGGAACTTAGACTTACCTATTTGATGAACAAAATGAATTTTTGGAAATGGGGGTGCCAAAATTAGGGCAACATTTAGAAATTCATCGAATAACACTAGAAAGGAGGAATATCAATCTGGAAACTCTGATCAGCAAATACAGATCTTGAGAGGATGGAATAGAACACTAGAACAAAATTGATTTTGATGAAGGGTTGAAAACCTCAACTTAGAACCATACATGCAAATTGTTAAGTTTTGGTGATCAGATTATAATTTCAAAATTATTTGCCAATGAATCAGCCTCACCTCTTAGGATAGAGTCAACACAGATTAAAACTATGAGTTCAATCTGCCCTATCAATGATGATCTGCTGGTCGACAGAGGAATCACGGCACAAAGCAGGAACTCAATCTAATTGTTGATTGTGTAATGCAGATTGGGAGATGATAGAAAGTTTGCAGAACAAGAAATACGATCTGCAGAGAAGTATATAATCTGCCTGAGCCTTTAGTCGATATATATCAAACACGACCTGCTGTTTGGAAATGAGTTAAATACAATAAGTAAGATATGAATGTTCTATTTCTTATTTACTTAACACACTACATGCTGAGGGAGAGAGCGATCCTAAATACGTGACAAGATGTCCTTCTAATCATCACGTCTTATACCAATCACCGTGTCTCTTACTCAGATCGAATAGTTAGTGTAACTTAATCAACACATCTTATTAAGTGTTAGTTAACATGTATTAACATAGAATCGATTCATAGATGTTAATCGATTCATGTATTAATTAAATTTATAGAATCGAGACATATATTAATCGATTCATTCACAATGTTTATTAATTATTATGCGACTAATTGGTAAACTCAGTTGTCTCAGTCAGATCAGTAGATTACTGACCAACGCTATACTTCAACACTCCCTCTTAGCTAGGGAGGAATCCTACTCAAGATCTGAGTCACATAGTGACATTCACCATGGCTACTCCCATGGATGGTGAACAAATATGTATCACCTCACCGTGATAACAAATAGCATGGCATATCCATAGACATCACCTCATGTGATATCCACCATTATGGCTTATCCACATATATCACCTCACATGATATCCACCATAGATATCTCCTCAAGTAATATCCACCATTATGGCTTATCCATAGATATCACCTCACATGATATCCACCATTATGGCATATCCATAGATATCACTTCACAAGATATCAAACATTATTGTGAGATTGTCACCTCACAATAATGGTGGGATGTACAAGTGTTTATCATTGTAAGATCGTCACCTCACAATGATATTCACCATGGCTCATCCAAAGGTTAAACACACAAGTACAAGAAAATCATAACGAACTCTCTCACGTGATGTTGTCATGGCGTCACACACATGACATCCACCATGAATCATATCAAAGGGTGGCGATAAGGGCTTACACCTCAAGTTTCTCTCAAGGAGAAATGCATTAACAAGATTTTACACTTTAAACATCTTTTGAAGATAATAATACATTAGGATATAAATAAACAAATATAAACAAATCAATGAAATTGAGACTCAATCTCAGCTAGAGCTTCATTCTCCACCATACCAAGCTTATCTCAAAATTACACAAACTTTACTCTGGAGAGAGGCTTGGTGAGAATGTATATTGTTTGCTCATCAGTACTAATGTATCTTAGCTAAATAGCGTTCCTTTCCACCATGTCTCTAACATAGTGATATTTGATCTCCACATGCTTCGACCTATCATGAAATACAGGATCGACTGAAAGATTTACACAACTTTGATTATCACAATGGATAATTGTAGGTTCTAAGGATTGTCCAAACAATCCTGCAAGAAGCTTCCAAAGCCATACTGCTTCTCGTGCTCCTACACATGCTGCAATATACTCGGCTTCTATGGAGCTCAGTGCTACTGAGGACTGTTTCCTGCTGCACCAAGAAATCATAGTTGAACCCAAACTGAAACAACAACCAGAGGTGCTCTTCCGATCAGTGACACATTTTGCCCAATCGGAATCAGTAAATCCATGTAACTTCAAGTTTATATCAGAAGAATATCTTAGGCCATATCCAATTGTGCCTCACAAGTATCTCAGAATATGTTTTGTTGCAACTAGGTGTATTTTATTTGGTTCACACATGAATTGTCTAAGTGCACTTACTGCATAGCAAATATCTGGTCTCATATTGACTAGATACATTAAAGATCCAATCATCTGTCTGTATAGTGTAGGGCCCACCAAATCTGAAGCAGTTGTAGCTTCTCTTAGCTTATGCAAGTCAGTCTCCATGGGTGTGGCCATGGATTTACAATCTACCATACCAAACCTCTTGAGAATGTCTATAGTGTACTTCTCTTGACTCAGAATGATCTCATCATATTTCTGCCAAACTTCTAAGCCAAGGAAGTAGTGCAATAAACCAAGGTCCATCTCAAATTTAGAAGCTAACTCCTTACATTTGATAATAAGATGATCTTCTCCAGTGATAAGTAAGTCATCAACATAAAGAATCAAAATTAATGCTTCCCCATTAATTACCTTGAAGTACAGGTTTGAATCTGCATCATTCTTGGAGAAACCCAAGCCCATCAGGTAACGATCAATTCTTTCGTACCAAGCACGTGGTGCCTACTTGAGGCCATACAATGCCTTCTTCAGCTTGCAAACATGAGATTCCTTCCCATGTACCAAAAATCCTTCAGGTTGTTCAATATACATTTCCTTCTCAATTATACCATTTAGAAATGTCGGTTTTACATCCATTTGATGAATCTTCCATCCTTTAGGTGTTGCAATAGCTATAATAGTTCTGAGTGAGATGTATCGGGCAACTAGAGCAAAGGTTTCCTCATAGTCAATTCCCTCCCTTCGAGAGAATCCTGTAGCCACAAACCTAGCCTTGTATTTTTCAATACTACCATCAACAACATGTTTGATCTTAAAGAGCTATTTAGAAGAAACAACTGATTTACCTTCCGGTCTAGATACAATGTCCCAAACATCATTCTTTAGAATAAACTGATACTCTTTTGTCGTAGCATCTTTCCAAACTTGTTGACTAGTGGCTTCCTCAACACTAGAAGGTTCTGACTCAATGATTTTACTCATCAATGCAACATAGCTGGAGAACTTATGAGGTCTCTTACTTTCTCTAAATGTACCTTTTGGGGCTGCAAAACCTTCATCTTCTTGCATCATTTTCCTTGCCCAAAGAAGTCTTTTCTTACTAATCACAATGTCAGTAGGCCCATCAGTAGGACTCAAGGGCTCATTTGGATCATCATCTTCTTCAGGTTCATGAGTCTCCTTCTGAATCTCAGGAGTATGGTCTTCTTCCATATTTTGAGGAGGCTCTTGATCTTCAATGTCCACTTCATGGATGCCTTTGGATTTTTTGAATGCAACATCCTCTTCAAATGTCACATCCCTACTCAACTCAATCAATTTCTGCCCTGGAATGTAGATTTTGTAGGCAATTGATGTTTCACTATAGCCTACAAATATTCCCTTCTTGCCAGAAGGCTCCAATTTTGTCCTCTTATCTTTGGGTATATGTATGTACACTGGACAACCAAAGATCCTCAAATGACTTACATCCGGCTTTACCTCCGTGAATGCCTCTTCGGGAGTCTTATTCTCCAAATTGCGGTGAGGACATCTATTTTGAACATAGACGTCAGTTCTAGAAGCCTCAGCCCAAAAGAAGGTTTGAAGATTTTGGTCATGGATCATGGCTTTGGCTGCTTCCACAATAGTTCTATTTTTTCTTTCTGCCACACCATTTTGTTGAGGATTATAGGGAACACAAAACTCCCTCATAATTTCAGCTTCAATACAAATATTATGGAAGTTACCGGAGGTACACTTTCCTCCATTATCGGATCTCGAGACTTTAATCCTCTTCCCTGATATGTTTTCTACTAGAGCTTTGAATTCTTTAAATCTCATAAGTACTTCATCAGATTCTTTACTTTTTAAAAAATAGATCCATGTTTTTTTAGAGTAGTCATCAATAAAAATAACATAATACAAGAAACCACTCAAGGAAGCAACAAACATAGGACCACATAAATCTGAATGAATGAGATCTAAAATACATTTGGATCTACTTTCACTACTATGAAATGTACCTTTAGTGTTCTTACCCAATGCGCAACCTTTGTAAGTTCCTTCATGCTCCTGGTTGAGTTTTGGAAGGCCTATAACCATCTTCTCCATTGTAGGCAGTGCACGAAAGTGAAGGTGACCCAATCTTCTATGCCAAATCTCACAAGTACTTGATGAATCATGAAGTAAGGGGGAGGAAGAGTGCAAAGTCTATAAAGACATCCATGACGAACTCCAATGACTTGAGCTGTCTTGATATTTGATTTCTTTGGCCATGCAAGGACTTTGCCATCCATGAATGCGATTCGATAACCTTTGTCTTCCAAGGCTGATATGGAGACAAGGTTTCGCTTAATTCCTAGAACAAATAGTATATCATTCAATTCCAAGGAAATGTCTGAATCTAGTTGACGAGAAGAGGTCCCAATTCCTTTCACATAGTAACTAGTGTCATCTCCAATGGTATTGTTCATTTGAAGTTCTTTCCACTAAATTATTTAGACGTTCTCTAAATCCAGTAATGTGGCGAGATGCACCACTGTCAATTATCCAAGTATTGTGATCGGTAGGCACATTACTTGAAAGGGCTTAATAGAATATGAATCCATCTGAATCCTTTTGAGTAGGAGTCTCGGCAATATCCACAATGGAGGATTGAGGCATAGTCCTAGTTGGACACTTCATTCCACAGTGACCATATTTGTCACATCTAAAGCATTGGATTTTTGAAATGTCCTTCCTTCTTTTGTGTGTAGGAGCATGTTGACGTGTATTTTGTACACCATCATACACAGAATAAAATACCAATAGGCATCTTATCCTCTCTTGAGAAAATAGTCTCTAACTGCTGAAGATTCGCATAAAGGATCAGTTAGGTAGACTCCAAGGTTCTTTTAGTAGGGTCTCTACGTGTGGACAAGCTCCAGTGGTATGATGTGATTTGCTGGGATCACAAGGGGACTTACATGTGATGATTGAACTTCCGATCTGCTTTGCTGGACACAGGCTCTTACTAACTTAGATTTGAAAAAAAAATGAAAAAAGGATAAGGGCGAAGAGAGGATCTAATCCTAATACTAAGAATGTAGGAGCAATGACTTGATTTTTGATGAAACTCTAACTAGATCTTGTTTTGACATCAATGGAACATCTACACAAGACTAGTGCGATCTTCTAAGGGAAGCTTTATGATGTTCAAATCATCACCGCAGGCATAGATACCATCCAAGTTGATGCATATCAATGAAGAGGCAACAAATTGAAATTGAGCTTAAGCTGAACGATTCCAGTTGACTACACAAGGCAAGTCTGCAATCAACAAACTGCTAGTAGTATGGATATACGAATTCCACCATCAATCAATCACATTTCCTCCATTCATCTAATCATCTACCATCTAAGATTGAAGACTCAACAAGAAACCATGCAAATTGCAAGAAAACGACATATTTCACCATTACTTCAATGAAAATGGAGTTTGTTTACAATCAATGGCAACAATTTCTTGCCTTGTCCTCCTATTCTACTCTAATTGCTATTCTATTTCTATCTTCTAAGTATTCCAACTATCTCCTAACTCTCTAGCTATTGCTAATTAGCCTTTACAAATGAAATGCCTGGGCTTATATAGTGCCCACAATACAATTTGATGGCTTAGATCAATTCAAGATCAATGGCCAAGATTCAACAATGAAAACCCTAATTAGGGTTTGTTACAACCATTACATAACATTTAATGCTTGACCAATGACAAAATTGTATTGCTTGGACACATGTCCCTTCTAGAAAAATCGACCAATGGATAGCCGGGGTAGGTACATCGGAGTTTGTGCCACCTTCCATGAGTTAAGTACATTGAATCTGGACATGCTGAGGTGGACCACACTGACTGGAGGAGTGATGACTGGGATGCCACCTCATCTGACACTCGTAGCTTGCTAGATATTCAATTTGATGTCGTTGAGAGGCTATCTTTAATTAACTCTTGTTCTAACTCCTTTTGTCCTTGATGTGCAAGATGATGATGTACCTCGCCTTGGAACGCTGGATTGAAAGAGGTCGCCCCTGTCCTGGCTTGATCGTCCTTGAGAAGACCGTCCTTGATCCGACTTGATTTTCCTTGATGAGATCTCCATTTGATGCCTACACAACATTTCAAAATTAGAAACATGATTTTGCAATGAATAGCATAGATTAAATTAATTTTAGGAAACTTCATGATTAGTCCTTGAATTATCATTTCCTAAATGACGATTGAGCTAATACAATTCAAAATTCAAAATTCAAGCTTAAGGCAATGACGATCAAAATTCGAAATTAAAACAAGAGATCTTGCCATACCTTACTTGAGAGCTTAACTCTAAAATGCCAAAAATAAAGGAATTCGCCTAGGCAAAATTGGCGAAAGATGGTTTTCAACGTGATCTCCACTTCAAAATAAGAAATTCGCCACCTTTCAAATCTTTGACGTGATCTCCAATGCTTGACAAGTTCGCACAATTTAAACTTTAAGTTCGTATCTCCTTGGATAATATCTACGCCACCTTTGGATATATATTCGCACCACCTTGCTTGGAATGAAATTCGCACTTCTCTAAACACAATTCGCACTTTCTCCTTCAAGATTGCATGTAAGAATTGATAAATGATAATGTGAAAATAATGATTTTCACTCTCCCTTTATAGCGCTCACCTCACCATTCAACCCCAAGGCCGACTTGTGTAAAAAATAAGGCAATTTAAATGATTTTTAATAAGTAATAACGGCCGACCTCCATATTTAAGCGCTCCCTTTGATTTTTAATAAATTAATAATTAATTATTAATCAAATGCCTTTGTTTTTAAATTATCAAATTCGATTTTTTAAAGGCAAAATAATTAATAAATGTTAAGCGCAATATTTAAATGCTAATTTAATAGGATTTTCAAACTTATCGATCTTAGCATTTAAAATAAATTTAAAAAAAATGTTTGCTTGAGCGCCAAATTATTTTGAAAATGAAGTATACGTACCTCATCGCCCTGGTCCCTTGGAGAGGGACAGGAGCGATCCATTACTTTGGTCATGATTCTTGCAATTTTTACATCCAAGGTCTCCATCTCCACGTTGGATTTGCTATTTTCGTTAGGTCCTTCGAGCTAGAATGTCTTGCTTGTGTGAACAAATGCCTTTATAACCATTATCGCCCTGGTCCCTTGGAGAGGGACAGGAGCGATCCATCAATTTTTACTTGAAATTCTCCGTCCTTGATATCAACTTCTCCTTTATTACCTTTCAAACAACGCTTTGAACCCTTTGCAAGTTTGTTTTGTCATGATCTCCGAAGGAAAATGAGTGCTTTGGCAAATATCGCCCTGGTCCCTTCCTGAGGGACAGGAGCGATCCTAGTGTCCTGGCTCAAATTTGCAAACTTTTGATCTTCGTTCTTCGTTCATTGCCTTCCAAAGGACGTCCTTGACCTTGCCTATCTTTGCCTTGTCTTGGTTTTGACGGAACATAAGTGTTTTAATAAAAATCGCTTTGGTCCTTGTCCAAAGGACAGGAGCGATATAGGCTCCTTGGCTCAATTGATAACATTTTGACGTCAAAACCTTTGTATATCATCTTCAAAAGACATCTTAGACCTTGTATGACCCCGCAAAACCTTGACTTAACGTGATTTTTGAGAGATTTGGCCAATATAATCAATATCGCTCTGGTCCCTTCCTGAGGGACAGGAGCGAACTTCAAGTTTTTAAGTGCAAATCCTTCATTTTGGCGATCCTTGTAACTTTGTGCTTGATTGAGACGCTTTGAAATGTCCTTGCCACCTCTCTCCTTGACTTGGAGTGGTTTGAATTTGAGGAAAAGGCAACATAACTAAGATATCGCCCTGGTCCCTTGGAGAGGGACAGGAGCGAATTTGTACTTGTAGTCTCCATCACACTTCGCCAGCTTCCAAATTTATCTTCAACGGTCTCGTAATGTCCCCTTTCATTCATCCATGCCTTGGAATTCATTGTAACTTGGCAAGAAATTTGTCTAAGACAAAAATCGCTCTGGTCCCTTGGAGAGGGACAGGAGCGAACTTGGGCATTTGGGTCCCTTGTTGACGTTTGATAATCTTCAATTTGTCCTCAATGGGTTCAATTCATCTCCTTTCTTACCTTCAAACATAAAACTTGCTTGATCTTTGCCCAGATCGTACCTTATGAAGAATTTCACTCTGGTCCTTCAGTGAGGGACAGGAGCGAATTTGACCCTCTAGGCAAAAACTTCATCATTTCATTGTTTTTGATCAAGTCTGGATGCTCTATCATGCTCATTTCGTCCTCCATCATGCCTTTGATGTCTCAATTTGTCCAAACAAGGTCAGGAATGAGTCCACTAAGCCTTTTTTCACTCTGGACCCTTGGTGAGGGACACGAGCGATTCGCCTTGGACCCTTGGAGAGGGACAGGAGCGCTTTTCGCTGCGGACCCTTGGAGAAGGACAGGAGCGAAATTTGACTTTTCGAACTCTCTATCAGGACAATTTTAATGGAATATAACATTTAAGTATAAGAAAGAAGAAACATAGTCTTATACTTTAAGTTATATTCCATATATACTTTCAGGATGTTTGAGAGTGGTTTCAGACCTCCAGGAGTTATATTGCAAAATCTAGTTTTTGGAGGTTTTTTTTTAGTTTCCAGACTTAGTCAAATTTCAGGATCAAGACATTCCAGACTTAGCCAAATTTCAGGATCAGGACCTCACTCAAGCCGGACTTGCTTATCCATGTGATCCCCTGGGCGACACTCAAAATGCAAAGGCCAGCTAACAAAACCCTAAAAAACCTAAAGAACAAACCCAAAAAAGCAAAAAAGCAAGGGTCCCCATTTGCAATGGGGCGATGTGTGAAAACATCACAACAGAGCACCATTTGATTCCTTATCTTTCTTTCTTTTGGAGTGTCCTTTCTTACCCTTCTTCTTTGAGGAGTGCAAGGCAAGAACATGAATATCTTCATTTGTAGAACTTTGACCAATGCCTCTAGTGACCAATCTTGACTCTTCTTGAATGCAGTCCGTTTTTAATCGATCAAACTTAGGAAGTTTTGATCTTGCGCTTATCCCTTGAATAAATGATTCCCATGAAGAAGGGAGACCATTAAGTGCCAACATGGTTAACTCTTTACTCTCTATGGTGTGTCCAATGGTAGAGATTTGATCTCTCAATTCTATAATTCTTAAGAAGTATGAGGTGATGGATTCGGCTTTTGTCATTTTGACATGGTGAAGTTGTTGCTTTAGAGCAAGAGCTCGGCTTGTGTTGTTTATCTCATACATCTCCTCTAATGCTTTGAACATTCCATGTGCTATCTCCAACTTGGAGATAATTGGCACAATGTGATCTTTCACTGAGTCAACCAACATCTTCATTGCTTTATGGTTCTTTCTCTTCCATTGAAGCTTCTCATCCTCTTCGGTTGGTTCTGGTATGGCTTTCTTCACGAATTCATCTAATTCATTTTCCCCCAAGGCAAGCATAATTCTAAACTTCCAAAATACAAAGTTTGATGCTCTCTCAAGTTTGTCTTCAACTCGAATTCCATTCACCATCTTGACATTGATAGAAGTAGATGAACTTGAAGACAATAATAGAAGATAATCTTTCTTATATAAACCTGATCTGATCTTTTCTCAAGCCTGCTATGATACCATGTTAAGTTTTGGTGATCAGATTATAATTTCAAAATTATATGCCAATGAATCAGCCTCACCTCTTAGGATAGAGTCAACAGACTCAACACACATTAAAACTATGAGTTCAATCTGCCCTATCAATGATGATCTGCTGGTCAACAGAGGAATCATGGCACAAAGGAGGAACTCAATCTAATTGTTGATTGTGTAATGCAGTTTGGGAGATGATAGAAAGTTTGCAGAACAAGAAATACGATCTGCAGAGAAGTATATAATCTGCCTGAGCCTTTAGTCGATACATATCAAACACAACCTGCTGTTTGGTGATGAGTTAAATATGATAAGTAAGATATGAACATGTTCTATTTCTTATTTTCTTAACACACTATCTGCTGAGGGAGAGAGAGATCCTAAATACGTGACAAGATGTCCTTCTAATCATCATGGCTTATACCAATCACTGTGTCTCTTCCTCAGATCGAATAGTTAGTGTAACTTAATCAACAAGTCTTATTAAGTGTTAGCTAACATGTATTAACAATTAATATATTAATCGATTCATTCAGATTAATTATTAATTATTCAGATCGAATAGTTAGTGAGTGTAAATCAACTTTATTAATTATTATATAACTAATTGGTAAACTAAGTTGTCTCAGTCAGATTAGTAGATTACTGACCGATGCTATACTTCAACACAAATCACTATTTATTTAACTTAAAATCTGATATGGGTATTCTCTTAATCCAAAACAAACACAAAATGCAGCTCAAATACGCAATCAGCAAACCACTTCTCATTAATCTTATCCAAATAACTCATTCTTGGGTGCCCATTTGAACAGCTATCTTTTAGGAGTGAATTTGTGAGTTCTCACGAGTTGTAACTCCTATTTGCCATGCCCATAAAGGAATACTCCAAATTTGAGGAAAAATATGTAAATTCAAATTTTTAGTATAGGCACAAATGAGCCCCAACAACTCTTTTTATAGCATTTTTTTTAGAAAGAATTTGCAATTTAAAAACTATAATAATTCCCTTCCCTCAAAATGACCTTTTTGAAATAATAATAACATTTCATGTGCAAAATTCCCCTTAACTAGGCATCCAATTTTTAAAACACTTTATTACCTTTCTAACGAGCTACAACACTAAGTTGTCCTTTGATTATTTCTCAACATTAAAATAACATTAGTGAAATATTAATTAATTATTCAATAACTCACTCAAGTTGTAGAAAGCATTGAAACTGAATTGGAACCCAACTATGATCACATTGGGATGATACTAAAGATGTAGGATAATGATCAAAGACTACTAGTGACTTACCAAAAATAGATGTGCACCCTAGGAATCCAAAAACATTTCTAAAAGTGTCATAGCGATCCATACTGCTAATTGAGCTCATTTCCAAAAATAGAAATACTCAATTACCGAATCTGCATCCTCCAAGAAGTTTGGAGTTCTCCCTAGTACACTTAAAAGCTTATGGGAAAACTTGGAATTTGACCAAAAGCTCATGAAACAATATTGGTAAAAAATGGGGAAATTACGTTGTCTTAAATTGGACAAACATTCCAAATTGAAATGTCATTTTTATGGACCTTTCCATTGTTTTTTCCTTGAGACTATCTAACTTGTAATGAATACAGCTCAACAAAGTTCATGTAACGGTTCTCATCTTGTTAATTTATAATAACATGTATATTGACTTCTTTAATGCTCTGTATTTTACTCCTAGGTAGTGGCAGGTAAGAGATGGGTAAACTTCTTGCAACTTGTGAAACTTTGACTTCTAGTTTCTCTAGTATATGCATTTACATAATTTTTCTCTTATACAAGTATTTTCGAATTGGTGTTTGTAATGATACATAAAACTTAACAGTCAATGAATGACATGAAGTGCTGCTATCTTCCTACCAGCACTTTAGTGCTTCTAATGATAAATAAAGCTTAACAATCAATAGATTACAAGCGCTCTTATGTCTGTACCCACACTTTGGCGCTTCTAAAAATGGATAAAGCTCAATATTATATTTGGATAATCTATTTGCATGGTGATCCACTACTGTAGTCAAGCATATGTTTGTATTTAATCTCCCATCTTCTCAATGCCTTTGACATTTAGTTTATCAGAGTTGTTTTATAAAGATTTTACTTAGATTGGATTAAACAAGGTTTTGTTAACAATTCTAGAATGCAAGTTTGATTCCACTAATCATTATGTGAATTTTTATTTTTTTTTCTCATCCTACGAAAAGGCCTGAAATTGGAAACTCTGGAAGCTTTAAAAGAAACATGAGTGGAAGACAAAGCAAAGAATGCAGACCTACTGCACTTTTGGCAGAGAGAAGAAACTCTGTGAGTGCAGAATGCACTCCTCTATTAGATTTTGCACAGTTCAAACCAAGGGTAAGTATCTAACTACTTTTTTTTTGGAAAAAAAATAATCATTGATGTTTCATCTTAAAATCAAAAGCAATTTTCATAACATCTTATATGCGATACTTTATATTAGCATATGGCTGATTCCGATAACCATTTCTCAAAAATATTTGAATGTGCATTTGGTTAATCGTCTTTTAGATCTATGTTTTCCAGTTTATTGTCAACAGAAAGATGTAATGTAGGTGGTATATTTCACTTCTTTTTTCTTTCATTACAGATTATTCCAAAAGTTGATGATACCAGGAAGAGAATAGAAGATGCATTACATAAATGTTTCCTTTTTAAATCTCTTGATAAGGAGCAAACCCAAATTGTAAGCTACTGCATTGTATCTTGCTAAATGATATTAATGATATGTTTTGCTGATTGATATTTCATTTTGTAGAGCCAACTTATTCTGCAGGAATATTACATCTCCATAGTTTTCAAAAATTTAAATAACTATGAGAGCTGAACTTTATTGCTTTATTATTTTCCATGACTCCTTGGCTGCCACACAATAAAATAGATACACAGAAAATTACCAATCTGGTTTCAATCCTTTTTGAAAATTTTAAATTTATCTCATGATGTCCATACTCTAACTGATTCTAAGTGCCAAAAGTGGAATTTGGATCTCTACTTCTCACTTTTAATTTAATATGTCGACAATAGTATATGTTATATTCACTTTCTGAATTAAAGGTGCTTTGTTTGATTGAATATTTAGGTTATTAGTGCAGCGAAAGAGGTGAACTATGCAAAAGGGGATATCATTATTAGACAAGGGGACCCAGGGGATCACTTCTTCATGTTGGAGGTATTTAAAATTAAATTAATATCTAATAACACTTGCTTTTTGTCTACATTTTCTCACATATAGTCATTTGTGCTATTTCCTGTGCATGACAACCATCCTGCCTGGAATATTTCCCAATTCAGACCATAGGTCCAAGGAAAATAAACGAAGGATATTTCTAATTCATATCATTTATATTTATTTTGTCCTCAATGACTAATCGCCTACATTAAAGGAGAAGCCTTAAAACAATTATTTTGCAACCGCTATTTATATTTTTCTAGATCAATTCTTGGTGTCTTAAAGATGCTAACTGATCTAGTAATCTTTACTTTTCAGGAAGGAACTTGTGATGTGTGGATAAAAGAATCCGGTGACAAAAATTCAAGGATGGTGAAGAGATATAGCAAAGGTGACAGCTTTGGAGAGCTCGCTCTGCTTTATAATGCTCCAAGGGCAGCAACGATTAAGGTAAGTTTGGAAAAAGATGGAGAATGCTTATTTTATTCTTAGCAAATAAGAATGTGATCAGTTTTCTTGGGATGTGAACAGAGAACATTCCTAGCTTTCTCATCAACCTTCTTTGTCTGAGCAGGCACTCTCAGACTGTGTGCTTTGGGCAGTTGATAGGAACACATTCCAAACAATAGTAATGAGCACTACAATGGTCAAAAGAGATCTCTATGAGCAATTCTTGCAAGATGTACCCCTTTTGGAGGTGAAAATTAAAGTCTTTCTAATAATTTTTTAATCTCCAAAATCATAATTTTAAACATGCAAAATCAAATTTTGATAAAAAGAAAAAAAAATTCATAAACGAAAGGTAAAGTAAATCTAATGAGAAACCCAAAACAATTACTTCTTTAGTTAACTTATTATTGTGGTTTTAGGCTTTTGGTGCTTTAAATATTTCATTCTCAAAAGTGTTGCTACTGTCATTTCATTTATACAACCCACAATTAAACAAAAATAAAAAACTGATTAAGATTGTAGACTTTTTAACATCCCAAGTGTTGTGATTTTGTGTTCCAGTAAAATGTACTGTTCCCACTAATTTTATTGAACTTTTTGGAAATGTTAGTATGAAATGCAAACCTTGGCACATTTTGATTACCAAGATCTTGATGTGGGCAGGGTGAGAGCATATAGTAATTGAGACACTAACTTACTGGTGGCAAGACACATTGTTCTATGATGCATAAAAAATCTCTCACAAATGGAGTAAAGGAGAAAAACTTGTAGAACAAAAACCACTCTCCAAAAGAGAGAATGCAAGAAAACAAACATGTACAAGTGATGGAAGGACACAACATGGCCCTCCAAGGGCCACATCCATCACAAATATACAATAGTATCATCCTCATAGGAGAGAAAGCGGGGGTCCACCTGCATAGGAGAGAAAAAGAAAGGGTGAAAATGTAGACCCCCCATAATAACAGTCCTGAAGAAACAATTCCGATGGTGTAAGTAGAAGAAACTCCAGCTTCAAGAAGAGAGATTAGAGAAGAAGCCTCATGATAGGTATCTCTAAAAACTGCTCAAGTGTCTAAATGCTAGAATATACCACAACAAAGTTAGGTGCTATCCCAATCAAATAAGATGAAAAATCAAAACCACATGGAAACTCATGAACAACAATCTCCAAAGAAAATGATGATGTGATAGTAGTTGTGTTGTAACTTTCATCAAAAAGGAAGTGGATATTGTTGTTGTGACATTTTGACAACATTGCCCCATTGCAAATAGGGACCCCCTTCTTTTTAGGCCCTTTCGGTCTTTTGGCTTTGTTTTTTGGGTCTTTTCGCAGCAGTCTCTCTAGTCTCTTTGCTTTGCAGGTGTTTGGGGGGTTGAATTGGTCAAGTCTGCTTTTCGTTTGAGTGATTTTGGTGAAGTCTAGGGCCTATTTCGTCAATTTTAGGGTTTCTGCCTTTAGTCCTAGATTTAAGGGGTTTCTGCTAGGGTTGTGGAAAAACTGATCATGGAACTAGAATCAGGACCCTTTGAGGAGCCTCCCAGTAAAATTTGAGTGAATACGGAGCAATTTTCTATTTTTAGAAAGTTCCTATTTTTTAGGGATTTTACAACCCCAGAATGTCTTCATTTTACCAAAAATCGAACTTACTATTTTTAGTAATTTATGTTTTTAGCAAGTTTCTATTTATAGTAAGTCATTCCTGTGTCCAATTTTGGGGTCTAACGCTGACGTTCTGAAAGTTTCTATTTTTGGAAAGTTTATTTCTGACAGGACTATTCAAGCAGGCAATGAAGATAAAGCATTCATGACTACTTCTAAATCCGGAAGGTTTGAAAAGCAGATAGAATCAGTCAAAATTGGCTAAGTATTGGAAGCCCATTCCTGAAGTCGAAAGCTCGAGAAATTTGTCCCGAGAAATCACCTCAAATCCATATATGGTAGCTTGATCCGGAAGAAGCTCAAAAAGTCACCTGAGTCAAGAAGAAGAAAGGAAATCATGAATTCCTCCACACATGGAAAAATCCGCCCTACTCCTCAAGAGGGCGCCAAAGTGGAGTGGTAGGGAAGGATAGAAAAGTTGTGAATTCCCTGGCTTAGGTAAATTTGCGCCCCAGCAACTAGGAGGGTGCTAAAACAAGAAAGACAAGGAAAAGATTGCAAAACAAGTGAATTCCTTCCCCAGTGACAAATGCCACCTACGAATGATGGAGGGCGCCAAAGAGGAGTGGTCAAGTAAGAATTGAAAGAATCATGAATTCCTCCACCTATGTAAAAATCCGCCCATGAGTGAGTTAAGGTGCCAAAATGAAGAATACATGGAAAATGTAAAAAATCATGATTTCCTCCCTCATTGAGGAATTGCACCCTGGCCAAGGAAGAATGTTGAAATGGCTAAGTCAAAGAGAATCAAGGAAATGATGAAATTCCAAGACATAGGGAACTCCATGCCTAAGGTGGAAAATTGAAAATTTGTCTAAGGCATGAAAATCCAAGGGTCAAGGAGGAAATTGAAGATTAGGAATGGATTGAAAAAGCAGAAAATCCCCTCAAGAAAATCTTTAAAAAATCCATTTTTAGACACCAAATCTCGTCTAAATTTCAAAGTTTGCAGATTTGGATTTGTAGGAGAATTTTTTTATCTCCTGGACCCGAGACCTAAGTTTTAGGAAAGTTCCTAAAAAATAGGAGATGTGAAAAGTTGGTCAAAAAGCTTCCTACAGACATGATGAATTCAAAGAGCACAAAAATTCCTTCCTCAAGGAACAAATTTCCAGAATTTCTTCTCCAGTTCCAAAATGTGCCCAAGGTTGGAAACAAGACATAAAAATCAAGGTTCAGGAAGAAAAATTCAAAATTCAAAAAAAATCGTTACTCAAGGAAGAATTGCACCCAAGAAGAAGAAATTCCAAAAAAGTGTGAAAATTGAATGAGTGTTGGAAATTCAAGTGTGAAAATTGAATGAGTGTTGGAAATAATTCCTTCCTTCAGGATAGAATTCTTGGGAAATGTGAAAGTTGGCTAAGGCATGAAGGAATTCCTTCCTCAAGGGGTAAAGTGGAATCAAGGTCAAAATGAGGTTAAGGAGGAATTTTTCCTCCACATCAAAATTCCTTCACCATGGAGAAAATGCGCTTCAGGAAAGGAATGGGTGCCAAATGAAGGTAAGGAAGGAAATTTCCTTCCAAGATGAAATTCCTCCACGACATGAAAATTTCGCCCAAGGATGAAGATGAAAATTCCAAGGCAAGGAAGGAATCGAAGATGAACAAAATGAGAAAATTCACCTCGGGAAAAATTTTGAAAAATCCATTTTTGGGCATCAAATCACATCCAAATTTCAAAAGTCTTTCAGATTTGGATTTGTGGGATAATTTTCTCTCTCCTAGAACCTAGAACCCTATTTTTGGAAAGTTCCTAAAAAGTAGGAGATGGTGGAAAATCATTAAAAATCTCCTCCAAAGCAAGGAAAGTTCAAGAAACTTCAAGAAAATTCTTCATGGATCAAATTCTTCTCTCTTGAAGTTCTCTCTCCAAGGTTTTCTCGCCAAGTGGCAGTCGAGTCAACGCACGTTGAATTAATGAAGCATCTCTTTACATGCAGTCGTCACATTTATGGCATTATGGCAGATTCCTTTTGTTAGACACAATGCACCACTGAGAAAGGGGTGAATCAGTGGTTCTCAAACTTTTCCCTTTAACTATTCTAGGTGAGCATACCGGTTCATGGATTCTAACTCAATGCAGACTTACCAGTTAGAGGAGAGACCACCACAAATGCAACTACACACAAAGGGACATCACATAACACTAGTATGTACGAGGAAAATCCAAGATGGGAAAAACCTCATTGAGCAATGCTACTGGAGACTACTGCTCCAATCCAACCTCACAAAGAATCTCTTTTACAATGTTTAGGGCACCAACCAAAGGAGCGCCAACCCCTAACTTGTTTATGGGCTAGAACCCCTACACCGAGCTACAACTCAGTGATCACAATGATAGCATCAAATAAAAAAGTAGTTATTATGTTACAAGTGAATCTTGTAACCATTTCATATACCTTACTCTGTTGGTGAGACACCTTCTCTGCTACACCGGTTCACCTCTCTCTACTGCTACTTTACCGGTTTACACTCTACCGGTTCTCTCTACTGGTTGCCTCTTCTCTCAATTGCTTTGTTGACCTCCACCACTGGTATTGATAACTCAGTCAGATATCTATCATCTGATTCCTACCGGTCCTCAGCATCCCTTCTCTGTGATCTGCTATGACTCTTCTATGCCGGTTTAGTCACCACCGGTTTCCTCCTCTATCAGACCCAATGGCCAACTATCAGTTGCCTCGCTCTTACCAGTTGAACTCTTCAACCTGATTCTCTCTCCCACTCTGACTCTCGATGAGCACTTGACTGATTTTCTCTCTTTTGCAGCAGCAACACACTCTCCTACAGCACTCAATCACTTCGCAGCAGCTATATCCTCTCCCATTCAGCAGCACATAACAATATCTTTGGCTTGCATTTTTATAGCCCAGTCTTCCCGCCAAAAGCCATATTCAAACTTGGCGCCTTAGGATTTTCTTCACAGATCACGAGACACACAAAATCCAATCAAATCTAAGTGGATCTCGACACAGTGATGGCCAGCTTGCACATCTTCGCCATCTTCACACCTTTCAGAACACGCCTTCCTTTTTCAACAACTTGCAATCAATCTGTCGGCACACCTCTTGGTCAATCACCATTAATGACTCGATGCATTGCTTCAACAACTTCGATCTTCATCCTGACAATCTGCATCGATCAGTGCATGCCATGGATATGGTCAGATTCATCTTGCCTCGAGCCACAACCCTTCTGCAAACATCCCTCGAGCTTCACAGTCACCATTAATGCTGGACCAACTGCCAACTACCTCATTGTCACTCTACACCGACCTGTGCAAGTTCACCACTTCACCTCCACGTGGCATTATTGTCGGTATCCACCTTGGCACACTACTCTATCGGTTCAGCTTAGTCATCGACCACCCACATAAACGATACACACATACCAGTTCACTGACCCTACCGGCACAAATCACCTTGCCGGTTATCCTTCTTGCCATCACCTTTTCTATACTATCGGTGTAACCCTTATGTCCGCACTTCACTACTCTGTCGATGAAACACCCATGTCAATATGTTCACTTGCCCGCACCATAGCTACTCCGACAACTCTCCTTATCCTTCAGTTTGCTGCACTCCTCTTTATCAGGTGAGAACCTTATCTTCCTTGTCTCTTCTCTGATGTTTCACCGGTTGACATAACATGTCAACTATCACCAATGTAGATTCCGGTAGATGTGTCTGTCGATGGACAACATACTTTCCTTCTTGCCGGTGAGACACATTGATGACACCCAGTCATCAAACTCCAATTGTTCTGCATCAACCTTCATCGGCATCCCGATATCACCATGTATGTTCCTGCAGACTCACTAGCATCCTTCTTCATCAAATCAGTTCTCCTCTCAACTGGTTTGTCGAGATGACAAACAAACCATCTCAACTCCTCATTCTTCCTTCACTGTCCCGATAGCACACATTGTTTTCACTTGCTTATCCTGTTTGCATTTCTGATCTCATGCTCTAGAGGCTTCTTCATCTTCCACTTGTTTATCCGGTCTCTGCATTCAATCACTTGACTATCTCAGGGAATCATTTTGCCGGTATAAGTGTGACTTCATCGAGGGGAGGATACATCTTCAACTTGAAATATGTCCCGGTATCTTTCCATATGTCAGCTTGCTCACAAAAGTGTGTTACTCTGTCAACCTATCACATAACCTATGATAGGTTCTTCATCCGGTGGGAGTTTTTCTAGTTAGCATCATACTAGGAGTCCAGTGGCCTGTCCATACTTCACCTCCGATGTTGATGTGATTCAAATAGTATTCCACCTCTTCATCACAATCAATAGCCCATCATGTAGTCTCTTCATTCCAATTGTATGCAACACCATATCAATAACCCTTTTATTGAGTGGTCACTTTACTGCACCTCATACCGATACATATCAGTTCTTCCTTCTGCATGAAGATGGTCACCTGGTTGTCACCAATGACAACACATCATTTCTTCTCCCATACCAGACCATCTTCTATTCCGGTTGACATCACACTCTAATGCCAACAACCTCTTGTTCACATAGTTGACATCAATGTCAGAGATATCGGTAACGTCCTATACCGGTTGACATCAATGACAACACAATGCCAACAATCTCCCCCTTTGGCATTGATGTCAACACACGTAGTATCCGGTATACTACAGTATCTTTCTCCCCCTTTGACAACAATGGAAAAGGGTCACACTGTAGACTCTCTCTCCTCCTTGTCAGATTATGCTACACCACCCTCTTTGACCATCAGGGGCTCAGACACTACCAATTGATGATGCTAAAGTTGGTAGGAAATGAATGTGATTGTACTATTTAAATCACATATCTCTTATGTGCAAGTTAACCAAATTCTTCTTCCTTTCACCCGATGACAGGCACATCTTCTTCCTATTCTTTTCTTCATCGAGACAATAGATGGTGACATGATAGATGGACAAATTGAACACAGACATACAAAAGTCACAAACACACCTGTGTTGTCAAACATCTATCGGATCTGCTATTGAGTTCAGCATGTCTGATATTGATCAGGAAATATGGCCCTGAACTCCCCCTGAAACACAGATCTTTGATCTTCATCTATTTAGTTAGGTCCTAGACCGGGACACATATCTATACCTATGACATCCACCATCATGACCACAATGCCAACTGTAGGTCACATATCCAACCAGTTGACCCATAAAGATGTATGCATATAAGGTCAGCAATCGGACCAACACATGTCACTTAGGTCCTTTCCAATATCACCTCAGACATAACCTCATCCATCCAGGCTATCGGAGTTACTGCAATGATACCTGCGCTCATTGACTTACACAACTTGAAATACTAATCAACACTCATGCCAGTAACATGCTGCACATATCAGTATCCAATATCGGTTCATCTTTTCCATCGGGACACATTCCTTTGACCTCTATCTCTCGGTCCCAATTACCTCTGCTACCATTCATTTCACCTGTGGCAGTAAACCATCTTCCATGTGTAGTCAAGGCAGTAACTACACACACACTGCCATTTCATTTTCTTCCTCTTACCGGCAGTAGCTTGTTCATCTTCTTTGTTCCTTTCAACCAAGGGGTGAATGATTTGGTCAATATGTAACTCCCCCTGAGTCCTGCATCTCCTTTAAGCCATAGGAGATATCACTTCTGCATTGAATGCACAATGCCGGTCCATGCTCTTATCTTTCGGCTTCTTCCTCCATGTCTGCTTGATTTCTTTCTTTTTCACATCTAAAGTGTTGGGAGCAGGGTTGACCTTCTTCTCCTCATTGGTCCTCTCTCTACAGATAGTGCTATAGTAGCATGCGACATCCATGCCAATCTCCTGATTGGGGAACCTTCTAACATACCGGTTTGCTCTTCCTTTTCTGATCATGCCATTATGGCTAATTACCGGTTTCCTTGAATTCCTTGATTGTGCAGGAACATTTCTCCTCTTATTCCCAATATGTCTATACTGCTCATCCCCTGTAACTGCCCTCACATAGATCATGATTGATCCACCGGTTGCCATAGGAATGCACATTCTTCTTCCTGCATTCATAACTTTTATGACCTAATCCATTGCAGTTATAACACCCAATGTTTACATTTTTAGGAGCAACGCATGGATTCTTGTTAGCATAACCGGAAAAGGGAACACACATGTTTCTACTCTGTGAAACATTCTGCTTATATGTATGTAATCTATAGCCACCTGATATATTATACCTAAGAAGAACACTCTGTCTATTCCTAGACCTCATTTTACATTCTTTTGCCTTATGGCCAAAATCTTTACATGCAAAAAAATAGCCGGAGAAAGGAGGCTTATTACATACAAATTTATTCTGCCAAACATGAGGTGATCTTACCGGTTTGGCATCTCCATATCTGCTTCTCCGGGAATGAATCCTGGGATGTTCATTCTCTGTAGATCTTCCATCAGATCCCTTCTTCTTCCACACTTGACTTGATGTGTGGGTAGCAGCATCTCCTTGTCTTCTACTGGTGGTAGGTCTTCTAGGTTGCCTTCTCTTGCTCTTGCTGTCGGTGAAGCTATCTTCTCCTAGCTTCCCTTTTCCTTAGGATCTGCATGATCCCTTCTTGCAGCATATCGGACTGTGAAGGTTTGTCCTTTGCCTTTTCCATTTGAGGAGACAAACTGAATGTCTTCGTGGGAGGTCTCCTTGCTTGTAGAGCATTCACCGGTACCACATCCTAATCCTCCATTGTCCTTGGAATGTTTTTGTTGGCTTAACATCTTATCCAAGGCTTCAATGCCACCATCATACTTCTTTCTCAGTTTGAGCTCATCTTGGCACTTTTCAAGTTCTAAAGTAAGCTTTGCAACTTCATCCTTAAGATTACGACACTCATTTCCTTTAGTCTCCACTTCTTGCTGGAGCTTCTCACATATTTTCTTTTGGGCATCTAGCTCTGACTCTAAATCATTGCACCTGCATTTCATGGTGTCATCTTGATGAGTCTTCAACACTGAGATACATTTCTCAAAATCTTCAAGACATCTAATCAACCGGTTTTGCTCAACAACCCCAGCATTCTTAAACAGCTTGTATTCATTTCTCAGATTCTCCATTTCACTTTTTAAGTCCTGACATCCTTTGTCCCTATATTTCATGTCTAGCAGCAACTCCTCCCATCTTCTCTCCTTGGCATCCAAGATTGATTTCAAATCATCTGCCATTCTTTTTGCCTCATCTAGTTGAGTGGTCAATAAACTGACCTTTTTGTTTGAGTCTTCAAGGCAAGTTCTCAACTGGCTGCATTCTTCATGAACTGATTTCTTGTAATTCTTAAGTTCATTTCTAACATTTTCCAGTTCATCAAGGGCACTTAGCAATTCACCTTCTAGATCAACTTCTGCATATTCTTCTTCTTCTTCATCACTTCCAAATAGATCTTGCCGGGTAGATCTATCTACCTTGTCTCCTTCCTCTTCATCTTCTTCATTGTCGCTGCCAAACACATCATACCAGTGGGATCTATCTGCATTATCTCCTTTTGATATGTGATTCTCAATATTTGTCTCATGGGCCATGAAGAGATGAGTCTCCTCATCACCATTGCTACTGCAGCAATCTGATCTGCCTCTTTCATCTGCACATGTTTCTGCTGCATTGTTCTTCTCACTCTCACAAACTGATTCAGTGGTGCAGGGTTCATTTCCATACAGCTTCTTCAGTCTATCCCATAGACTCTTTGCTGATATGCATTTATCCACTTGTGAAGAGACATCACCAGTGAGCCCACTGAATATAGCCTTCATGGCTTCTTCATTGCACATGCATCTTCTTTCTTCTTCAGAGCCGGTGGGAGGACAGACATTCCTAGGAAGGCCATTAACTACTAACATCCATACATCAAACCCTAGGGAGGACAAGTAGACTTCCATTCTACAACTCCAAATGGAATAGTTTGAACCATCAAAAACTGGAGCAGGGATTCATATTAAGCAAATCGTTGTGTCCTAGATAGGATCTACCCAAGCGACAGAAAACTTGATAAACAAGGTACCTATGCTTTGATACCAATTGTTAGACACAATGCACCACTAAGAGGGGGGTGAATCAGTGGTTCTCAAACTTTTCCCTTTAACTATTCTAGGTGAGCATACTGATTCATGGATTCTAACTCAATGCAGACTTGCCAGTTAGAGGAGAGACCACCACAAATGCAACTACACACAAAGGGACATCACATAACACCAACATGTACGAGGAAAACCCAAGATGGGAAAAACCTCGGTGAGCAATGTTGTTGGAGACTACTGCACCAATCCAACCTCACAGTGAATCTCTATTACAATGTTTAGGGCACCAACCCCTAACTTGTTTATGGGCTACAACCCCTGCACCGAGCTACAACTCAGTGATCACAATGATAGCATCTAATACAAAAGTAGTTATTCTGTTACAAGTGAATCTTGTAACCATTTCATATACCTTACTCTGTCGGTGAGACACCTTCTTTGCTACACCAGTTAACCTCTCTCTGCTGTTGCTTTACCAGTTTACACTCTACCGGTTCTCTCTATTGGTCGCCTCTTCTCTCAACTGACCTCTACCACCGGTATTGATAACTCAATCAGATATCTATCATCTGATTCCTGCCGGTCCTTAGCATCCCTTCTCTGCGATCTGCTATGGCTCTTCTATGTCAGTTTAGCCACCACCGGTTTCCTCCTTTGTCAAACCCAATGGCGGACTGCCAGTTGCCTCTCTCTTACTGGTTGAACTCTTCAACCTGATTCTCTCTCCCACTCTGACTCTCGATGAGAACTTGACTGATTTTCTCTCTTTTGCAGCAGCAACACACTCTCCTATAGCACTCAATCACTTTGCAGCAGCTATATCCTCTCCCATTCAGCAGCACATAACAATATCTTGGGCTTGGATTTTTATAGCCTAGTCTTCCCGCCAAAAGCTATATTCAAACTTGGCGCCTTAGGATTTTCTTCACAGATCACAAGACACACAAAATCCAATTAGATCTAATTGGATCTTGACACAGTGATGGCCAGCCTATACATCTTCGCCATCTTCAAACCTTTCAGAACACGCCTTCCTTTTTCCACAACCTGCAATCAATCTGTCGGCACATCTCTTGGTCAATCACCATTAATGACTCAATGGATTGCTTGAACAACTTCGATCTTCATCCTGACAATCTGCATTGATCAGTGCACACCATGGATATGGTCAGATTCATCCTGCCTCGAGCCACAACCCTTCTGCAAACATCCCTCGAGCTTCGCAGTCACCATTAATGTTGGACCAACTGCCAACTACCTCATCGTCACTCTACACCGACCTGTGCAAGTTCACCACTTCACCTCCATGTGGCATTATTGTTGGTATCCACCTTGGCACTCCTCTTTATCAGGTGAGAACCTTATCTTCCTTGTCTCTTCTCTGATGTTTCACCGGTTGACATAACATGTCAACTATCACCAATGCAGATTCCGGTAGATGTGTCTGTCGGTGGACAACATACTTTCCTTCTTGCGGGTGAGACACATTGATGACACCAAGTCATCAAACTCCAATTGTTCTGCATCAACCTTCATTGGCATCCCGGTATCACCATGTATGTTCCTGTAGACTCACTAGCGTCCTTCTTCATCAAACCGGTTCTCCTCTCAATTGGTTTGTCAAGATGACAAACACACCATCTCAACTCCTCATTCTTCCTTCATTGTCCTGGTAGCACACCTTGTTCTCACTTGCTTATCCTGTGTGCATTTCTGATCTCATGCTCTGGAGGCTTTTTCATCTTCCACTTGTTCATCTGGTCTCTACATTCAATCACCTGCCTATCTCAGGGAATCATTTTGCCGGTATAAGTGTGACTTCACCGAGGGGAGGATATATCTTCAACTTGACATATGTCCTGGTATCTTTCCATATGTCAGCTTTCTCACAGAAGCGTCTTACTCTGTCAACCTATCACATAACCTATGATAGCTTCTTCATCCGGTGTGAGTTTTGCTAGTTAGCATCATACTAGCAGTCTGGTGGCCTACCCATACTTCACCTCCGGTGTTGATGTGATTCAAATAGCATTCCACCTCTTCATCGCAATCAATAGCCCATCATGTAGTCACTTCATTCCAGTTGTATGCAACCCCATATCAACAACCCTTTTATTGAGTGGTCACTTTACTGCACCTCATACCGGTTCTTCCTTCTGCATGAAGATGGTCACCTGGTTGTCACCAATGACAACACATCATTTCTTATTGATACTTCGCAGAAAATCACTCCAAACGTCCGTCCCACCTTGCTACAGTTGATGTTGCGGGATAACCTCACACAAGCAGAAAAGGATAGCCTCAAAAGTGTTGGTAAGGGAAGGGGGGTCAAGAAATCATTTTTGGCGAAGGGAGTATGGAGATGCTTGTTGTCCGTGGTGAAGAGTCGCCTTCCAAGAGCCAACCGTGCGTCTGATATAGCTATTGCACAAATTGTCTTAATGAATGGGTTGCGCAATGGATTGGTGTACGATTGGGCATGATTGCTAGCGGATAGGATGGAGGAATTCATGACCCTCCAGTATAAGAAATTCTACATGCCACATCACGCCATCGGGCTATTTATTGATGTAGTTCGTATGCAGATTACCCTAGGCTCCCAGCAATTGGAGCCACAGGGTCGTGTTGCACCTGACTTGCCGTCTATATTTTACTGGTCGCATTTGGATGACTTGACACACGACGCTGAAGTACATTTGGGCAAGAAACGGAAGAAGCCCACCTTGTTAGAAATGGAGTTGGAGATGGAGGAGTCTGACGCAGATGAGGAGGATGCTGATAGTGGCGAGGAGGAATCCACCGACACCTCCCAGGTGAGCGGAGAGAGTTTCCGGTTGGCAGGTAGATGGGGTGACCAGCTGCCGGATGAGGAGGTAATGGAATCCTCTGGCGTTGAAGGATCCTTACCAATAAGCATTGCTCCAGCATCGAGTCCGGCTATGGTCAAGTTTGCACCAGCACGCCTACGAGTGACTTGCCAGTTGGCGGTGCCACGTTCATTGGGGACAATCAGTACAGTCACCACCGTGCCAGTACCTGGTTTTGGGCAATCTCGGGTGACGATCGCTATGACACCACCGAGGGCCAAGACCACACCAAGGACCAATTCTATTACTATTGCAGTCCCTGTGGTGGACTTCGTAGAGCAGCCGGGTATCTTGGAGGGTGCGGGGGCCTCCATTCAGCAGGATGTGCCAGGTCATATAGAGGAGGAAATGGTGGAGACACGCACATTCTAGGATGATCTCAATGCCTGGTTGAGCTGCTATCAGCTCACAACCATGGCACCTGTAGGCTAGGCTGCTCTATCTCCACGCAGGGAGATGCATTCTCTGGATGTTATTAATATCGAGGGAGAGAGTTCTCCAAGTAGGGAGCTTCAGCGGGCTGATTCGCCCCCCATGGATGTAGTGATGAGTCCTCACAGAGATGAAGGGGTGACAGTTGGAGTACAGCAGCAATTGGAAGAGTTTGAGCAGTTCATTGCCGATATGACTCTAGGAGCTCGGCGGCTTGTGAACTCTGTGAGACTCCAGGAGGATGTCGCGCTGGTAGAACGGATGGAGAGATTGTTGACTTTTGTCAGCACTGGATGGAGAGAAGAGTTTGTGAAGTGTTTTGAGCCTGGCGGGTGGCCTAAGATGGAGAACCTAGGGATGCTGGAGGCTTGGCGCCTCACTGAGGGAGTTGGAGAGACCCGGATGCAGTCCTTATTGAGACAGGTGGAGTAGGCCTTCTGAGAAGGCTACTATGAGCTCAAGAGGACACAGCATATGGCATCCACCGCTGAGGCCTTGTGTGTAGCAGCAATGACGACTCGGGAGGAGATGGCTGACAGGTTTCAAGAGGATGAGGCTGCATTGGCACAGGCTCAGGGGGCGACGGACGTTCTGGTAGCAAATAAGTCTGCCTTGGTTACGCAGTTGGAGGAGGAAAGGGCAACCAGGGCGAGGATGGAGACTCAGTTGGAGGAGGAGAGAGCATCGAGAGCTCTGTTAGAGACTCGATTGGCTAGTGCATTGGAGAGCATCGACACGAAGGTGAAGTTGGTGTTTGGAGGCAGCCTATATGGTTAAGACTACAATGGAGAGGCAGATGGTGGCAGAACAAGATCTGAAGAGGACTGAGCAGGTGTACGAGCTGCGTGGGCGATTGGCTTCCACCACTACACCACCACCTGCCTCTCCATTGCAGTCTTAACCAAGACATCCAAATGCGACCAGTAACATATAAGCGGCTAGTCAGGTGCAACACAACCCTGTGGCTCCAATGGCTAGGAGCCTGGGGTAATCTGCATGCGAACTGCATCAAGAAATAGCCCGATGGCGTGATGTGGCATGTAGAATTTTTTATACTAGAGGGTCATGAATTCTTCCATCCTATCCGCCAGCAATCATGCCCAATCGTACACCACTCCATTGCGCAGCCCATTCATTAAGATAATTTGTGCAATAGCTATATCAAGCGCACGGTTGGCTCCTGTAAGGCGACTCTTCACCACGGACAACAAGCATCTCCATACTCCCTTCGCCAAAAATGATTTCTTGACCCCCCTTCCCTTGCCAGCACTTTTGAGGCTATCCTTTTCTGCTTGTGTGAGGTTATCCCGCAACATCAACTGTAGCAAGGTGGCACGGACGTCTGGAGTGATTTTCTGCAAAGTATCAATACATCAAATAACATCATTTCTTATTGATGTTGGATCATTGGTCGCCCTTTTGCGTCGTACTAGATTCGGCTCCGGTTGTTATTGTTATTATTGTTATTGCTTTTTCCTCCTCGTCGATTGTTTTGGTACCCGCCAGATGATGCATTGTTATTGGTGGGTTGGGACGTGCTCGCTATTGCGGACGCTGACAGCTACTCTTGTGTAAAGAGGCTCTGTTGATTCCTTGTCTTCATATTATAAGGGCATTCCTTCGTCGAATGTCCCATTATTTGGCAAATGTTACAGCAGGCCTTCTTCAGGCAAGAACCTTTCGTGTGCCTGTCAGTTCTACATTCAGTACACCATAAATCGCCTTCCTTGGTTTTGCTCATGCTCCCCTTCATTGTTTTAAACTCTTTCATCATTCGCACCATGTCTTTCTGGAGCGCTTGGACCTTCTTGTTGGATTCCTCGCCACTGATGCTTTCTTTCGAGGAGTCATCTTCGTCGGACGAGGATTTGCCCTTCTTTTTAAATGTTTTATGTTCACTCTCCAGGTCCATCACCCTGTTGTACGCATCGCTGTATGATGTGGGCGGTACAATCTTCATTTTTTTTCGAAGGGAAGGCCTCAATCCTTCCACAAACCATCTCTTCTTCAGCTCGTCTACTGGTTGGCTATCCATCTTCCCCAACAACTCTTTAAGCCTCCGGCCATACGCACGGACCGTCTCCTTTTCGCCTTGTTTTGTATTGTAGATTTTGGCCACAATTTCATTATCGTCTCGTAGTAGCCGAAACTCTGCTTGAAATTCTTTTTGTAAGTTAGCCCATGTAGTCACCTTTTGTTTATCTATGTCGGAGTACCAATCAATGGCTACTCCCCTCAGTGTGGCCAGAAATTGCAGCACCCACTCAGCCTGGTCCACCACCCCATTGGCGGACCAGATGGTCTCACATTTACGCCAATGCCATACAGGGTCTTCCTTTCCGTCCCCCGCAAACTTTGTCAATTCTTGTATGTTTGCCATCACACTTCTTCGTTGTGCGATGCCTGCGCCTCCCGAACCCGACCCTCCAGAGGTTGGTCCTCCAGAAACTGGTGCGTTGGTTCCTACTACGTGACTGACTTTTAGGATTGGATGCCACCGAGCCAAACAAATTGCTTCTCGTACCGTGCCCCTGTGTCCCTCTAACACCTTCAGCCGCACTAGTACCCCTGACCTCTATGTTCTCGGTTTCGGTCCCCTTCTCCCTTCTCATCTCGTTTCCCCTAAATAATGTGTACGGATCTACAACACTCCCATCACTGATCTCCTCCAACGTGAGGGACAAATCCCCCAACCATTTCCTAGTGGTTTCAATTAGCACCGCATCTCGGCCCTCGCCGAAGCCATTGCTGCCATTTCCGCCACTTCCTTCCTCGGCAATCCTCTTGAATCTTCTTCTTCGTTCTACTTGTTGTTCGAGAATTAATGCTCGTTGGGTAGCTTCAGAGTACCCTACGTATTCCTTTTTGTTTTTGTCCTTATTTAACAGATTGGGCATTAATTCTAAATTCTCCTTATGAAATAGAACAAGACATCATATTAAAAAGAACACTTTTATTAATTCATCCCTCGTATAAAATGTATGTCACTGACATATTCATTACAATGGGGGTGTTCTTGTTTATTCTCCTTCGCCCGTACACAGTTCAGGGATTATTTACCCCTCGCTCAGTTTCATCGCGCTCCTCTTCTTGACAATCGTAAAACTCCCGTAGGATTTGTTGTTGTCGGTTCTCTCGATAGGTGTCTTCCTTGCGGTTTTGAAGAGCCAAAAATGTTTGTGCCAGAAGGTTGGGCAAGTTGCTCATCAAACAATTTACCGTAGGGCTTATACCAAGCTCATTCCACATAGCATCCTCTGGAACATCCTCGGTGCTGGCTTCTCTTCGTACGTGTGTTTTGATCGCCGCCTGGAGGATGCAGGAGAAATCTTTCGTGAGTGCTAGTTCTCCCTCGAACAGTTCTTCAGGCTCTTCATCAGGGTTACTACTCGTCCCTTCGGGCAATGGTTGTCCCATTTATCCACGTGCCATGTAGTATATTCCCGTGCTCCAGATTAATTTCGGCAACGACACCAAATGTTTTCCCCTACGGGTGTGAGTGTGTGTTTAGTGCATTGCAGATAACCAGAATATGACAATATACACAAATGCAGACAAAAAGATGAACTCAATACTGCATTCTTATTGATAACATGTGCCAGTACATCAGATAACATCAAGCCTGTACTATCCTTCCTCAAACTGGAAACAAGGACAACTATATAGGTGTCGGCACGGTTACCCGGTGCCAACTGTCGGCAACCGTCAGCTAACCGCTGACCTTTTACACACAAATTAACACATACGTAATTACTCGACAACACCATACCGGTCCATCTTCTATTCTGGTTGACATCACACTCTAATGCCAACAACCTCTTGTTCACATAGTTGACATCAATGTTAGAGATACCGGTAACGTCCTATACCGATTGACATCAATGACAACACAATGCCAACACCTTTTGCATGCAACCATCACATTCAGGAGATGATGGTGCATTTATGGCATCATAGGCGATTTTTGCTTGAGGGTAAATTCATTGCATAGTGGGCACTTTTTGAATGTAATGGTTAATTAATTCTTTATGGGTGCCATTTTTGGAAGGATTGTAATTAATTGTATATGGGCTTTATGGGGTATTTATTGTTGATTCCCACCTTGTTCGAATCTTGAGTGGGGAATCTTCTAGGGTGAAACCCTAATTAGGGTTTTGCATGTAATCATGGCGTGAGGCCTATATAAAGGGGTGACCCCCCTCATTTGTAAAGGAGGGAGATTTTTATGAAATTGTTGCGATAAGTTTTTGAAATAATAACCATGAAACATTGTTCTCTGATGGTGTCCACTTAAGTTATTTTTCAAAACTTGCATGGTTTCACCTTCCTCACTTAGAGTAGAATTTTATTTTCTCAGTTGTTAGATAAAGTGCTTTGATTTCAATGGAGAATGTAATGGTGTTTGATGAATTCCCATGGTTCATACTTTTTGCATCTTGCTGATTGTAAGTTGATAAAATCTGAAAAGATTATAAACCTAGAAAACTAGTGCAAATGAATAGATATCTAAACTATGAATGCAAATGATACGAAATCAAAGTAGCAACACAGAGTTAGTCTCCAAAAGAGTAATGCAAATGCTAGAAGCAAAATAGCATTAAGAGGATGCAAAATCAAGAGATACCAAATACAAGCCAGGTAGCATGCTTTTATAGACTAGGGAGAGGGAAGAGGTGGCAATACCGACCAATCAAGAGAAACCATCTCTTGGACTAAAGATAGCAAGTATCTTCCCAAGATAGAAAATGGATGCACACATGTAGGAAGGTGACACCTCATAACCACTCACCTAATTAAGCATGATTTATTAACCTAAGCAAGATTAAAAGAAGTGTAGAAAAAACCTAGGAATATAGGGAAAAAATAAATAACCCACTAGGAAATAAAAACCTACACTAACACCCCCCCATAAGCGAAGCTTAGGTGGATGTAGAAATGGGTCCCGACAAATCAAGCCTGATGAGGTACCCATGTACATAAAATTCCCCCAAAAAGAGAGAGAAAAGAGACCCCCCAAGAGTAGAGAGAGTCAGGACTCCGAGTGAGAGGAAGAAGCCCCCCCAGAAGATGAAGCATCCTGCACCCCCAGCAAAGCTCGCAAATGAAGGAACTTGCTCTCAGTGAAGGGTTTGGTGAAGATATCAGCAACCTGCTCGAAAGTCGGACAGTAGTGAAGGTTGATGACGTGGCCATGGATGAGCTCTCGGATGTAGTGCATGTGGATCTCGATGTGTTTGGTTCGTTGATGATGGATCGGATTCCGTGAGATCTGAATGGCACTTTGGTTGTCACAAAATATGACTGATGGCCGTCTGATCTGGATACCAAACTTAGTGAGGAGATTTTGAAGCCAAATGGCCTCAGTGGTGGCATTCACAGCCCCCCGATACTCGGCCTCAGTAGAAGATAGAGCAATAGCAAACTGCTTCTTGCTCGACCAACAAACAGGACCTGAACCAAGTGAGAAGCTGTAACCTGAAGTAGATTTGCGATCTTGAGAATCGCCCGCCCAATCTGAATCTGTGTAGCCCACCAAGTCAAGCTCAATGCCCACTGTGTAGTGAATCCCAAAACTATGAGTACCCTGAATGTAGTGAAGGATTCTCTTGGCTGCTTTCCAGTGCAGCTCATGAGGCTCCTACATGAATCGAGAGACCATGCCTACAGCATATGAAATGTCAGGTCTCGTATGAGTCAGATAAATGAGACTCCCAACAAGCTGTCGGTACAAAGTGCCATCAACAAGTGGAGAAGAACACTGAGCCTCAAGTTTGACTCCAGAAAGAAAGGGAGTCGGAGCAAGGTTACAATCAACCATATGAAACCTCGAGAGCAAATCTAGAGCATATTTGGACTGGTTGATGGTGATCCCAGAAGAAGACTGGTAGATCTCAATCCCGAGAAAGTAATGCAACAAGCCCAAGTCAGTCATCAAAAACCTGTCATGAAGGGCAATTTTGACAGCCCCAATAGTGGATGAAGAACTCCCTGTGATCAACAAGTCATCAACATACAGAACCAAAAATAGGAGTGAATCATCCTGTTGCGGAATGTAGACATTGGGATCAGAATGGCACTGAGTGAACCCAACTGATAGAAGGAAGGAGTCCATCTTGGCATACCAAGCCCGAGGAGCCTGTTTGAGGCCATAGAGAGACTTCCGAAGACGGCACACAAGTGAAGAATCCTGAAGGAACCCCTGTGGCTGCTCCATGTAGATCTCCTCCCGAAGGTCACCGTGAAGAAAAGCACTCTTCACATCCATCTGGTGCACTTCCCAACGATTAGCTGCAGCAATGGCAAGAACAGGTCGGATGGAATTCATTCGAACAACTGGCGCAAAAGTCTCAGAGTAGTCAATCCCAAGAACCTGGGAGAATCCTTTGGCGACCAAGCGAGCCTTATACTTGTCAACTGACCCATCTGCTGCAAATTTTGTCTGATAGATCCACTTACATCGAACAAGTTTTCTTCCCTTAGGAAGAGGGACAAGATCCCAAGTGTGGTTCCTCATTAAGGAACTATACTCCTCCTGCATAGCTGTATCCCACTCAGGAATACCAGAAGCCTCATGAAAAGACTGTGGATCTGAGGCAATAGCAATGAAGACATGTGGAGCACCCTGGAACTGTGAACGAGTCCGCTTGGTGTGTGATGGATCCCCAACCCAATCACCTGTAGATTGCAAGGTTTGTCTAGCCCAAAGTGGACCGAAAGATGGAGAATCATCAACCTCAGAATGATGACTAGGAGAGGAAGGAGGTGAGTCCTCTGAATCGCTCTCTGCATCAAAAGTGGAGGTAGAAGACTGCTCAGGTGAATCTGAATCATCAGAGGAGCTTTCATGTATCCCAAGTGACTCCAATGCCAAAGTAGAAGGAGTTGGAGAAGTGGTAGAAAGTGAGCTCGAGGAGCCCTCCTCAAACTGAACACTCCTCTCAATGAATAACTCATGTGTAGTAGGGTGGAGCAACCGATAACCCTTCACACCATCAGGATAACCTACAAATATGCAAGGTCTGCTCTGCGGATCCAAGGCCCTGCGTTTTTCTACAGGAATGTGGGCCCATGCAGGAGAACCAAAAACTCGGAAGTGCTTAACTGATGGTTTCCGACCGCTCCAAGCTTCAAAAGGAGTGACTCCCTTCAAGGCTCGGTGAGGAACACGGTTCTGGATATAACAAGCACAATTAATGGCCTCTGCCCAATACTGTGGTGCAAGAGATCTAGAGTGAATCATGCAATTCGCCATTTCCTTCAAGGACCTATTCTTCCGTTCTACCACACTGTTCTGCTGAGGATTGTATGGAACTGAATGTTGCAAATCAATTCCCTTTGAAGTGCAAAAGCTCTCAACCAGATGGTTGACATACTCACCACCATTGTCAGTGCGCAAAACTTTGATGGCTTTCCCGAATTGCTTCTCTACAAAAGTTTTGAAGTCCTGAAACTGATCAAATACCTCAGACTTTTGTTTGAGAAAGTACACCCAAGTATATCGAGAAAAGTCATCAATGAATGTGAGGACATATCTGGCCCTGCTGAATGAAGGATGCTGGAATGGACCAGTCAAATCACTGTGAACTAACTCCAGTATCTGTGAAGCTCTCCATGCCTTTCCTTTATCAAACTTTTCCTTAGGATGCTTACCAAGTATGCAACCTTGGCAATTGAAAACTGAACTGAAGGCAACCCTGTGACCATACTCTGTTGGTTGAGCTGCTGCAAGTAGCGGAAGTTAAGATGGCCAAACCGCTCATGCCATAATCTACTCACATCATTGGAATGAGTGAGCAAAACAGTCGAAGGAGGATCAGGAGCAAAGTGAGAAAACAGATAGAGTCATGACTGATGATCTGCTCTCCCAATTGCAACTATAGAATCACTGTGCAACTCATGAATCTCCACTGAATCAGGAGTGAACTCAACCCGCTTGCCTGAACCTATGTGAGTGATCTGGTATACTGATAGGAGATTAGTTGATAATGAGGGCACACAAAGAACATCATCAAATGTGCCATCCCTCACATCAACAGTCCCTCTCCCACACACCTCAACAGGAATGTCATCACCCATCAAAATAGAAGGCATAGTACACGGCTCCAATGATGCAAATTCTTCCTTAGATGAAGCCATGTGGTGTGAAGCACCCGAATCAAGAACCCAAGTGGATGGTGAAGAAGCAAATGCAACAAGGGCCTTGCCCTTTCCTTTTCCCTTGCTGTTCTTTTGCCTTGTTAGACCCCTCACTAGAACTCTAGGCTTGTCGCCCTTGGAAGATTGGGTCTCATTAGTTGCTTTTAAAGCAAGTGATGTCTGATCCTTCTTCTCCTTGCTATTCTTTTGTTTCTTATCCTTACTATTGTTATTACTATTTTGTCTTTTCTGTTCTTTTGTGCCTTGGTTGGCAGCTAGGGCATGTGACTTAGAGGACTTAAGAGTGCCCATCTGAATTAGCTTATCCTGTTCCCGAGTGAGAGAGATAGCAAAATCATCTAGAGATGGCATGGTAAATTGTGTACCAAGTGCACCCTTAGTAGCATAGAAGGTAGAAACAAACACAGAATATTATGAATTTAGCTTAGAGAGAATACTAAGAATCAATTGTTCATCTTTCTTTTCAATTCCACATTGTTTTAACTGCAACCTTAGTGATTTCAATTTAGTGAAGAAATCCTAGATTGTGTTGAAATTGCCTAGACTTAGACTAATTAGTTCATTTTCCAACATATGACCCCTCATTGAATCTTGTGTGCCAAATAGTGTTTCTAACTTTTTCCAGATTTCATTTGGCGAATTTAAAGACTCAATATGAAAGAGCACGTCAGGAGAAACAGACAAACAATGTTCCATATGCCTCATCACATTTGTTAAACCACTTAGGCTTATCTTCATCTTTAGTAGGTTCAGTTTCAAGCCCCATAGTTATCCTATGTAATCCAACTTTCCTTAAGTAGATTGTCATGCGTGATTTCCACTCAAAGTAGTTATATGGAGTTAGGATAGCCACTATTGTTTGATCCATGATGAAGAAGTGCAGAAAAAAAAATGCCGAAAGGAAGAGAACACAATCAAGACAACCCCCCCCCCTTTTCACTCAATCAAAGACCCCCCCCAATAAATTATGATTTGGCACTTTATATTAGTGCGTTTACAACTACCACTAGCAATAAATACTAAGTGGTCTTGATTTCAATGCATTACAAAATCCTCATGAAAAGCATATGCTGAGAATGAACTTTTGGCACAATATCCAAAAAAATAAACAGCACCACTACAATCTACACAAAAAATCATGCACTTTCAAAAAAAGAATCACCTCGATACGAGGTCATATGTGAAAGTTATGATCCTTCGAAGTTCACAAAACGAGAACTGTGCAGTGTCACGACTGAGAATCTGCAATTTCGGAAAAATCTCTGCATCAAAATCAAAAAACGGCTGCACTAGTGCATAGAGCACAAAAAAACATCCAGAATCAAAAAAAAAATCGTGGAAAAAGGAGTCCGTATGAGCAAGAACGAAGCATTTGAAAACGGCCTTCAAAACTGCAACAGCCAATGGAGAGGGGTCCTGCTGTAACTTTCTGAGTGCGTTTCTGCAAAATATACAATCTTCATGCAAAAACTAAAAGATACCCAGATGGTTCTTTTGTGCTGCGAACAAAACCAGAAGGCATTTTTCTATTTGATGTATAAAAGATGTAGATCTAGTGTAAATAGAACGACTTTAGATACAAAAAACGACCCCAGCAACCAAAAAACGGCATGCAAAGGCTGAATCAGCTACCAAAGTCAAGAGAAGGAATGTTGGAACCTGCAATATTGATTGAAAACACCAAATATGCAAGATGGTTGTCAGATTTGATCTTGAAACCCCAGTTTTGCAACTATGAATGACGATCTCTGATTTCGGTGAAACGAAAGCCAGATTTTGACTTTCTCAAGCCTCCTGGACGCGTTGGAACAGCCACAGATGCTTCCAGTATAACCAGAAATGCTACAATCACCCAGATTTCATAAAACACGTGCAAACCCCAGCGATAAAAAAATTTCGTCAAACTTTTCTAATTCTCAAGATCATCCAAAGATGCAAGAGAAGAGCATACTGGGTTTTTCGAAAAACTATAATAAGATTTATTAGCCCCCCCCCCCCGGAATCTCTCAAATATGGAAACTAAAATCTACTCTTGCACATAGAATAGCTCTGATACCATGATAAAATCTGAAAAGATTATAAACCCAGAAAACTAGTGCAAATGAATAGATATCTAAACTATGAATGCAAATGATACGAAATCAAAGTAGCAACACAGAGTTAGTCTCCAAAAGAGTAATGTAAATGCTAGAAGCAAAATAGCATTAAGAGGATGCAAAATCAAGAGATACCAAATACAAGCCAGGTAGCATGCTTTTATAGACCAGGGAGAGGGAAGAGGTGGCAATACCGACCAATCAAGAGCAACCATCTCTTGGACTAAAGATAGCAAGTATCTTCCCAAGATAGAAAATGGATGCACACATAGGAAGGTGACACCTCATAACCACTCACCTAATTAAGCATGATTTATTAACCTAAGCAAGATTAAAAGAAGTGTAGAAAAAACCTAGGAATATAGGGAAAAAATAAATAACCCACTAGGAAATAAAAACCTACACTAACAAGTTGTAGTGTAAAGTTAGCTTGAACCCCCAAATTTATGCTAAGTTCGATTGTGAAGAGTCGTTTGGATTGCATCGTGTTGAGCATTCAAATGCACTTTCTCAATGTGAAAATCTTTCAACATCCTCAGAAGATTGCATCGGTTCTTGCACAGTTGTAGTTGATCTTGGCGAAGCAGAGCTTGGTTTATTTGGAGTTCGTCCACTAGAGCACTATCTATTGATATCATTGCCCTTAGGAGTAGATTTAGATCCTTCTAAACCCTTTCCCCTTTATTTCCAGTTCATTCTAGTTCAGTCCGTTTGAAGCAAAAAAATCATATAATTGCTATATTTGATGATGAAGTAACATGCCACAGCAAAGAAGTGAAAGAATGATCCAAACATAAGGCCCCTTGGATTACCAGCAATCACATCAGCCAACTGAGTCACATCCATAGCATAAAGGAACCTTGGTGTCGATTGTTTGAACTTCTTGCAATCTTAGCATGCAATCGCACTTTGATCAAGAGAGAGTGAAGTGACCATTAGGCAACTTTATTCTGTGTTCGACGTAGTCATAAAAAACATGTCAACAAGTGTGTCCAAATTTGCAATTTGAGGCTCATGAAATAAATCTGAAATACCTATCAAGTACGCATCCCATAAAGCTGAATTTGAAAGATTATGATCACATCCTACTAAACTAAAGAAATGATTTTCGAAGAACCAAGAGGTGGAGGATATGGAAACTCAACACAAGTTTGAAGTACACCAAGCTTCAATTCCTAACTTCTCAAAATATGACCCACACTAGACACATGAGTGTGAATACCAATCAAAGGAATTGCATCATAATTAGGAGAAAAATGTTTAATTATATACAATCAAGATTGGTGCAAAAAAATGTTAAATTATAAACACCATGAAAGATATCGGTAACCGGTTGACACTTGACACAACACAAGGTATAACCGGGGAAAATAGAAAAGAGCAATCCTTATAATAGTTTAATGAATTACATATGCCCTCAGGCTTTACACATGCTGGACTGCAGCCCAGAATCACAAAATCGTTCATACAACTAAAATCTATGATCCGTAGATCATCTGCTCAACAATTCGGCCTCCGGTAACAGTCTGCATTGATCTGGACCTCAGTCCCTCCATACTTCAGTCCCCCCAGAACAGAATCTCTCCGGAAAATACATATGTTCTGAATCTTTTCTCCTTCGGAGTGTTAATGATTGTAGCTTCGGTCAGATTAATCTAACCGATGAGGTCATATATGTGAACAATTAATATCTATCCTTTCATATAATCTAATCGATGTATTTACCTTGATGATGTTAAATCATAACATGATTATGAATAATCATGTATATATATATTTAATGATATATATATGGATATATATAATTAAATATATACATACATGATTATGATCATTATATATAAATCATGTAATTCTGGAGACGATTATAACCATCATTGCAAATCACCGATCTGCCTGTGACTAAATGATAAAGTGGATCGATTAAAGATCATATTATGTTCTTAATCATTAATGAAGTCGATTATGTGAATCAACTAATCTGATTATGTATTGGTCAGATCATATTATATTACGATCATTAATAATGTCGATTATGTAAATCGACTAATCTGTTTGTGTATTGATTAGAAGTCTAACCAATATCAATTATGGAAATCGATGTCACATTAAACTATGTATAAATTGTATTATACGGACTACACCAAATTCGATCATGAGAATCGGATTATTTATTGGTTATGAATGTCGAATATATTGATCAATGGAATGATCAATATAATGAATCGATCATCCTGCTAAAACAGTTCGGTATTAATATGATGTTTAATATCAAACGATCACGAAATCGTTCATTGCTGTTTAGTGAAGCATGTCTATGAAGAGACATGACTCCACGTGAACATAGATCATCCTGCTAAAACAGTTCGGTATTAATATGTTGTTTAATATCAAACGATCACGAAATCGTTCATTGCTGTTTAGTGAAGCATGTCTATGAAGAGACATGACTATTCATAGACGTCTAATCAAAACATATATAATGTGGATGAAATCGATTCTAATGGTAAGTACAGAAATCAATAAGTGCAAGCCAAAGATATACACAACAAACAATATAGAGAGCAGTCGACATATGGAAGTTAATATTAAGTACAGTCAATATTAGTGATTAAAGCGGAGAATATTGTGAGAGAAGATAGAGCGATCTGCAGTGTGAGAAGTCTGTCATATACGAACTTGGATAGTTCGATACACTGTAATCAGCATTGAGAAATTCTGATAAATACAACAGTGAATAAGATCGGCATTATATTGCAATCTCTTCATATTTTTACTTCTCCATATCATCAGTATTGATATTATAATTTCTGCAGATTGACATATATATATGTTAATATTCAAGAAGAAATTATAAAGACTTTGTGATCAATATCTTATATAGAAAAATTAAAATACCATAACCTCTAAATCTGATCAAACATTAACACGGACCTCTGTCGTCTCAAATCAATCTCCTATCTTCCTCTTTATACCATCCGCAAGCAACAACAACTCAATCAAGTCAGCCAAAGATCCACCGGTTCATAATGAAACGTGCAAACAATAATATGTCGACCCAAATCACCAAGAACATCTCCAACAATGCATAGAACTTCGCGCGGACCTCCAAGAACATCGGTCAAGTCCAAAACAACATCTCCCAATGATCCGCAAGTTACGAAAACCATCCGCAACCCAATTCCGCTTCGCTCCACACACTGCAAGACCAACCAGTAAGAACACACCAACACCGGACCAATTCCGGAATCGATATCTCACCGGAATCAAAATCCAAATGCCATGAATCTCGCACATGTTTAAGACAACGATCTCTAGATGATACATCCAAACCCGCAACTCTAAATTTTCAAACATGAAGAAACGCAACAATCTCCGAGCAACTCCATTGCTAACTGCTCCAACCGGATGAACTACTTAGATGCTCCTGCATCAAAGATGAGTGAGCAACCATTGTAACAACTATGATCTCTCTGCACTCCATCAAGATAATCATAGAATTAGTTGTGATGTCAATTGTCTTCCTTGCTCCATTGTGTGCAATTTGACACATAGAAAGATTAGTTGGAAAAGATGGAACATAAAGTACATCATCGAATGTGACTCCCCTCATGTCAATATATACTTTCCCACAAACAAACATATATGTGTCGTTGTCCATCAAAATGTGTGGTTAAGTGCAAGGCTCAAGTGAAGAGAAAATCTTCATCATAGGATGTGAAGCTCTATAATCAAGAAGCCATCTTCCTAATTTAATAAGGTTTGTAGGTGCCAGATATGATTTTCTTTTCATATTATATGTCCCATTAGCTATACTAGCTGTCCCTAATTGTTTAGATGATGATGGTATACGAGATGAACGAGAAGACATTGTTGAAGGCAATGAAATATTATTCTTTTGAAGGTGTTACAAATCATCTATCTATTTTTTGTAACAACTATTTGTTTTTGGCAATAAGCACGTGGGTTTTCCTTCTTAGGTTTATCGACTTTGGAAGAGGCAAGAAGTTCATTAGATTTTGTCTTACTTTTTAGTTTAATTTTTCCTTTACCTTTGGGTGATTGTGCTTTGACTCTTGAGAAATGCATCTAAATGGATAGTCTTAGCCTTTCTCTCTAGTCAAATGGTCACAAAATGTTTCAAAAGAAGGCATGTTGAATGCTTCATGTAAGTCATCCATGGTGGAATAGAAGGAAGAATAAAAAACAACAATAGTCCTTCTAACTTGGAAAAAATCAAGAACATAGATTCCTTATCATATTAATATTTTCCACAACCATAGGATTGAGATCTCAAAGATTTTAACTTAACCAAATAATCCTCAGTGGAAGGAAAAATGTATTATGAGAAAGAGATGAAAATTTGGCCTCTATTTGTGAAGCATAAAATTCACTAATTATATCAAAAAAATATTTGTATTAATCCCATACCTACTTAGGTGTAGTGCACCCCTCAATGTAGAACAAGTTGTTAGAAATATGCAATGCAATCGAGTCCATAGCCTCGTTACATTTGTTCCTATGAGAAAATATCACTCTCTACTAAAAATTGGTTGATCCTTGGAAAGAAGCAACTATTGAAATTTGATCTTCTGTGTATGATTATTATGAGTAAATCAAATGAATCCGAATCTGCCATGAGGGAAACAAGCACTAACAAAGAAATATAGAAAAAAAATTGCAATAATATTATATGAAACCCCTCTCAGATTTGAAGAAATACTAAAAAATGAAGCCCCCCAAAAGGACAAAACTCCTCCTAGTGTCAATATGTCCAAGCAATCAACTAGAGTGTGAAAAATGCACAGATCGAATAAAAGATTCATGGGGTTGGATCTCGTAAAAGTGTATATATGGATATGAAGAGTTCCTCAATACCTTTCCAATGCCACAACAATCAGGAAAATCAGATAAATAAGAAAAAAATTATGGGTTTGGAAGTCAAAAAGGAGTATTTGCTTCAATCAGCAAAACCATGCACCTACATAAAAATATAGAAAAATAACCTATACCACTATGAATTACTTAGAACAAGCTTCCTAAAAATTATAAGAAGTCAAAAATCCAATGCTTGGAGGAAAATTTATGCCTCCCCAAAAAAAAGCTCCCTTAGCAAGGCAAAGAAGATCAACGGTGGCCCCCTAGCAGTTGGATTGGGTAGCACTACCCTTTTGGTGGTGGATACAGGTATCAATGGTAGATTTTGATGCTTCTCGGGTGCCATTGTGGTTAGTGGGTTGGCAGAGCAATGCTATGGGGGTGGCAGATCCTATGCATTGCCCATTAGGAAATAAGCCCCTATGGCCAGTGGAGATCAAGAGTTGTGGCTATCCAAAATTGAGCACTTAAACTCCTCACTAAATAGGTGCAATAAATAATAGTTTTAAAATATTTAAAACAATTCTAACTCTCGTACCTTAGACTGCGATAGTTGATGCAGTGCATGTGCAATGATGATGTTAGTTGATGGAACTTGCAGAATTGTCTACTCTCGAAAGAAACTTACTTGGTTATGTAGAGTAAACAAGATATAGAAGCATACCATACATATCACACAATAATAGCAGAGAAAAGTAATCAACACCAAAACGTGGCAGAAGGATATGTTCTTTTATTACCAAAGTGTAAATGTGTATACAATCATGAATGTTCCCCAATACAACAATAAAAGTATATATAGTACCTAGCAGTTGGGTAAGACTGCCAACCGTCAGCATCTACCAACAACCTCTCAAGAGCAAAAGTAATTACACTACCAATTATAATGCTAAACAATTATTTACAACTATAGCATAATTGTCGCCTACATGAATTTTCTAGCGACTATGCAAATTTGAAAAATGACTGGTATGACAATGCATAGACCATATGGACCCATGCTATATGGATTTTGTGCAATTATGTTAGGATAACATTTGGTGTCTCAACCTTGCAATTACATAAGGTTACTATTTATAATAAGTTTTCATTTGAGTATAGATTGGTCTGAAATTCTCCCAAAGCTATGGATTGGCTAAATAAGCATGTCGATAAATTTTCATTACAAGATCATATATGGATTTGAAGATATTAAAGTTTTTGTTTTTGAAAATTGTTAATGAAAGCTTCAAAGTGAATTTTGAAGGCCTTTGAGGTCTGGATGGACTTGAAAGTGATAGTAAGTGGCATACTTCATGAGCTTTCTGACACTTTAAATGGTTCGTCAATTGGACACCTGGATCAAAGGTTATGACCTCAGGAAGTTGGGTCTCTTGAATTGGGAAATACAAAAGCATGTTGGACACATAAAGGAGCTGCAAAAGTGAGTTACATGTGTTAGTGTGCATTTTGACACATCATAGGGCATTTCGGATTGTTGATGGGCACCACTTTTTGGGTGTTTTAGCTCATGATTTTGTAATACCATTTGATGATTTCATGTATTGTGTCTCCTATTTATTAGGTGCATGAGATGGAGGTTTTGTGTAAGTTTATTATAGCTGTTGAGTTACCTCCATATCTCTCTAGTTGGTGATGCTCTTGTAAGAAGATTTCTCAACAAGCATATTGTATTTGTTTGTTGATAGTGTGGGGTTTTTCTCCTGTAAGGTTTTTCCCCATGTACATCACTATATGGTATGGATGCTATTTCTGTTATTTTTATTTAATTTATGTAGCTGTTGTAAAGATTTGAAATTTTTTTGCATTACCCTCCTCTCAAGATTAGCGTAGGAATTTGTTCAGCGACCTTAATTTCCTTACAAATTATACAAGTAAAAGTTTTTACAATTTTTTTAAACCCCCAAAAATGGCCAAAATTTTCTCAACTCCAAAATATAGTGTTGTATATGAAAATAAGGGTTGTTGGCCTTTTGGACTTAATGATGAAGTCCTTTTTGTTGCCGTTGGTCGCACCCCTTCGGGTATTATATATTGCATACCATTCCTTCTTAGTATCATCATGATAGTCGTATCTGGGTTTAATGTTATAAGCACTTGATGTACATGGACTGTTGAATTAATACAGAGACTGGTTATTTAATATATTTCCATTATGTTCTGTGCATTTACTTTCTGCATTTAATCGTTACCCCGTATGTGGCAAACATTTGGCGCCGTTGCCTAGACATACTCGGGAAAGGAAGGAGCGGATGGCGTACGGACACAATGGGCCTACCCGTCGATGAGATTAACCCAGAGGCTGATGACGCGCAAACGGAACAATCATCGTGGGACGCAGAGCGTGATGGCAAGAGGCGAAGGGGAAATTGAACCCTGTAATAATCCCGGCACAATGTTGAGATAAATTGTGGCCGAAAGGAAAAATAATAAAAAAAGTTTTTTTTTGTACATGGTGTGTGCTTGTTATGTACGGAAATGATTTATGCCAAATATACTAAATAAGGACAAAAATAAAAAGATACAAAGTGACGAATGGGAAGTGGCACAAAGAGCATGGAATCTCAGACAGCAAATAGAATGAAGGAGTAGGCTAAGGCAGCTTGCCGAGGGACGATCAGCCGAGGGGTTGCTCGAAGGGAACCCAGGAGGTGTCACGGAGGTTGCGGAGGCAGAGATAGACGGAGAGAATTACACTCTCTACACTGTCGTAGGGTTGCCCGAAGGGAACCTAGGAGTCACGGAGGGTGCCGAAGGAGAACTCTACAGTTTGCCAGAATACCACCGTAGGGTAAGAAGTCGCGAAGAGTTGGTGGAACAAACAAGGCGAAGTCTAAACCTGATCGACGCTACCAGAGACCTACTAAAGAACTTGTCCATTTCGGAGGACAACCAGAGGGAGACGACCGAAGGTGACGGTACGGCCGACGGTGCTGAGGGAGCACAAGGGTACTGTACGGGAGGCAATTTGTTCGGTTCGGGGTCAACAAGCTTCTCCGGGGGACCCACGAGTGGAGGGTCAGGTGCAAGAGGCGGAGGCGGAGGATCACCAAGTACAAGCACACAAGGCACCAGAGGAGCGAGACCCAGCGGTGGGATGGCAAGTAAGCAGAAGCTGCTAAAGTTCAACGGCGACGGGAAGGAAGATCTCGTCCGCCATTGCCGCACTTGCGAAACCATATGGTCAGCGAACGGTGTTACCAACCAAGACGAATGGGTAACACAATTTCCAGCAACCTTAAGGGGAGTGGCCATCGACTGGTACTCAGATATGGATAAGGCCAAAGTCGGCACATGGCCCGACCTGAAGAAGGAGTTCAGGATAGAGTTCTACCTCCTTAGAGACGACAATGAAATAGTTGCCGAAATCTATGGCACAAAGCAGAACAAGAATGAGACGGTCTGAGCCTATAGTCGGCGGCTCAAGGAACTGTTGGGGAAAATGGAGAGTCAACCAGCAGATGGGTTGAAAAAGAGATGGTTCGTGGAGGGGCTGAAACACTCCATCCGGAAGAAGATGAAAATTGTTCCACCAACCTCGTATGAAGATGCATATAATAGAGCGATGGATCTTGAGAGCGACACCAAGACATCCAAGAAGAAAAAGAAGGATAGCTCCTCCGAGGATGATGACTCTTCCGGGGGAAGCAACAGCGATGGCGAGTCCGACAGAAAGGTGCAAGCCCTATAGAAGGACATGCTGAGGATGATGAAAGAGTTGAAGGTTATGAAGGGAGGTCCGAGCAAGACCGACGAAGGGGAGCTTTGGTGCACGGAATGTAAGACGGACAGCCACACAAAAGGCTCCTGCCCAAAGAAGGCCTATTGTGATATATGCCAGTTGATGGGGCATCCCACCAAGGAATGCCCCTACAACATGAAAACACGAAGCCAACAAGTATTGCTTATGCAGGAACAACCAACTACATCGGGCGGTACCGACAGCTCCCAGGCGAACAACAATGCAACCTCGGGAGGTTACCAAGATAACCGGTGGGGAGGACGAAACAACAATAACAATACAAGGAGCCAGATCCAATACGACTCCAAAGGTCGACCGATGGTACAATGCAGAGTGTCCAGCCAGTGGGGGCACTTCGCCTGAGACTGCCCGAAGGGAGAGGCCACACAATATTTGTACAAATGATGCGGACCGGCAGACCACGAAGACGCCACCTGCCTGAAGTCTAGCGTCAATTGCTCAATGTCGTGGAAACCAAAGAAGAGGAAGTGATGGCCGTAACCCGCGCCCAAGCCAGACACGCAATGTGCCCAAACCCGAAGATGGAGAAGCGAAGGGTACGGGAAGCACGGAAAGAAATTGAGAAAGAGATACGAGAAAGGGCGAAGGCGAAGGGTACGGCGAGTACTTCCAGCCGACCGAAGGCGGAGGAGGCTATACTAAATCAAATTTTAAAACTGGAGGTGCCTGTGAAGGTACACGACCTCCAAACGATGCCTCAATTACGAACGGCGTTGCTGAATAATCTCTCCCAACCACGCACCAATACCAACCACTGCACAGATGTTCCTGGAGGGTCTGCAATAGACCCCATGTTGCTGGCAGTTAACACTGGAAGGAACCCGGCCATTGTGGAGATGGGTTATCCTTGGCACCATTCTAACCGATACCATCGTCGATGGTGGATCAAGAGTGAATGTTCTTCCAAAAGAAACCTGTCGAAAGCTAGGGAAGCCGACGTTGTGGCCATCCACATTCAATCTGTTGGGAGCAAATCAGCATGGAATCAAACCCATCGGGACACTGATGGGCCAGCAAGTTACCATCAGGACGCAACCCTTCATACTAGACTTCGTGGTAATCCCACTAAAGAAAAAAGGGTATGATGCAATCTTAGGGAGAAGGTGGTTGGTGGCAGCCAAGGCCACCCACAACTGGAAGAACACTCTGTCTAAGGAGAATGGAGGAAGGAAGTTTATCATAGACCTCGAGACACAGTTGGTTAGTGAGGAACTAGCATCATCTTCGGAATCGGAGGGTGAAGGAGAAGGCAACTTGAGAAACGAGGGACGGGGCTGCAGGGAGCCCAACGACGAAGGGATTCTCAAACTAGGAGAGTGCTCCGAGGATGAGACGGGGTCATTGAACGGGCTCTTCCACTGGCAGATGGAGGATTATGAAATGTTCCAGAGCTATAGGCTCGAAGTAGAGGAACCAGCGCAAGTAACAGAGGAGGTGTACCTGCCAGAATACAGAGAATATTGGAAGGGAGACGCCCCAAACCTCGGTGACGTAGATAATCCCAAGATCGTTTGTGTCGGCAACGACTGGAACCCTGTGTGGAAGGCCGCAGCCTTCAAAATCTTTATTATTCTTCTTCTTCTTATATAGGGGAAGGAGACCGTGGTCCCTGTAGAATTTGTAGTTCCAGGTCTTTGGATGGCCATTGAAAATAGACTTGCCACCAACGGGTCCAAATTGAAACCCTACCACGAGAAGCGCGCAAGGGACCCGAGAGGCCAGAAGGACACCCGAGAGTCCGGAGGGGTACCCGATAGGATGGAAAGGGACCTGAGAGGTCAGGCAGGTAACTCGAGAGGCACGGGACCAAAGCAGGAAACTCTCGGGCAAGACAAACCAAGAAAGGGCGATCCCAGAGGCACGAAACCTGAGACGAATCTAGACACTTAGAAAAAAAAAACCAGGATGGAACCACTGAGGTGGCAACACCGACGGTGGGACCACCATGCGGTGGCAACACCGACGGTGGATACCACCATGCGGTGGCTACCACTGCCACAAACATAAATGCAGCCCCACAACCCCCGTACAAACGCACTCCACCCAACAACGCAGCGCCCACGCAAGCACAGGGCAGGCACACGCAAGGCATGCGCAGCCATACACAGCTCCAGGAGGTAGTTAAGCGTTTAGCGTGCAGAAGGAGGCTCGTACGGTGTGTATGGTAGACGGTTGGTCATGTATTCCATATGGGGTGATCCATATGGTGGAGGGGTGTTGACTGCACGTGAAGGTGGCCGTACGATTGGAGGTGGCAGTGTTGTTGACCGTACGGGGAGGTTGTATGGCCGGGTGCCATCGGGGACATTATAGTAGAAAAAAAAACGACGACCAAATTGAAAAATCATTCAATGACATCTGGAGCCAGGACGCTGAAAATATTAGAGTGGAGAAGAAGGGTTTTGACATCTTAAAATATCACAGAAATGATGCACGCCATGGACTTTCGTGTGGTTCAAAGGGTTGTAAATTGGTGTTGGTGGCGCACCTGGGGTGCTACCCCCGGACCCCGCGAGAGACGGTGCCCCTCAACCCCGCTAGGGCGTTGCCCCAGACCCCGCGGGGACACTGCCCCTCGACCCCACTAGGGCGCTGCCCCAGACCCCGCGGGGGCGCTGCCCCTCGACCCCGCTGGGGCGCTGCCCCAGACCCTGCTGTGGGCACTGCCCCCAAACCCCCAATTTATCTTTGAGCTACAATACACTTTTTGGAGTTGGGCGAAGGGCATCCAAGAAGTCATGGTAAGTGTTGGGGTTGTTCCGTACTGTGAGAAAGAAGCCTAAAAGTTGAGCATTGGTGGGGAAGCCATAAGCCGTAGAGGGAGACGGATTTGGAGGTTGCGAACAAGCAGAGTTTGAAGGAAGGCATTACAAGAACGCGAAGTCGTACGGCACCAGGGAGTTATTCAGTTCAGTTATCAAAAACTTTGGGGAGTGTGATGGAAGATTTGAGGCGTCTCCTAGCCTTTGTGCCCAAAGGCTGTGGCCACTTCCAGGCATGAATGGTACGCTTGGAGGAACTCGGAGTATGTCTCGGCTGGACGAGAGGTTGCCTTGGTGGATGCACAGAGGGCTCGGGAGGAGCTAACCACCAGGTTGGAGGCAGTACTAGCGTGAGACTTAACTCAGCGTACCCAGGAGTTGGATGCCGAGAGGGCAGCGCGGGTGGCTATCGAGGACAAATGGGCTAGGGAGATAGTATCATTTAAGTAGCAGTTGGTGGAGGCTGAGACTGAAAAGCGTGTTTTGCAGACAAGTTTGGTTTAGGCATAGGAGGACTGTGATGTCAAAGGAAGCACTAATGGTGAAATCCGCACTTGAGCATCGGATGGTAGCAAAAAAGGGTTTTCAAGTGAGGACACAGCAGGTGTATGGGTTCCGAGCTCGACTGGTGTCAGCAGTTCTCTACCTTGGTTCTGTTTAATGTCATCTCTATTTTGTATTAAGTCGTCCGGAGACGACTTCTTTTCTTGGGGGGGATGATGTTGCCGGGAATTATCATTATGTTATGTTGTCATATTATGTTTACGTTGTCGTCGGTAATAATGAGTTTTTGGCAGTCAGTTAGTTAGTCGTCCCGAAGGGCAGTTGGACGCGACGGTTGGTCGCACCCCTTCGGGTATTATATATTGCATACAATTCCTTCATAGTATCATCATGATAGTCGTATCTAGGTTTAATGTTATAAGCACTTGATGTACATGGACTGTTGAATTAATACAGAGACTGGTTATTTAATATATTTCCATTATGTTCTGTGCATTTACTTTCTGCATTTAATCGTTTACCCGTATGTGGCAAACATTTTTTTCCTAGAATGCATCCAAAAAATCTTTTTGAATCACCTTCAAATCTAAGGAGTTTTCATATGTGCTCTAATACTATGTAAGAATCCCACAAGGACTCAAACTCCTAAAATCACCTACAAAACCAAAGATAAGCCTTTCACGAGAGAGTAAGTATCAAGAGAATATATTACTTTATTATGGATGCAAATAATGATACAATGATCAAATGGATAGATGATACTACCTAATGTATAGATAAGGCCTTTCTTATATAGGCAAGGTGAGAGGATAAGTGAACACAAAATCATGACATTTGCTGCAATCATATGACATGAGAGAAGAAGAGATAAAGATCCTAAGTTAACCCTAAGTAAACTTAGCTAACAAGTGTTGATATGACCTAGGAGGTGAACTAGTTAGATAATATCCCCTATTCACACCAACATTGATCACTCTCATTGCTCAAGCAATATGATTATTAATGTTGATATGAACTATCCCTTTAAATTCAATGTTCTTAGATTCAAACAAGTGCCTTAGATTACCATGTGTTTGGGTTTTACTATCTAATCAATAAGAGGATGAAGGGTAGCATCTTCGGTGGGGAATAGCCATCTTACATAAGACAATTTCTATTTTTTTGATGGTGGATTGGAATGGTTTCCAAAGCAAGAAAGTGGAAAGAAAACAACTTTTTTTCAAATCTTGTATGCACTTTCTGGATTTGATCATGTTAGATTGATGGAAAATGGAGCTCATAAAGCTAGAAAGATAGAATTCGAGGTTGCATGAACTAGATAAGAGATGAGTACATGCCTTCAAAATTCTACTTCAATTTTAAAATAACCTTGAAATAGAATTTTTATATTGGATATCTACCTTAATGAACTAGATAAGAGATGTGTACATGCCTTCAAAATTCTACTTCCATTTTTAGAGTTGTTATCTTGGATATCTATGCTTCTCTCTTGGTCTTCTTTTTACTTTATCTTCTTCTCTTGGCTATATAAGTATTTGGACACTTTCAAAAATCCACCTTTACCCTTTAATTTAAAAAATTATAAAACTAATTGTAGAGTAGGTGATAATTGATAAGTACTAAGTAGGTTTAAAATTTTCTTTCATTCATAATTTCATAGATAAATAAAATCAATGCACAATTACTCATCATTGATCATTCAGTGTACTTCATAAATTCATAGTTATTACTAATTAGTGTCAAGTTCAACAGTCACATGATCATAAATCTTGAACATTATAGTGGCTAGTAAAAATCAAAACACATCATAGCAGCTAGAAAAGAATTTAGATTCAAAACACTTCATCTGATAGCAGATTCACAACATTTCATGCCACTACTTCTGTTGCTACCTATTGCTGCCTCTCCTCAATGGAGAAAGGAGTGCCATAACCTCTTGTACAACATTGGTCTCCACTTTATGGAAAAGTGAAACATCTCTTCCATGGGTTGTGCAAAATGGTATTTGAAGCAGTTGATACCTTTGATTTTGATCCCAAAAATTATTACAATACTTGTCCTATTTCTCCCTCTACAGCTCCGTGCTTTAAAACAAGGTCCATAGATTATCTTGATGGCTTTTAGATATAACTATGTGATCATTTTTTTTCATCAATGTTTCATATCATGCTCCATGATCCATCGTCAGGATGAGATCACGGATCATGATCCGAAACGTTGATGAAAAAAATTGATGATGGATCATGGAGCATGATCTGAAACATTGATGAAAAAAATTGATCACACAGTTATATCCAGAAGCCATCAAGATAATTTATCATGGATTGTGGAAATTTCATGCATCTAAAGGTCCATAGATACCATTCTCAAAAGAAAAAAACTAAAATTGAAGCCCTGACATAAATAAAAATAAGATTATAATTACAAAGCCTAGTAGCTAGCTAACCGCTAAATAAAAGTGAAATAAAAATAAAAAATAAAAACCTGAGGGAAAAGTGAAACAAAATTCCGAAAATAAAAAAAAGAAGGGATATTGTTAGGTTAAATATCTTGCAAATGCTGCTAAAAAAGTTGTTAACTGTTAAATTAGTCCAAGATCAAGCAGAATCCATTGAAATCAATTCCAAATGCATTGTATGTCACCAACATGACGAAGGAATGAGAAGTGGTAGAATAAATCGTGAAAATGAAGTGTTTGATAATTTTTTGGCCATAGGATCTCTTTTGTGACATTAGGTGACTTTTTGCTTACAATTGCAAGTTACACACCTATAATTTGTAAAACCTCATGGGTGAGTAAACTTGCAAATAACTCACCTTGAGTTTTGTCTCACAAGTACTTGCATGCCTGCATGTTTTGGGGCATTTTTTTAAACTGTTATATTTCTGATCAACATAAGAAATTGTTGATCCATAGTAGGAAATTTGTACTTACGATTATCAACACACCGATTCCCATATTGAATTAGAAGCAAAAGGGCCAAATTTTGGAAGAGTACAAGAATCTCTTCAAATTTTTCAACTGGAAAAAATAAATCAAGTGTCAAATTCAGGATCTGATTAAGGAAAGATCTAACCTATCTTTTACTTTACAACAATCCAGTTGTGTTTCTAGTAAAGGAAGATGGCACATGAAGATTTTTTATTGAATAACATCTTTTTCAAAACCATATTTTCTACCAGGTGGTGGACATTTTGATCACTTGGAAGGTGTTAAGTTATTCATTAAGACAGACATGAAATAATCATCGAAAACCCATTAATTCCTAGTTTCCCACGAAACTGCATTAAAAAAGAATAAGGCTTATGTGAATGGTTAGTCAATACATTGGCCTATCCATTTCTCCTACAACATCATGAAATTAATGGCTCTAAATTTTTAATGCACTTTCACAGGCTAATTCTAATGAAAAGGACATGGAAGGAACATACCAATTGTATTCAATAAGTTTTCCGCAGTATCTATCAACACAAGTTGTATAATGAACGTGTGTTCTTACTATGAAGTAAATTTAGTAGTATTTATGTTTCTGAACACAACGTTCAGACCTATCCAAACATATCCATGATGTTCAATTTTTTTATTGGAACCATCAATCAAGTCAAGAATTTGTTTCAATATTGTCAATGGACTCTTGATCCATCCTAATGGCTACCTTCTTTGTACACATTTTAGGAGATCTAGACAAATGAATGCTATATATCTCCCCTACTTTATTTCGAGGATTAATGTCTAGGATGTTAGGAGATTTCCCAAGTTGGAGTAGTTTGTACTGACCACCCTATAATTTTTTTTGTGTTTTCTAAATGTTGTGTATAGATTTTGACGATAAATATGAAGAATGCAATTGAAAACAAATATTTGCAATGACACAGAATGCAATCCGTTGATTGTATCTACATCTATCTCTGGAACAGAATGTTTAGATGGATTTTCTTCTTTTTCTGTTATTATCTTTCATGATAGCAAGAATTTTCAGCCTTTGAATCAAATCCAATGTTGTATAATTCTTCCTTTTCCCTTTTCTTTTTTCATCTGTGTCAATTAATGAAATAGCACATGAAAATGCCCAATTAAAAATGTATAGGATGTGTTGCAAAGCCCAATTGTTCAATGCTAGCAAAATCTGTGGTGAAAAATACATAAAAATTAGTATGATACATGCTATTATCTATTAATAATATTGACTAGTTCCTTGAATTGTACCTATGTGCATGTAGACACTTGATAGGCATGAGAGGTCTGCAATCGCAGATGTTCTGGTGGATGAATATTTTGTTAAAGGAGAGGACATTATTGTTGAAGCAGAACCAGGGGATAAAATGTACTTTCTGGAAAACGTGAGTAATCACAAATTATGCTTTTGTTTCCTTATTTTTGTTTGGCCTGATGCAAGCCCTAAATAACTGCCAAGATCCATTACCTCTTGAAAGCACCTACTTTGGTCCTCGTAGAAGTAAATATAATTGATGTGGACTCTTCATCATTGAAAAAATGTTTACAAATAGAATAATCTTTGATATTTTTAGTGTATAAAATAAATAAGGGAAAATAATAGTAAATGATATTTTTAAAAGGCTTACTTTCAACTTATAGGGACGCAATTTTTCTCATAGGCATCAGCTGGTGATTAGATACAGAAATTTGATGTTGGGGAAACTCTTTACCCATATATATCTCAGACAAGATTGTCATTGTTTCACAACTAAACCAAAACGTCAATGGACTACAGGAATATAAATTTTGGTTGCATCATCATGCCTTTAAAACGTGAAGACTTTCTATTTTGGTTTTGAACTTTGGGATTGATCATTTATTTGAGTTTTCTATTTCCATAGTTCTTATGTCTATGTGGCTGATGTTTGAAGCCAAAAAAGCAGGAATCACCAGACAAGATACTAAGGTTCTACAAAACAAAATTAAATTGTAGGGCAAGTCTAAATTATTCAATTTGATGTAATTCTGAAATTAAAAGCATGCTTGAAATTCGCAGGGGAAGGCTGAGGCAATTTGTAAGGGCAAAAGAGTCATGGAATACAGTAGAGGTGATTACTTTGGAGAGTTGGCTTTGCTCAACGACCAACCCCGTGCTGCAACAGTTACTTCAGTTACTCAATGTAAATGTATTTCAATAGATAGAGATAGCTTCAAGGTAGGTAAATTCACTTTTGCATCATCATCTTTTGTATCCTTTCATAGAGAATTGAGTTAAATATTTTCCCTTATTCAGGATTGCTTCACATAATGTGTTTGCCACTTTGGCATTGCCACTGAGGCTTTCAAACATGTGTCTTTTTAAAATGGTAATTTCTACTGAACACTCGGCCTGGTCACCTGAGGCTGACAATGAAATTTTAAATAAACTTGAGTGACGGCCAATTAGGGCTGCTGCCTCCAGCTTATATATTCCCTTACTTTTTTCCATATATTTTATGCATAGTTTGGTTCCATACTTCTGCCTCCCATTTTACAAGGTGGCCTAGGATGCCAAGGACCTTTTACAGAGATTAATATGATATTAAAAAAAGTACATCATATAGATAGTATGACAAGGCAATAGGAAACCACGAATGCAACTACGATATCTGCTCCGTTCCTGCTGTAATATCAGAAACAAGCTATAGAGCAAAAAATAATACATTTTTTGTTATGTTCCTCTACATTTGCAAACTAACATATTGTTGAACTTATTGAGAAAGGAATATCTTGTAAGTTATTGTCTATAAGACATTGATACTGAAAAATAGCATAAACAAATTATAAAGTTTGCCTCTTATATGATCCAGCACTTAATCCATTTATAATTTGCAGACATTATCATTGATGTTGATTTGAGAAATAAATGGATGTCCTTAACATATACTCCTCCACCCTTCTAATCCATGCTTCATGCTTGAAGCATGAATTGTGATATACGTGAGGATTCTTGTACAAATTGTCCGTTCTCTCAATTGATCTCATCAGTAGGTAAATCTTTCTATTTGAAACAATATTCATTGATTTCTTCTAGTTTGAGCTGCATTCTTTCCTCAGTCGAAATTGTTCAATTTTGTTTGCATGCTCTAGTTGAATTCTTCAAGCATGATACATGGAAGATATGAAATTTTGTTGTTTTTGTAGCTTAAGAACTTCTGCTACCTCTATATTCCACTATGAAAATTTGCAAGTTTGATTAAATCTAGGAGATGAATATATTTGTTACCCTTCATATTGAACTAAGTTTTCCTATAAGGTTGTAGCCATACGTATAAATACATCCAATCTCCTAGCGCAATTTGACACTCACTTCTCTTTTGATAATCTTGTTTTCTCTTTCTGTTTTGAGCCATTTGTAAAATAATCTTTGAAAAGCTCAAATAATTTTTGTGTTTTGGTCAATAGATCATCTACTACTAATACTCTTGAAGCATTGATTAGACAACTCTTGGTGTAGGATGCATATATCCATACAGGCCCTTATGGGATTAATTTCTTACAGTGTGTGAGTTGTATTCTAAATTTGTAACACCATTCTGCTAACGGGAGGCATTGTCCTTTCCTCTCCAAGACAAAAACCAGTAGACACTCTTACATGCACTTACAAGTTTGGGATGTTCATCACCCTGTAGACAATAGTATGATCTCATGGAATTTTGGGTCACTAATATTGTTCTTTATGTGGTCCCAAGAAATTTTTTATTTTCCTTAATAAATATCTTCATGATGTACCTTGTTGTGCACTTTCTATTTATTCCAACGAATAACAACTGTTTTGAACTTTCACAAATGACCACCATTCCCTTCTAACTTGGTAATTTTAAATCTAAATTCCATTCCAATTCTCCCCACCTTTGTGTAGATTTAGGTAGGGTTTTTAGTCATCGCAGTGTCTTAACAATTTCTCCTTTATTCCATGGACAGAGACTGCAACAGGCTAAAAATTATGCATGTTGTTTTGTATTCCCTTCCACATGAAACATACATAATATGTTTTGAGAAGCCCAAGTGTCCCTTCATAGGCATGGAATGTTCCTCTTTAATATCTAATTTACCTACTATCTAATTTTTGTGTCTTAAAACTTTTCCATCCTTTATTGACTTTATTTGTCCATGTAGATGTGACTTCTGATATAGCACATATAAATGCATCTTAATCCCTTTTTGAAAGAGCATCGTATTTTCGCTTTTTCCTGTGCATTATTTTAGAGTCTTATACCTTACATACTTGCATTGGGATTTTAGAAGTGATCTTATATTAATATTGAACATTAAGGGTTGCCAAAAAGGTACACCTTAAGCCAAAATGGTGATCTGGAAGAGCAAGAGAAGATAATCAACATAGACTCATTACAAAAGAGGAAACCAAGTGTTTAGTTAGATATCATATGAAATATATATAGAAGCAAAATCTTAACTTACCATATCATATGGATACTTTCATACATTGTTTATTTTCTATTTATAGCACGTTGTAGAGGAACATATTGAAAAGAGAATTAATCCGGAGGGTAAGAACCACTTTGGCTGTATTTCCATGCAGATGCTGTGGAGTCATGAGGCTTGAAGAGTATTCCTTTCTTTGTTCCTCGCATATGTTCCTTAGAAGTGCCTCCCACATAAGTAGTGAGCCTATGCAGACAATGCTAATCCAGCATGATCCTTGATTATGTCTACAATTTGCCTATTGGCAGATCCAGGAAGAAGCAGACCATTTATTGTCTTAAATATTTTTCATGATATTAAACCATTTTTGTTAACTTGTTCATCCATTCATTTATGGCTTCGATTTTTTTGTTGCTTCACTACACAATGCAGGAGCCTTGAATTGAGAATAGCTATCAAAACGGCTGTGATAAATAGCTTAGCATTGGAATGATGGAAAGGTTGGTGGGAACGAGAAATCAGTTTTATGTTAAGAGGATATTAAATGCTAGTGCCAGCAAGGATATTGATAAATATATCAATGCTTCCATTTCCAACCTATCTCCATTCGATTTTAGTTGTAGCCACCTTGAGTTGGTACAATCTAAAAATATGTAAAATTCTCCTGACATGTAGAGAAATAATGTTCCTTTTCATCCCTATTAAAATCAGAGTAATATTTGTTCTGTTAATCATGCAGATAAGGTATTTAAAAGTGAGTATGGAGGAATTAATAAAGAGAAAGCACTTGAATCATTAGGTATTCACAATCAATATTCATGAAAATTTAAAGTTTTTGGAGACAATGTATCAAAATTTTACATAACATTTTGGATAACACTCCATGTTCTATTAATAGGATGATAAGGAGAAAGTATGTTGAGCATACACTTTTAAGAGGTGTAGAATTGAGGTAGCATGCTGAATGTTATGCGCAGTGAATGCAAGGCAGCATAAGGTACAGTGTGGGTCATAAATAATGAAGGAAAATATAAGGTTTTTCAAGGGGTGGGGGTAAAAGGGATTGGAAGTTCTGAAAGGTGATAGATTGTGGGAACTTTTAATTAAAAAAATGCATAGTTCTAGAGCAACATTTGGCATCATAAGAAAATATTGAAGGGGATGATAAGAAAAAGGAAATGAGTGTTAAGTTGTGTATTGTGAGTCAACAATCCAGCTTGGTGAAAGTGAGTGAGTAGGATGACATGAAAAGGTGACTAGGAGTTCAAATAAAAAAGTGAGTTGTTAAGGGGATGCTAGCTAGGATGGACATTAAGAGTGGTGGCAATGTTGGTAAAACTATTGAAGGAAGACAACAAGGGGGATGATAAGAAAAAGGAAATGAGTGTTAAGTTGTGTATTGTGAGTCGACGATCCAGCTTGGTGAAAGTGAGTGAGTAGGATGACATGAAAAGTGACTAGGAGTTATTATAAAAAGTGAGTTGTTAAGTGGATGCTAACTAGGAGTGGTGGGAGTGTTGGTAAAAGTACTGAAGGAAGACAGCTAATCCATGTTGATATTGAAGAGTGGTTTCTTTTTCCAAGGTCAGAAGAAAGGTGATATTGTTAAAAAATTGGCTCATCCAATGATAATCATGGTGATCAATTCCTAGGAGGTAGCGATCACCTGATTTCCTAGCATACTTTTCCATTTAGTTACAGGTGCATTGCTCATACTAAATTGTGGTTTCTCAGTTATTTTGTAATGTCTCCTTCTCACGCATAATAAAATTTGTGGCTATTAGCTTATTTCCCATTTTCTTGTAAGCTAATTGACATCAAAAGATGGAAAAGGATAAATTAAATAATTAAGTTGTCATAGTTAATAATATTTTTATGTTTGTATTGACAGCTTATTTAATCATTTAAAAAGTGAAAAGTGACTTTAAGTTGTGTCAAAAGGAGGAATTAGGCTTATAGGGGAAAAGGTAGTCATTTTGCATAATTTTAAATAATTTTAAAATATTAAAGTGAATTTGGAGCCAAAAAGGAAATTAATATTTTGTTCACCAAAAAAGTTCGGAAGGGGTTAAGAGGAAAAAAGGGTTACCATTTTCATATTTGCTATTGCTCTATGGAGATTGAGTTTCTTTTAATATCTTAAGGATGAAAATCCTCTAGAAATTTCAGTTTTGAGGACAAAAACCCTCTTAACTTGTAATGTCCCCATTTTCGATCACTTCAATATTGTGGTTGGCTTCAACTTTGTCGATGACTATCAGCCTTGTTTGAAGGGATGTTTGATGTTGGAAATGAGCTCAGTTGGTCTAGAGGACTCCTATGACACTTTCTGCTGTAAATTCTGACTTTTGGTGTGTTCTTGAATATTCTTGGACTGAGCGTCCATTTATAGCAAGTCATCCAGTCATCCCCGATTTTCATTATTCATCATTGTTATCGTTCCAATATGGTCAGTTTTTTATTTCGATGCTTTCCTCTGGGAGAAGATCAATTTTGATGGTGAAACACCCTCCCTAGTTGGTTGGTGGAGAAATCAATCGTGTTTCTTGCTTGAATTCAATGATTAAAGAAATCGTGGAACTTTGTGATGCCTTTAATAAAGACAAATTTCTAAGTTGTGTTCTAGAACATCTACAGGTAGAATTTTTGGTCACCATTTTCAGAAGAGTTTGGGCAGATGAGTTCACTTATGAATGGTCGAATCACATTTTGATTGAAAACCCACCATTAGAAAGGTATCTAAGGTCAAAAATGCAAGTCGATTTCTCTTCACAATTAAAAAGATGAGTGTCTTGTTGGGCGAATACCAATATACCTTCAGGCGTAGCATTGCTGGGTTTTAGCTAGTCCAACTGGGTAGGTTGAAGGACATTTTGACAACAAATACATAGACGGAATTGAATATGAAGCCAGGTGTGTGGACCTGGTAGTTAGGCGTAACTTCTTTTGGTAAGGTCAACCCTTGTTTGAGGCTGGCGCTATTATCCCTATATTTGGCATGAACCATTCTACATATGTTGTGTAAGATGCTAACCCTGTTTTTGAAACAATTTTTTTTGCACTTCTTCAAGATTAGTTTTCAGACCAACAATTTGTTTGCATCCTGATTTACAGAGTTCCTCAATTGTCCTGATTCTAGTTTTTATTGTTTGTACTCAAATTTTCACCTTTTTTCTCAATTTTTAGAGAATGGGCATTTTGACAAACGGTTGTGTGTTTTAGGCATGTAAGTTTCGGATGAAAGAACCATAATGATAACTTAAAACATATTCTTTCACATAAAAAGATTTGAATTGAGCATCATATTTCAACTTTAACAATCAGATCAAAGTACTTTATGAATAGGAAAGAATTGCATTGTTGTTGTGAATCAGCATAAAAATTAAACTACTACAAGTCTAACCTATCATAGGATCAGTCAATCAAGGAACTATTACAAAGAAATCTGCTCTTCAATAAGATTTTGCTGTACAATAAATTGCTCAAAATTGTTCCATACTACGTGCTACCTCATAACTCCAATGTGAGGTCACTTGAGTGCAGCAATCTGTCCTTTCATGGGAGAAACGTCCATCAAAGGAAAAGCTTTCCTTGCGCCCAATAGATATCCTACTCTCATGCCACAATATTGGAGATTCATGCCATCCTTAATCAATCGATCAGCATGACAAAGAAAACTTTACGCCAGGTAGAACGATGCAATGAATAGGAGATAAGGAAACATGGCCAACAATGAAATTAAATCACGTCCAGAAAAGACTCAAGTCTTGACTCCTTCTAAAGTGCCACATCCTCCTTATTCAACAATCCCTTTCAGTTTTTGTCTTATTTATACCTTGGTATGTTGCTGACTTCAATCGATTTGCTTGACTTGCCGCATTTCATGAATAAGAACTGAACTCCAAACACATCTTCTACATCATGCTTAATGCCTCCAGTCCCATGTCAGTGTATCATAAAATCCACACGTAGCCGTCTCAAACCTTAAATGCTACAAAAGGGAGTTAATGAATTGAGGAGATATAATTTTCAACAAGTCTTTGAAGCCACAACTATCTTCCCAAGTCCCACGATTTCATATTAAAAGGAATCTAATTTTTTTTTCCTAATTTGCATGGCTTTGAATAAGACAAATTACTTGAGGCTATAGCTAGTATAGGATGCTAAGCCAATATAAGGATAAGCTTTAAAGTCCCTTATCCAATACAATAGGACTCGATAGATTTATGAAATGGTACAATCAGGAAGATAAACCCAATATCTTTCAAGTAAATAATTTACATTATCTTCTTCAGCACACACGCAACACAATAAAAATATTTCCAAACCTAAACCTTTCAAACCTAGCAACCTTGAGCAAAACAAACTTTTCAAGTCAAGAAAATGCAAATACTTGTTTACACAAGTTGAGGTTGTCATTGAATCTTATTGTATTGATCAAGGAGGATCTCTTACCACCGTAGCCGATCTTCCTCCAGAGGGTTTCCAACCTCCAGACGATTGAGACGAACAAAGTTCGAATCCCAAAACCCTAAGGATTTCATCAAAGAGAAAACAATGATCTACATAATGCCAAAATGAACCCACAATTGTCTTTTCACACTTTCCCTCCAAACTTCTGGAAAGCACAATTTTAAATTCACCTTTTTAATTTGAACTCTATTTTAGCTCTAAAAGGACCTTTTTATTAAATAATGAAAATTTGACACACAAGGTCTTTGTTTTGTGTCCATGATTTTAAACTATTCATCCCAATTCTGACGAGCTATTATACTAAGCTGCAAATAAAATATTTTAATTAAATTTAAACAACCTTAGTAAAATAATTAAAAATAAGTCATTAATGCACCCATTTTGTGGAAATTGTCGAAAGGCATCAAAATTGAAATCTAACTACATTGGAGGGATATTGATGATGAAAACTCATGAATGAAACCAAGTGGGTGACTTACTATAAATAGTTGCCTCCTTCAAGATCCTTGGAGAACACACTAAAAGCCAAAAACCACCCTAGAAGGTGGCATAAATTTCCTTAAAAGCTCATTGGTGACATCAAATAACCCCTCGAGCAAGACAGACACCCATCGAGGGGGTTAGAACCAATTGCAATTCAAGAGAACCCTAAAATGGGAACATTACAGTCCTCCCTCTCCAAAGACTTCTTGTCCTCAAGCAATACCGGCACAACATCAAAAACACCAAGTTGAACTGAACTGCAAACTAGTGTGATCCTAGGGTCCCACGTCAATCTTTTAGAAAAAAACCCACCATGTTGATGTAGTGTCACTCTGATTATAACTATTAATTCAATAACGTACTCATCATAAAAGCCCAAACTAAAACACCTATAAGGGTTGAAACCAATACTATGGAAAATCTTTGGCTGAAACATCATAGTAAGGTCTATATCTGCAATTCCACTACCTAATACAATCTTGGGCAATGGGAAAGATAATTCGCCCAACCATGAAACATAAATCTCAACATATCCCCTCATGATGTCCCAAAAGTGAAACAATTTAATCCCTAACAAGTGGGTGGTATAGAAGATGTCAACAAAACCAAATTTGAAATTAGGTACCAAGGAATGCCTCTATGGTCATAAACTAATATAGCACACCAATGACACTTAATCTCCAAGTGTCAAAGGGTTGACTTTGAACACACTAACACACCCAACCTACTATCATCAAAGCATCATCTGAAGATATGAATACCAACACCATGAAAAGAGTATAGTAATCATCACTCACCAAGGTGGAAGCAAAAAAATAATTGAACTATATTTGGAAAAACTCTCGCAACTAACTGCTCTAAAGCTTGCAAGAGCTCAAAATCTATGTGCTCATAAACTAAAGTTGTCATAATTTGTGCCAAAATGCAAGATAGCAGTAATCAATATAAAATCCCTCTAGAAAAACATAGGAGATGTATGGAAATAGCTTAAGAGTCTTCCCTTAAGACTAGACCACCTCTATAAATCAACCCAAACCACAAAACACTCCACTGTTGGACTAAAAATGCATGCAAACTCATCTATGTGCCAAGAATTCAATTCTTGTATAGACTAATTAGAAAGTGGACAACAATACTAAATCTAGAGTTTTTTCCACAACTCCAATCTTGAGTTAGAAGAAAAGAATTGTGGAGATTTAGACAAAAGAATTACAATCAAAGTAGCACTTGGACAAGTTGATGATGAGAAGCCATCCATAACCAAGAATGTGCAAATAGAGATTAGGGAGGCCAGTATTAGAGCCTAGCAACAAATCTGTGAGGAAGAGAAAAATATAGGACAACTTCGGAATCAACACATCTAGAATTGGGGACATCTTCTCTTCCACTGCAATCGGATACACTCTCATCCTCTGCAACGTCACTAATCTAGTTCGTTAAGGAATTTTTATCCCACTAGAAGTAGATCCAACTAGTTACCTCACTGCAACTACTCTAACTCCCACTAATGGGATCCAAGGTGGACATACGTAGCATTTGTTGGCAAGAGACACTAAATGCATGATGAGATATTGTCATTGATGGCAACTCATATCTGTTTTGGTATCCGCAGTTCATGATGTGATTATTCTGGAAGATTGATTAATTCTAGTGAGATTATGTAAGAGAACAGGGTATCCAACAGAATGTTCAATGTTTTGGTTGGTGGATTATTTTGGTTAAGTATTTTGCTTTGGGGATTTTGTGAAAATTTTGTAGATATATGTTGCCTTATTCCAAGATTGTGGCCTTCGGTGATAAGTTTTGTGCAAGGTATAAGATCTTGTAATCATGTTTTTGGCAAGAACAATGCATACCTATGGTAATGTGTGATGATTTTGTTTGCGGATCTTGTGGATCGATTTTGGTGATTGATTATGTGTTTGAGGTTGATGATCTATCATGTGGGAAGCATGTGGACATTTTGTTTTGGTTCGCATATGGATTGGATATGGAATTGAGCCAACTTGTGAACATGTTTCTTATTTTGTGGCGTGATCTTGAAGCCGACATGGTGATGACCTAAATCGGTGATGTGGATATATAAGACAGGTTTATACAATCATTTTTTAGATCAATGGAGATGTGTGAAGTGTGTATGAGCGCTTTTGTGCAGCTTCTCATGCGAATGATGAATATTTGAGCTCTAGTATAATGCAAATTATCAGAACAGACCAAAGTTGTAGAGCAATGTGAATATGTGTTTTGTGCTTAACTGGAACTATACTCAGGCATTTATTGGTGCTATTTCATAGTTCAAAGTACATTGTAATCTCTTACAAATATTTTGTAAGGTAGTGAGCCTTCCTGGGTTGTAGCCTATATTTATAAACTGAGCAGCGGATCTCTAGGCAATGTGCATGAATGCATGTACATTCACCTTATGTAATATTTCTATACTTTTAGCAAAGTATATTAATATTGTGGGTATGAATCCCACCGTGGTTTTTCCCTTAACCAAGTTTCCACGTAAAAATTTTGGTGTTATGGTGTTGCTCATCTTTGCTTTGTGTTTCTACACTTTACTTATTTTCACATGCATTAAGTGGTTTAAAGATCAGATTGTCAAAATCAGAAATTGCAGAACACTGATTCATCCCCCCCCCCTCCCTCTCAGTGTTCATTGATTCCAACAATTGGTATCAAAGCCTAGTTCCTCGAAAGAAGCCTAACAGCTTGAGGTTGGTCCGGGAAGGTGAATCAATGGACTCAAGTAATCTTAGATAGTAGTTGATTGTTGCTCTTGAGGATCTTGATCATGCACAAGATGAAAACCAGCAAGTAAAAGCAAATCTTAAAGATGTTGAGGAATAGAGACATTAAAAGTCCAGTTGAACAAGTCAAGGGAAAAGAGAAAGAAACTTGTTGATAAGTTGAAAGAGAAAGAAAGTCAAAGCATTGATGAAGAAGCCTTGAAACAAAAGACAGAGGAATGTGAGAGACTTGCCAAAACTAATATAGTCCAGAAAAATGAGATGGAAGCTATTGTGATGAAATTGACAAAGGAGATTGAAAAAAGGAAGAAAAATGAAGAAAAGATTGCTCAGTCCCTGAAAGACAAATCTGAAGAATGTTGCAGACTTGAAGATGAAATTGAAGAGTTCACAAATGATCTACAAGATGCTAGAGAACATGAGGAAGATCTTGCTAAGCAGATCCTACATCTCAAATTTAATCTTGATGCTGCAAATGAATACAAGGAGAAGTTCCGGATTAGTTCAGCCAAACTAGATGAAATGCTTGCAAGTCAGAAGATTCCAAATGACACACAAGGTCTTGGTTTTGACAAATGTGAAAGCTCCAAGTCAGCTCTACAAAAGAACAATTCAATAAGGCCTCTGGTAAGGCAACCTAATGCTCACAAATTCAATGGTAACTACTTTGTTTGCAATAAATTTGGTCTTATGGCTAGTCAATGCAGAAATAGGATGATCAATAATGGTTCATCTTTTACCGTTCAATGTTTTAAATGCAATAAATATGGTCATAAGGAAAATGTATGTAGAACTATGATGAATAAATTTTAGAACATGAGAAATGTCAGATGTTATGCATGTGGAATGTTTGGACATGTTGCTAACCAATACAAAATGAGAAGAAATCAAATGAACTTCAAGTCTATGGAAGGAAACGTTATTTGCTAAATAAATCCGATCATATTGCTTAGTATTGCAAATGCAAAAACATGAATAGGGGAGGTCCGGAAGATAAGAACGAGAATGTGAAGCCAGATGAGAAGGGTTAAGCAAAATCTTAAGAGATCAGAGATTAGATGAAGAAGACATGGGTTAAGAAGACTGATTCAAAGGCAAGAAGTGGGTTTGCACCTAATTTCGGTGTTGGAACTACATTCGATAACCGAACCTAGGCATCCGACCTTGGGGGAGTAATAATGCAAATCTTTTAAACCCCCTATTTGAGATATGTGCCTGTTTCCAACAGGTTGCAAAAGTGCATATGATGGTTTTGATGAATCTCCAGAATATTTGAGCCAATTTGAAAATACGAAGAAGAATTCCTATCTGTCAGAGAATATCCAGAAGATTTAGGGCAAAGCACATTTATTGCAGTGGAAAGTTAGGTTTGTGGAAAATAAAAGGGGACTTTTTCACTTCATTTCTCACTTTGTGAATTGAAGAGAAGAAGTTTAGAGAATCCTGCAAAGAAGGTGATCAAGTGAAACCCAGTGCTACCAATTTCCCAAGAGATTTAGCGAGTAAGCCTAATCCTACATCAAAGGTATTTATTAGTGAAAACCTCTTCTTCAGTTAAACTTTGGAATTTAAGATCTACAAATGGCTACATTTGGTACTGCAGCCCTTGTTTGTCAATATCACTGAGCATGCTCGTCCCAACTTCAAAGATCACCCATTCATTTTGATGGAGGACGATCCAAAGAGTTATTTTTTATCCATACCCCATGGAGAGTTACACAATGAAGACATAAGGATCTATACTCATTTCCCAATTGAAGAACTAGGAAGTTGCCAAATGTTGAATCTTTACAACCGGTTATCTGATCAAAGCTCCATGTTGAAACCTAAATTCAAGGATCTTGACAGCAAGGGTTTTGCTTGATTTGTGAAATTTCCTATGGTGTATGAGTGGGAATGAATCCATTACATCCTAAGCCATGTTCACGATGAATTCAAGTGGTTGGACAAGCTGCATAAGATCACTAAGGGTGTGGTTCAGGCAGTCACAGGGTTATGTGCATCCGGTCAGCTACCGTCTCTAAAAAATTGCTAAGAATGATGTTGTACCAGATGCAACCAGGTCAAAATTTGATAGAAAAGCGATGACTATCGATGACATCTGGGAGGATGACATCCAGTTTGCTTTTATGGTAATTGGTTACAAAATCGACTATTCCAATAGAATCGACTCTATTTTTGGTACTGCTATGTATGTCGCATATGAGATGCTAAGGGAAGATAAAAAGGTATGATCTATGTGAATTTCTCTAGAGTGAGCTCATAAAAAACTTGAAGAAGATCAAAGAAAACAAGAAGAATTCCTTCAAGTATGGGTCTCTACTCTTATGTATTTTCTTTTATTTCAAGAATGAGATTCTGGGAGTTGGTCTGGTACAATGGGCATTTGATAGGCCAGTTGGAGTACAAATCCAAGAGTACCTTTATAGCTCCAATTATTCCAAACCTCGTAATGCAAACCTATGGGACTATTTCCAGAATTTTCAGAAGGAGATGCATGATAGGGAAAGAATCCCTAAAGCTATTGTTGAGAAATATGCAGACACAATCTGTTTCATGATTGACACTGACCAATGCTTAATGGAAGTTGTAGAACCATGAACTTCATGGATTCTACCAATGGGTTATGAGATTGATGGGCAGGTTTTGGAAATATATGCTCAACATTTGCTAAGTCAACCGGTGGATCCCAATGAAGAAAGGTTCAGAACCTATAAGGAGAAGAGTCTTGCATTACATCAGCAATTTAAGAGACCGATCATTCAGAAGAAGGTCCAGAAAGAAGTTGAAACTCTTGCTAAAGGCATGGGGATATCAAAAGAGGTTGTTCGGAAAGCTAGAGAGAAAAACATTACCTCTAAAGAGAAATCGGTAAGAGTTAAGAAGGAACCGACAGCAGTCCCTAAGCCTAAAGCCAGAACCAAAAGTATTGCTCCCATTTCTCAACCTCCCAAGCCCAAATCATCAGCTAAGTCATCCGGTGATGTGCAAAAGAAGAAATCAGACCGATTTGTAGTTGTTGATGATGAAGAAATAAAATTGGATGAGGCAATAAGAGAAGTGAAGGCAAAAGCTCCTAAGGTCTCTAAGGAGAAACCATCTGGCAGAACAAGGCCCAACAAGAAGCCCAAATCTAAGATTGATGAGGCATTGAAGTCAAGAAAACTACAAGGTAATTACATTGTTGTGCCTCCTATTACATTAGAGCGGATTGTTAATTCAGTCATTAAAAATGGAAATTTGAAACCATTGTTTGAATGGTATGAAAATTTTGATGAAAATGGGAAGAGATCATTAGAAGAAGCTATAGTTGAATATATGAATGTATACAGTAAAGCCTTGGTAGAGATATCATCTGTAATTCTGAAGAGTTGGTATGAGATTTTGGATGCTAGAAGACATACGACAAATAAAGAAGATGGGAGACTAAAGGAGTATTTATTAGTTAACCAATGTTCTAAAATTTCTAAAGAAAAGATAGACAAAATACTCAATCTAGAAAATAATGAGTTTAGAAGCAAGCACATAGTTAATAAGAACATGTTCAGGAAAGTTGATGAGGCAGTAGAGGAAAGTGAGACAATTTTGAAGAAAATTTTGATAGAAAACCAATATGAAGTGAATCCGGAAAAGGCACAAGATAGTTTTCCAATCCGGAAGTGCAAGCATAGGATAATACTTTTATTCTGGAAGTACAGGATATGCAGTCAGTCAAACCAGAAGAAGCTAAGGTTGAGGAAGTAGCTAAGGATAAAACAGAGGATACAAGAATAGCAATAGAAAATCCTCCGGTCAATTATCAGAAGGCACCTACACATAATGTTGAACCAGAAAAGGTGCAGGTCAAAATTGAAGTTGAAGTTGAATCCAAAGCAAGAGACATTGTTGAGGCAACAAAAGGAAATCAAGCAATAAATGATCCTGAATTCATTCAAGGACCAATCAATCTTCCCTCTTTGTCTCCCATTCAAAAGATTCATCTTGCATCTTTTGCGTAGGCAAAGGCTAGTGAGGATCTATTGAAATCTCACACCGAGGATAGTTTTTTATTAGCTATGGCATCTGGCATTTTGGAGAAGCTTATGCCATCATTCCAAAAAGATCCCTCTAATACCCCATTTGATAATTTGAAAGTTTGATTGATTCTATAAATATTCATTTTGAATCTTTTGAGAAATTTGTAGACGAGAAAGTTCAAAGTGAGTTCAATACAAAGAGGCTCCACACCTTGAAGAAAATGATTTTGAAAGATAGAGCCACATTGGCTAATTGTGTGAAGAGTGTGCAGGATGCATTAACTGAAGGTGGGAACCTGTATAAATCATGTCTTTCATTGAATAAATTCACTGCTGATATTGAGAACAATCTTGGGAGTTCAAGGATTAGTTGAAAAACATATCTCAGTCAGTTGATCTTTTGACAAATTCTTTGAGCAGTCATCAAAATCAGGTGATATCACTACTTGAGAAAACTAGAAGTTTGAATCATGACAAGGAGTGGATAATAGGAAAATTGGAGAGATTAGGAGTCTCGTTACTTCTAAATTGGACATAATGCTTATAGTTTTTCAAAATCTATAAAAGGGTTGGGAAAATCACTTGAACATATTGAAGAATTCCTATGTAGACGTCTTTAAGTTTTTATGAATTATGTATATATGTGTATAACATTCTTTGGCATGAAATTTTGGGTCCCGGTATCTTACCTTTGTCATTGATGTCAAAGGGGGAGAGTGGATAAGTGAAAAATGTTGATCTTAGGGGGAGTTATTGATTTTTGGAGTTCGGTAGTCAAAATTTTGGTTGTAGTGTATATATTTTGGTTTTGGTCCGACACTTAGTCATTTTTCACCAAGTGTTGCCATCAATACCGAAGGGGGAGATTGTTGGAAATAGACACTGAATGCATGATGAGATGTTGTCATTGATGGCAACTCATATCAATTTTGGTTTCCGCAGTTCATGATGTGATTATTCTAGAAGATTGATTGAGTTTGGTGAGATCTGGTAAGAGAACAGGGTATTTGGTAGATGGTTAATTATTTTGCTTTGTGGATTTTGGGAAAAGTTTGTAGATATGTAATATTCCTTATTCCAGGATTTTGGCCTCTGGTGACAAGTTTTGTGTAAGGTAGAAAATCCGGTAATCATGTTTTTGGCAAGAACAGTGCATACCTATGGTAACATGTGTTGATTCTATTTGTGGATCTTGCAGAATGATTTTGGTGATTGATTATGTGTTTGAGGTTGATGATATGTCATGTGGGAAGCATGTGGACATTTTGTTTTGGTCCGCATATGCATTAGAGATGGAATTGAGTTGACTTGTGAACATGTTTCTTATTTTGTGGTGTGTTCTTGAAGCCGACATGGTGATGACCTAAATCGGTGATGTGGATATATAAGATATGTTTATACAATCATTTTTGAGATCAATGGAGATGTGTGAAGTGTGTATGAGTGATTTTGTGCAACTTCTCATGCGAATGATGAAGATTTGAGCTCCAGTATAATGCAAATTATTAGAATAGAGCAAAGTTATAGAGGAGTGTGTGAATATGTGTTTTGTGCTTAATTGGAAATATACTTAGGCATTTGTTGATTCTATTTCATAGTTAAAAGTACACTGTAATCTCTTACAAACATTTTGTAAGGCAGTGAACCTTCTGGGGTTGTAGCCCATATTTGTAAACTGAGCAGTGAGCTCTAGCCAGTGTGCCTAAATGCATATGCATTCCCCTTATGTAATATTTATATACTTTTAGCAGAGTATATTAATATTGTGGGATTGAATCCCACTGTGGTTTTTCCCTTAACTAGGTTTCCATATAAAAATCTTGGTGTTATGGTGTTGTTGATCTTTGCTTTGTGTTTTTGCACTTTACTTCTTTTCACATGCATTAAGTGGTTTAAAGATCAGATTGTCAAAATCAGAAATTACAGAACACTAATGCATCCCCCCTCTCAGTGTTCATTGATTCTAACAATATCTCTCCTTTGCACAATCTAAATTGGGAGACCTATACACCTAGTAAGAGACGAGAATTTGAAGCAACATGTGGACAATTCAAATCAATTAGAGGACATTGTGAAGGATATTTTAGGACAACTTTCCTTAGTTACAATGGGACTCCTCTCAACCCCTTGTGCTACAACTAAAAAAATGGCAGATGGGTTCATAAAGGACACACGACAACAAAAGAAAACAACGTGGCAACAAATTTTGGTAGAATTGCGAAAGCCAAGAATGGATGAGGAAATAAAATAGTGTGCACTACCCATTCCACTCTAGAATCACACATCAACACACTAAATAATATTGAAGGTGACATCAATGCCCTCTATTAGTTTTGTTTTGCAATGGCCTATGGTGACAACTCCTATTAACGCCCAAATAGATCAACTCGAAGTACAAATACTTTAGAGGGCTACTACATATGGTTCTCTCTAAGATATAGATAAAGTGTCTCAGGTGCAAGTTACACATACAATTCCAATAGTTCCAAGACCAATAAGATCAAACAAGGCACAAAGGCCCCAGCTAAGAGAGGTGGTAAACTTGTAGTTATCTTAGTAGATCCAAATTTCCAACACTCTTTTGAATGTAAAGTGCTTGTTCACATAGATTCAGGTGTAGGGTCAACAACTACAAGAAGCTAAGGTACAATGGGATAACAATTATGCTAATATGAAGGAGATTTACAAGGATATTCTTCCTACAACCAAGGTGAATTGAGGACAAGCCAATGTTTTGGAAGGGGGATGATGTTGGCAGGAAAGGAGCAAGTGCAAACACAATTGATGCAAAACCTATTGCACTTCACCACAAAGAGATTGCAGAGCTTCATATTGAAAAGAAATCATCAAGAATAGGAGTAGAATAGATGGGTCACATACCATCAATTAGATATTTGTATAACGAGAGATGTAAGTAATTGAGAAGAGAGATGCATAATGTATGTATGCAAGAAGATATATAGGATATAGGAAAAGGAAGATAAGATATAGCAGAGATATTTTGGTGATATAATACCTGGTGGTGCTCTTTCAAAGAGAATGATGTCTCTTGATGTTGTGAGAATTGGCGTCTCCAGTGGGTTGATGCCTACGAAATCTCTACAATGAACTAGTTTCTTCTTTGGGTTGGTGCCTATGAAATTTGTAAGAATTTTTCAATACAAAATCAACATTTTGTCATTCTTTTCTCCTATAAAGGTTTCCATGTTGTGTGTTCTTTTGTGTTCCTACTTGCTAGATCTTGCATATGTGGTTGATTGAGATTTTTGAAGTATTGTTATTGCATCTAATCATGTTTTGAAAATAAAAGTTTGTTGATATACTAATTCACACCCCCTCTCTATATAATCATGTCCTCTTCATCTCTTCCTTTTGTGCCTAATTTTTTAATTCTTTGATGGAGCCTAGAATAGTAGAGCATAGGTAACCCATTTAGGAGTTTCCCTTTTTGGATTTTTTAAGACTTATTATGGCCATACAAATTTGTATACCATATGTACTATAGAGGGAAAAAAGTGAACCACTCTTGACAGGTGAGTGACTGCCCATCAGGGACTCACTAATCAACCTATCTACTCAAGATGTGATACAGAGTCTAGGACTATTAGGTACCCCTTAGATGACAATGAACATGTCACAAAGGCTATCTAACACAACCTAGTGAAATTATATCTAAGGATGCATGTGTGCGTCTCATACAACAACATGGCACAGGCATTCTGTATGGACAAAGTCACAAAGTCTGTATAGAGAACGAACTGTGCTGGAAATGTGCCCTAATAAAAATTGTGTGAAATAACAATGCAAAAAGTAAATATGACTGGCTATCAAGTAATGAAAATGAAAGAAGGAAGAGGTATGATCTTGATCCACACTTGAAGTCTCTAGCTAGCTCCCCAAATTTGTTTGGCAACCTGCACACAAGGCAAACACAGATGAAAATGGTGTGGTTGTGTTTTAAAGGCTTGTCACAGTCAAACCCTCATTTTGGTGTTTTCACCTCCACGTACAACCAAGATAGATAGATGAAAATGACAGATAAAATAATCAATAAAAGATATAACAACAATATCTTGATGAATATGCTATGGAGAGAATGAGAGATAGAGGAAGAAGAAGACTCCCCTTCCACACCCAAAGCGAGAATCCTATTAGAAGAAGAAGAATAATAATCCAGTCTTCCTCAAAGCATCATAACAATGCTAAAAGGGAGTGAGAACCAAGAGATCAACACAAGAACTTAGAACTGAGTGGATATAACAAGTGGAGATCAAGTAGAATTGTAGGGAGAGAGTTAGGGAGCCCAAAATGAGGCCAAAATAGGAAGATAAACAAGCTAGGACAAAAATGGGCGTCAGTAGTCATGGAGAGACATTGCAAGCATCTTCCAAGCACAGGTGTAATACTCAAATGACCACCTTCAAATTGTCAAATTCATGGGACACTGCGCAGACATCCCCATAGTGGAGCAATGTATATGTGTCAAATAGTCAACAAGGTTGAGAAAAGGACAAGACGGAGGCTAACAAGGCAAGTGAGATGGATAAAAGGACAAAATGGTCAAGAAGGTCTCCCATCGACGTAAAGTGGAAGTGCTTATGTAGTGTAGATTTATATCTCCCAAACTCCTACTAAGTGGGCACACCTTTTAAGGAAGGGGTGTGACACACCTTATTACTTGGCATGGCCCATTTTATGTGTCACACTTTATAAGGTGTGGCCCACATAAAGTGGACCAAGTCACAATAAGGGGTGTCCCATCACTTAAATAAAAAATTATTATTTTTAATTGTATTAAATTGTTATTAAATAATAATAAATAATAATTAAGTACTTATAAAAGTATAAAAAATTATCAATTATTATTAAATACTATAAAATGTTAATAATAAAAGTGGGGAAAGTACCCTTGGAATTGGTGAAGGCTTATGGCCGACTTTGAAATCTACTCCGAAGAAGATAGGATCTCATTGTTTGGGATTGAGTCAACAAACTTTTGGAAAGGGGATATGGTGTAGTGTGGTGACTTCTTGGCAAAGTCAGTGGAGTATAGGGTTTAGGGTGGCCACCAAATTTAAATCTCTAGTAGAAGGGTTGTAATTGAGCTTAACAATGAGGGGGGGGGGGGCTTTTATCCTAGAAGAACCATCATGAATATGAGAGAGAAGCATTGACTTGTTGATCCAAGAAACCTTTTTGAAACAAGCGAGCAAGAACTTCCTTTGATAGCCCCGAGCATGCAGTTTGGAATAAAACTATCTCTGTAGAAGATTTTACATCAAAAGGATCAAAATCTTTGATAAGATATCTATTCAACTCACTCACAATGAAGGATTTCTTTTGGTGAGGAGGATGCCAAGAGTAAAAAGGAATGTATTGATAGGCATTGGGAGGTTTTTGAAAGCACATGGTGTCAAGGACTCCAATCTAGTTCTAAAGGGATCTCCTTTGAAGAATATGATATCAAGAAGATTCACTGAATTGGAGTAAATAGGAGTAAACCTGATCTTAGGAAAGAAAAGTTGATACTGCTCAAAAAAATTGAATAATGAATTTTCGTCAGTAGTTCAAATACCCAAAGCATCATCAATATATCTCTTGTAGAAGACAAGATTGAAACAATAATACTAAGCAAAGAGTCGTATTTTCAAATGACAAATAAAAAGACAAGCATAGACTACAACAAATTTATTGTCTATAGCAGTTCCCCTGAATTGCTTATAGAAGATTCCATCAAACTCTAGAAATTTTTCACAAAGAACAAGTTCAACAAGGTTCATCACCATGTCAATCAGTCGAATATCCAAATTCTAAAATTTGAAACTATTTGACCATCTCTTTGAGGTTAGAGAGACCCTCGGTAGTAGGAATGCTTGGATACAAAGACTCCACATCAAAATAAACAAAAGACAATCGAGTGGAAAAGGATTGCAACCAGTGAAAAGGTTCAACTTCCTCCAAATGAGTCTCCACGAAACATTGTCAACCTAGGAATACTCAAGTTGTCGAATACCTTCATTTTTGTACCAAGAAGAATCTAACACCACAAGACTTAGATTCTTGTCTGCACGTTTGATGATGACTTTTGAGGAGTCTGGAGGAAAGAGGGAGACATTGATAGAAGGAAAAAGAGGCAATGCGGCTTTTCAAAATAACTTATGCCTTCTGAATAATCTCCTTGAGCTTAAAATTGATCTCATCAAGATGCCAAAAAGGATTTTTGTGACAAAAATTATTAGTAAAAGCTTGAATGGAAAACAAATAGATGTCGGCAAGAGGAATGCCAAAAATAGCATAGGTCTCTAGAAATTTAGGGGAGAGCAGAGCCTCAACTGCGGCCTCTACCCAAAATTCTACCATTGTTGCCTTTGGAGGAGTTCTAAAATATGTTCTAACTTGAGCTTATATAGTTTCTTCCTCTAGATAGATTGGAAGGTCCTATAGATGGAGTATTCTTCTTCGAGTAGGATGAAACTTTGGTCCTAAGGGCAATTAACCAGAGGTAGTTGAGGTGGTATTCTTCTTGAATACCATCTTTCTATATTTTGGAATGGAGGGAACAAATTCAGAGACAAGTAAATTATTCTTCTTCTTTTTCTCTTGATTCTGTGAAGAGATAGATTTGAAAATTTGAGCCTTAAAGTATTTAAGTTCTTTGACCTTCGCAATGATCATTTATGAAATAGTTGGATTAGGAGGAAGTTAGCTTCAACAATAGTAGCATCTTTGGATTCTTTCCTATTGGAGTCGGCAAGATCTTTGGTTGTTTTCTTGATAGCCCTATCGATTATAAATTGATCAAAGAAAGATTGAAATTCCTTAAGGGATTCAGAGTATCATTCCTTAGATGAAATAATATAAATAACCAGAAGTGGAAGACACTTACTTAAGGGAAACACAGGTACCCTTGAGAGAAGAATCAAAATCCTCAACTACTTTAGAAATCTTTGATTTGTGATTGAAAAAGGCTTTTGTAATAGCCTTGATATAAGCACCCAAAAAATGTTTTCTCACCTTTGTTGAATAGACTCCCACTTTGAAGAAAGAAAAGAATTACCTTCAAGATAATTGATCAAGATTTTTGGAGGCCTAATATGCAGATTCTTGGGAAGAGTGCCTATAAATCTGAAATCCTCAAGCTTGTTGAGATACTTTTTAGAGTGTTATGTATTAACACATAGGCGTTTGTATCCTGAGAAAGATTTGCTGACCAAAGAGTGGATTTGATCAAGATTCTTTTGAGTGTTCTTATCTAGAGGGGCCTTAGGAGGAGCAAAAGGGGAGACCAGGACATTAGTTGCAATAGGAGCAATAGGAGTAACAACAACATCCAGTTTGCTAGAAAAAAGAGATTCCAATCGAGCCTCTAAGGCTTCTTTAGGTTTGAAGGATGTTTCCATGAACTTCTCAAACATAAAGATTAATCTAGAAAATTCACATGAAGAAGAACAATATTAGAGTATTGTGGAACATGGAAGTAGTTTCTTCAACACGGGCTTTGGCAGTAGCTTTAGCTTGTTCAATGATGACATTCTCTTTTAAAGCCAAAAGTTTGGCCTCTTCATTAGTCTTAAATTTGAGAGCCTCGACATTCAATTCTTTCAATCTATTAAGAATTTTTTCTTGGTTTTTAACAACAAAAGCAGTCAAACTCATTTTGTTGATGAAGTGAAAAGTTGACAAATTCATCCATATCCTTCCACGGTCTTTTGGTTAAAGAGCCAAAATATTTATAAGATCATGCAGTTGGAGAGGAGGAGCCTCATTAGAATACCCTTCACGAATGACCAATTTTTTGTCGTGCTCAACCCGTTGTCTCTTTTTGTCAGTGTTAGATAAGATTATACCATTCTAGATAGGCGTCGAACTAGAAACTAAAGAAGAGGCATGTTCCATTGCAGAAGGTAACAAGCATCTTAACAATCTCATTTTCAAAGAACATTGTGAAAAATATCCTGAAATTTAGAGTTATAATTAGGAAATCACTCGCTACATCGAAGAGAGATAATTTTGATCGAAAAGATGAATTCAATTTGTAGAAAAAATACTTTACCATTTCATGAAAAAGATCCACAATATACATGAAAATTCTCCACAAAATAATCTACATAGGGATATTTTTGCATAAAAAATTGTTACAAAATTTAATATTGCTAGGTAGTCCATTTCAAAACTTATTTTGCAATTTTGTGTGGTGGGAGGGGGATTTATATCCCTCCCAAACCCCTACTAAGTGGGCACATAAGGAAAACATGTAGCCCACTTTATGTGAGTTGCACTTTATAAGATGCAACTTACATAAAGGGGGCCAATTCACAATAAGGGGGTCGCATCGCTTAATAAAAAAAATTAAAAAAAAAAAATTTATGAAATTATTATTAAATAATATAATAATAAAAATAATTAAAAATAATAATTAAGTACTTTATACATTTAGAATTTTAAAAAATGGAGAGTGAAAATGTGCAGCCGAACCACGAAGATCAGATAGGCAGGCGCACTGAGGAGTCGTACGAGCATGAGCAACTGCTACTAAACCCCGTCAAATGGAGGATCCTGGAGGTTGATTGGGACGATCAGAAAAAAGCACAAAAGGAGCCAAAGCAGGGCAACATTAATCGAACCCTTGAAAACAGATGCTGCGAGGAAATAAGCACAAAAAATTCAAGATCCAAGATTGAAATTGACCTAACAGAGGAGGTGGCAGATGAAAGAGTATTTTTTTGAGAAACAAGCGATCATCACTAGATTTATTGGGGACCAAAGATGGCCAGGAAAGCCATTCATGATTGGGTTGATAACAAATGGGGAAAACACATTGTAGTCAAATTCCTCCCAAAAGGCTTCTTCATCATCGTCTTCACAGAAGAATTCGAAAGGAATCATATCCTGGAAAAGGAAAACTAGTACTTGGATAATCATCCATTATACATCCAACCCTAGACCCCTAACTTCTATCCCACTTCTTTAGAAATTTATGAAGAACCAGTCTGGGTCCGATTATTTAATCTCCCAAATGAATATTGGAGTGACTGAAATTTGGAGAAAATTGGTCGAACTCTGGGTACATTTCTGGAAATTGATGAGGAAATCATTGAAAGCGATCTGTACACATATGCGAGGTTAAAAATTGAGGTTGTTAAGACCATTCCACAATCTGTCACAATCCTAATGTCAGATAGAGAATGGAATCAACAGGTCGAGGTTGAGAAAGAAATTAGGGCATGTCACAGATGCGGCAGTAAATTTCACCTATCTGATAGATGCAGAATGTTTGTGAGAAGAGCATTTGACAGACCGCAGAGGAAACCCAAACAAGAATGGAGGAAAAAGGAGCATTCACATGAGGGCATACTAATGCTGGAAGCGCCTAAAGACAAAGCCAATACCCCAATAAAACATACGAATAATAACTCACTTCTGCAGAATCAGGTGCCAATCCTCAATATGGTGGAAAATGACATCCCGTGCAATTTGGATAGGGAAATTCAGGAGAATCCTCCAAAGGATATGGAACAGAACGATCATGGTATTGTGGATGGTCTGGTGGATTCCTTCTCTGAGACCTCTGAACCATTTGAGGAAATAGAGGATATGGATACCCTGGACCCCAAATGCATTAGCCAATCCGCCAACATCCTCCTTGGTTGGTCCAAAGGAATGAGAGGCAGGAAGAGCAATAGGCTGGTCAGAGAACAAAGAGCCAATGAAAAAGGAATTGTCGGTGTCTTGAATTACTTGAAAGTATCCAAGGGAGAGAACCCCTCCCTTGGAGAAAAATGAAGATCTCCTCATGGAATGTCAGGGGCTTATCCGTCCTTGACAAAAAATGCTTGGTCAAAAGATCTTTGACCAAGCTTGATTCAGAAATAATAATTATGCAAGAGACAAAGCTCAATGGCGAGAAGGGAGTGGAATTTGTAAAATATTGCTATAGTTGGGAAGGAATCTTCCAAGATGCTAGGGGTTCGGCTGGTGGTCTGAGCTTGTTGTGGAATCCATCTCTCATCGATGTTATTCCAGTTGCCTCATGCAATCATTGGATGGCCTATATCATTCAGTGTAGGAGATCACATCTTCAATTTTCCCTTTTTAATGTGTATGGACCTACTAAAACTTAGGAGAAGTGGAAAGTTTGGAATGAGATTTCCCTTCAGGTAAATTTATTAGCATCTGATGAGGTGATAATTGCTGGTGACTTCAATGCCATTCTGGATATTGATGATAAGGTGGGCGGTCTAAGAAAACCTACCAAGGTAATGGAGGATTTTCGGGATTTTATATTCAACTGCAAACTGATTGATATCATTCCCCAAAATGGGAGATTCACTTGGACAAATAGAAGACTTAATTTCTCCAAGATTTTTGAAAGACTTGACAGGTTCCTGGTTGGCGAATGGTGGATAAATGGCAACTTCTCATTGGAATCTAACATTATACCTCAAATTGGGTCGGATCACTTTCCAATTTCACTTTCAATTGCTCACAATAATCCTTGTAAGAAAAAATATTTCAAATTTCTTAACATTTGCGGGATCCAAAATTGTTGAAGAATCTGAGGGAATAGTGGCTCGAAAGTAATATCTTCTCTGGATCCCCAAGCTTCAAATTCACTAAACGCGTGCATTTTTTAAAAAATAAGCTCAAAACATGGAACAAATTATCCTTTAAAAATATCTTTGTGGAGAAAACCAGGATTGAGGAAGAATTGGAGGACATTAGTAATCATGTGATGGCAATGGGCATGACAAATAAAGAGTTCGAAGCTGAAAAACTCTTAAAAGATCAGTACTTGGAAATCTTTAAAAGGGAGGAACTGTATTGGAAAGAAAAATCTAGGGAATTATGGATTGCAGATGGGGACCTGAACACAAAATTTTTTCATGCCTCATCCAAGGCCAAAAGATTAAATAATAAAATTGGATCCATCAAGGATGGAAGTGGAAATGTACCAATTCGACATACTCATTAATTATGAGGTTATCGAAACACTCATAACAGATGAAGATTGTGCTATGCTACAAGCTCTGTATACCTTGGAAGAAATAAAAAATGCAACATTTTCCCCTCACCCACATAAGGCGCCTAGACCAGATGGTATAACTGTCGAATGCTTTTAGAAATGTTGGGATTTCATGGGACAGGACATTTGGTTGGTGGTGGAAGAATTAAGGAAAAAATAGAAATTTGTCAAAGAAATCAATCATACCCTGATAACACTGATTCCCAAGAAGCATGACTATGAATCGTTGATGGATTATTGCCCCATCTCACTATGCAACACTATTTACAAGATTATCTCCAAAGAAATGGCGGAAAGACTTACGAAAATATTACCGAAACTCATCTCAGAAAATCAAAATGTCACCCCCGGGCGGGAGATAGCTGATAACATCATCTGGTCTCAGAAGTCGTCCACTCAATATATAAAGAGAAACATACAGGTATGGTCATTAAACTATATGTTGCCAAAGCATACGATCAGGTTGTATGGGACTTTTTAATATGTGTGCTGAAAAAATTTGCTTTTCCTATCAAATGGATCGAATGTATCAAATTTTGCATATCCATCATTAATTTCTCGATGATTGTTAATGGAAATGTGAGGGGCTACTTCAGAGCCATGAATGGCTTGCATCAGGGAGACCCGTTATCCCCTACCCTTTTTGTGATTATGGCTGAAGTTCTTGGGAAATTGATAGAAAAAAGACATGCAGACAACAAATGGAAAGGGATGAAAGTTTACAACCAATTGGATACTATTACTCATTCCCAATTTGCTGATGACACAATAATCTTTGGGGAGGCCTTAGTGATTGAAGCCAAGAACATTATGAGCACACTGAATGTATACTCAAAGCAATCCAGGCAGGTGATGAACAAAAGCAAGTCACAACTATTCTTCTTCAACGCTAAAATGCAGGATTAGCAAAGGATCTTGAACGTGTTGGGAATAAAAATTTCTCAACTTCTAATCAAATATTCGGGGGTGAGAATTGAGAAAGGATGTAGGTAGACTCAGATTTGGGAAGATATTATGAAATCTTGCTCGACCAAAACAATGTTTTGGAAGATTAGATAGCTAACACAAGCTGGCAGATTGACAATGGTTAAGTCTGTCTTATCGGCTATTCCCATTTACTGTATGTCGTGCTTCAAGATACCCTATGCTGCTGGTAAGAATATTGACAACCTGCTCAGAAAATTTGTTTGGCAGGGGGGTGAATTCACAATACTGGTTCCCACTTTTTGACCAACTTTGACACTTAGATGAATATTTTGAAAAAAAACTTCACTTTCCAACACCTATAACTTTTAAACTATTAAGAATTTGAAGATGATATAAACTAGTGATTTTTAGCATCTTGTTTGTAGATTCTAAATATGTTTTTTTCAAATTTGTTTGAATAAAATTTTATTGATTTTCCCATCTCCCTCAAAAAGTAGTTTTTTACAATAAACAACATTTTTTAAGAGTGATGTGTATCCCGAAATGCATAATTTTTTTCTATAAATGATAAAAACTTAATTCTTTTGAATTTTGGTCTATAACATCAATACCCATGAAGTTGGTTTGATAGTGATATGTTGAATATTTTTCATTTTATTAAGTTTTGAAGTTTGACTAATTATAATTCAGATATAGGTGTACGTTTGAACACATAACTTGTTCTATATATATCAAAATTCAATTTTCTTTTTTCTTTTTAGAAATAAAACACTAATACCTAGTGCATAGATATTTTTTAGAATTTTTTTGAATTAGTTTACTATTTTTCCCAATGCATTGAACAAAGAAGTTCATGTTCGGTGAAAAACCTAAATTCATAAGAAATAAAATAAAAATATATTAATGAAATTAAATATATTAAAAGTTATACTATTTGGAAAGCTTATAATAAGGACTAAATACCTAAAAAAATAAAAATTTAAATGAATAAATTTAACCCCCCAAAAGCTAATGTAAAATTGGTTTTTTATCAGCATTTGATAGATGCAAGAAATTAGAGAGGTTCTATCCAAGAAATTTTGATCTAAGAGCCTTTGATTTAACTCTCTTCAATTAATTACTTCAAATGGGACCTCTTAAAGCTTAAATCATTATATTTTCTAAAAAATGTATGATTTCAGCAAAAATTAGGACATACCAAAAAGTGGGAACCAACTTTGTGAGTTCTGGACTTAGGAAAAGACAAAAAAAAGACACCACTCATTAACTAGGACACCATGTGTTTACTGAAAGAGGATGGCGGTGCTGGACTTAGGAAAATGGATCTTCAGAATATTGCATTGGGTGCCAAATTATCTTGGAAGATGTACACAAAACCGCATAAATAATGATGAGCGCACACTGGTGGCCCCGGGCCTAGATATAAAAAACTACATCTCATTGTTTTTTCCTAAACTCAAAGCGTTTAAGCAAGCTTCAATCTTATTGGGGGGGGAGAAACACAAACAATCTCCAACAACACCATTGTTTGTTCTGATAGCTCATAAACTCATCTATTTATATCTGCCCATAGAATTTTAGGGCCCACCCAATATATATATTCGGAAGGAAGGAGGGGAAGCAAGTGTCTTTTGGCATGCACATCCCTCCCCGCCAACTCCCTACCTAACCGTACTTGGAACTTTCTTTGGGATTGCAGATTCATTATAACTTATCACATTTCATGGCACATTGGTAATGGAAAATCTGCAAAATTTTGGAGGGATTCATGGGATGGTGCTCCTGCACTATCTGACAGTTTTAATCAGGATTGGATTAAGCTCGTCGAGTCTACGTATGGAGTGTTTGTTGAGGACTATTTCGAGCAGAATAAGGAACTGGATGGGAAGAGGGTATGGAAATAGATATCCATTGGCAACCCGATTCTATGCGAATCTTTGAAAGATGTGCTAAAAAGTAGATGTATGCCATTGTCTAATAACGAGGATAGGATATTCTGGAGTGTTGCCAAATCAGGAGAATATTCTGTCAAATTGGGTTATGAGGTACATAGACAAAGGGGTATGTGCACAGACTGGCCACATAAGCTTTGTTGGATCAATAAGCTTCTCCCTAAAGCGGGGGCATTTCTTTGGCTGGCCCTCCATAATAGGATCCTCACTGGGGACAGATTAAAGTCAATTGGTATCTCTGGACCTAACATGTATGTTATGTGCAAGGCAAATGAAGAATCTGCCAATCATTTACTCTTCAATTTCCCCATGGCGAAGGCTTGCCGGAATTGGTTCTTTGAAAATACCAATCTAAAAATAGTCAGATGTGAGGTACTCAAGGACTTCCTCATTTCTTGGCCAAGGATCTATAATTCAAGGTGGAGCGACCTGTGGATGGTGGGGCCTTCATTAATTGTTTGGCACATTTGGAAAGAAAGAAACACGAGGATCTTCAAGGAAACCACACTACCGATTAATAAAATCATTGAGAACATCAAAAGTGTTGTTAAGGAAATGATAAATGGGAAATCCGCCATGAGGAGAATAAGATCCTATAACATTTGGGACCGTAGCATGGAGAAGATTTGGCTCTTCAAACACCCAATAATCATAGACTCCAATAACAGAGTGAAAAGGAGGGATATCAGATGGATGGCCCCTCCGTAGGATTGGGTGAAATTAAACTTCGATGGAGCTAGCAAGGGGAACCTGGGAGATGCAGGATTTGGAGCCATAATTAGGAACAATATCAGTAAGATAATACATGGGGTATATGGTGGACTGGGCAAGGCTACTAACAATGAGGCTGGAATCAGAGCATTAGAGGCTGGATTAAATCTTTGCATTCAAAATGGTATCTCCAAGGTACTCCTTGAGGGAGATTTCCAAATAATTATAAATGGCATTATCAAATCAAAGTTCCAATGTTTGAAGTTATGTAAATGGATCCCTCGAATAAATCATCTGTTGAAATTGATAGGCACTTTTGAGATTAAGCATGTGTACCGGGAAGGGAACCGCTTGGCCGATTACCTTGCAAACTTGGGTGTGGTAAGTAATGATAACAAGATTACCTTTGACCAACACTCTGCAAGCAATGATATAATTAAGCACATCAAAATGGATGCTTCACGTGATGGTATTGGTTGAGACAAGTACGGTCGATGGATGTTTATCCGGGCCTGGATGGAGGTGGCACTATATAAGACTCTAGATCAGTCCCATGGTATTGTGGCAGGATTTCACTACACTATATATCCTAAAAAGAAGATTCAAGTATGATATCTAGCTATAGTGGTGGCATAGTCGCATTATTGTTTCTGAGCAAATCGGGCAATAGTATCAAAACTCTATTTTTTTTGGATTTTGGAAAGGAAACTTCTAGAGACATCTGGCTCTATAAAGACTAATGCTTCATAGTATGATGTTTCCTGTATTGAAGAGCTTGGATAATGGCACACTTTGGGGAGATTAGCCATGTCAACTGCAAAATGCATGTGAGCACTCAAATTTGAAATCTATTTGTAACAGAGGAGTATGTGTATGAGGCAATTCAGGGGCTGATGGGGATTACTCTGAATTTTGATATGCATTGGTGTGATGCCCTCATTTATGAGGCAGTTGTGCTTCCCTTAGTCGACATAATTAACTCAAGGGAGTGGTCTGTTGAGCTGATGTGTGGTTTTGTGAAGCCGTCCATTGGGAATATTGTTGCCAATGGTATTCTTGGTTTGGATGAAAACATAAAGGTCAGCATATTAAAAACGTATTTTCAGCCCAAGTACTATTTGCCCTTCGATTCTAGTGAGGATGCAAACAATTCCGAAGAGGAAGGGGTGGAGGATGGGTAGGATTCTGAGAACAACGATAAGGGTAGCACAATGCAAAGAAGAGTGGAGAAGGCTGAGGAAAGGGAGGGAATGAAGACCTTCGTGGAAAACGCCTGGGAGATATTCAAGTGCGCGGTTTTGAATGGGAACATAGACCCCTTCAGGCGTGTTACCAACTCTAACGAATGGTGTTTCCCTGTTGCCTCTACTACAAATGCTATCAGCCTTGGAGAATACGTTGCTCTGATTCTCCAAGCTCTTCGGGGTGAATAAATGCCTTGCTCTTGGTCATTGCTCTGCATCTGTCTATGTTCAACATACTAGTGCCATCTCCTTTGGTCTTTTTGTATTATTACCAATTGTAATGTTGGATCTTAGGGTAGTCTGGATGAATCGATTCACCTGCCTTTTGCCATATGTGGGTGATGTAACTAGCTGTAATTTTCAGAATTTTAATAGAGGGCGCTATCCCCATACATTATAGCACTTACCTTAAAAAAAATAAAAAATAATTAAGTACGTTATAACCGACTTTGAAATCTGCTTTCGAAGAAGCAATTTTTTGATATTACGCCAATAGATTCTCGGAAAGGGGATATGCTGGAGTGTGGGGACTTCTTGGCAAAGTTGATGGAATATAGGGTTTATAACTCTAAGTCTGTTGGTGCAATCCTAGAAAATTGGGATCCTATCTTCTTCGAAGTAGATTTCAAAGCCAACCATAAGCCTTCACTGATTCCAAGGGTGCTTTCCCCTTTTATTATTAATTTTTTATAGTATTTTATTATAATTAATAAAAAATTTACATTTTATTAAGTACTTTATTATTATTATTATTATTATTATTATTATTATTATTATTATTATTATTATTATTATTATTATTATTATTATTATTATTATTATTATTATTATTATTATTATTATTATTATTATTATTATTATTTTTGATAAGTCACAGTCGAAGCTGTATTTTTAGCTTTTCCTTTGAGCTAAGAACCAGTCGAGTAGACTCGAACACAAGACCTCCCATGTAAGAGGCTCACAACTAACCATTGCGTTGTGGGGTCATCCCTTAATTATTATTTTATATTATTTAATAGTAATTTAATACTATTAAATTTTATTTTTTTATTAAGCGGCAAGAGCCTCCTTATTGTGAATTGGCCCCTTTTATGTGGGTCGCATCTTATAAGGTGTGACTCACATAAAGTGGACCACAGCTTAATAAGGTGTGTCCCACATAAGTAGGCTACACCCCTTCCTTAAAAGGTGTGCCCACTTAGCAAGGGTTTGGGAGGGTTATAAATCTCCCTTTCCACCTCACAAAATTGCTCTCCTCATTTTGGGTGTTTTCACTTTGATTCCAACTGATAAAGGCGAATAACCTGTAACTAGTTTTAAAATGGACTATCTAGCAATTTGATAATTTTGTAATATATTTTGATGCAATAATATATGTGTGGATTGTTTCTTGGAAAATTTTCATGTGTATTGTGGATCTTTTTCATGAAATGGTAATGTAATTTTGGATTTTTTCTACAATTTGGACCTCATATTTTTTTGTCAAAATTGTCTTTATTCAGTGTAGCAAATGATGTCTTAATTTTTTCTCTAAATTTTTATAATTCCAACATCTTTGGAGCACTCCACGCTTGTTGTCCAGAATTTTTCTATTTTTGGAAAGCACCAATTTTCATAAAACTTGATATCCTGAAAACTTAAGATTTGACCAAATTTAAATATTTTTGTTAATTTGGGCGGATGTGTGAAAATAATTAAATAATTGAATGTTAAGCTGTCAAAAGTAAAATTAAAAGACAAATTATATTCAATTATTTTAAAAGGAGGAATTAAGTGACTTAAGGGTTCAATAATAAATTATAAAATAAAAGTTGAACGTTATGAGGATTTTTTGAAATTTTTAAGTGGCTACAAAATATAATATCTAGAAAGAACTAATGGGCTTATAAAAGGAGGTTGTGAGGAGATACTTCGTCATTCTTGGTATTTGCAATTTTTTGAAACCTAGCTATGGAGGTTGTGCAGGTTTGTTCAATGATAGTCTTAGGATGAAAACCCTTAGACAAGGATTGATTTTGGGGAATGATTTCTTCCTAGCTAATGTAGAGGTGGATTCACACGAGATTCACAAAGAATATGAATGGTTGTGCCATTGGACTCTCTAGTGTTTGGTTATGATATTTGGGAAATTTTATGTTGAATATTCAGATAGTCCAGGTTTGCATTTTGTTTGAAGTTTCTAGTTTTGGAGGTGTGCCCAATTGATTAAAATTTTATGAATTTGTGCCAAAGTATTACATTTTTTCTATATTTGAGTATGCTTGCAACAAGCTGTGAAGCAGAAATTTAATATGAATTTATAGCAAATAATCAATGTAAGAAAAGATTAATTTTTATTGTGCTACTCATTCTATATAAAATTCCTATGCTTTTATTGTTGGTCGTTGTTTGAATGAGGACATCATTAGTGATAAAGTTTTGTATTGAATATTATTTGTGAGAGTTTGGTGTGTATTACAACTAGTTTCAACTTGTATAGATGTGGCATTGGAGCTTATGGAGATATAATGAAGGGCATGGGTTGCAGTGGAAAGGTAGTCACAAGTTTTGGGTTGTCAATATTATGAGGGTTATTCACCATAATCAGCTATAAAGCAGTTTGCAAGTTATAAAGAATTAATTGAGGTTTGGATATCTATGTATGCATATATCAAACCTGAAATACCACCAATTAGCCACTCTGACCAAGAAAACTCACTTCTACAACCATGTATGGAAATCAACAATTAAATTATTGAATTTGCCACTATCTCCATGTATAGAAATCAACAATTAAATTATTGAATTTGCCACTATCTCCATGTATGGAAATCATTTGTGATTATTTTTGTCATTTAATTGATATTTACAATTGTTCTAAACTTTTCAAATCAAATTTATTGATTGATTTTATGATTTCCAAATTCTTTGACAAAATGTTTGTGAGTTTGAGATGAAGTATATACAAGTTTGTGGAAAAAATTGGTAGAGGTTATCAATTTACCGTGTCAATTGCATGACAATTTCCAATAGAAATTTCCCATACAATGTGAAGATTTTACTTTAAGAGTGGGATTGTGAATCCTCTTAGACAATAGCATACTTGATTGGAATCGTATAAAAGGATCTTCTAGATCTATGTTATCAAGCAATGTTGGTAAATCTTGAGTATGCATATCAACATGGTCCTTGTATGAGTATGGTCGAGGTACAACCTTTGGTACACCTAGGGTACTTCCTATGTCTTTCCCAAATCCAGGCACCTAAGCTATACCCAAGGTTTTATCTAGTTATAGTATGATACATTAATACCTCAGTTTCACTCTTTAATCGGTTTGGGTATGCCTTTTCATTCATCCATCCAGCCTCAGTTGTATCATAACTTTGTAACAACATTTTATATTAGAATATGCCAACAAGAAAGCAATTACATATCATTTCAATTGCATTTGTGAGTTGTACCTATGAACATGAGGTTAGTAAATTTTGTATCAACATTAATTAGATTGGTTTATTTTGATTTACATTATGCATATGTAGCAATTGTTAGTTTAAGTTTTGTGAAATCACTCTTGTTGTATTGTTAATGATTTGACATTTTGTCAAATGTTTGCAAAATGAAATCGAAGCATTTTCGCACATGGCATAGCTAGTGGGAGTGGCAATCCAATTATTTTGGCTCAAATGAAATTGAACCAAATGTTGATGTTGACCTTGATGCTTTCGATGAAGAAGAACAACTTTTAAAATATCAATTGTAATTTGAATTTTCATTGTGTAATTGTGAATATGAAGCGTTTAAAATTCTAAATTTTGACAATTATGAGTATAATTGTTCTTGTAATTTATATTTTAAAAAATATATATTCTTGTACCCATTCCCAAGAAAGAAAAATATTGTCATACCACCTAACCAAGTTCTAGTTCTCATACCCACACCCATACCCAAACTAGCAACTATAATGTCTCCTTTTGCATAGCGGCTTCAGAAGATTTATTAGCCTATTTAATCCCATAGGCTATTGTCAAAATAAAGGGAATTAATTTATTTAATTATTATCCCTTAAAAATAAATCATAAAGGTAATATTATTTCAGTTAACTGAATAAAGTACTAAAGTGACTTAATGGTTATTATGTGAAAATTTAATAAAGTAACTTTATTATTATTTCCCTCAAGTTCAAATTTTAAATTAAAAAAGGAGGGAAATTAAAAAGACAAACAAGAGGGAAACCAAAAGATATCTCCAACGGTATTGAATTGAAGAACTTCTTGAAGCATGTTCCCTAGGATGAAAACCCTAAAGATTTGCTAGTTTCAGTGGTGCAACGATCTACCCTAACTATATTTGGAGATATCATCAAGTATCTCACTCATATATGTAGAGTGTTTCAAATTTGTGAAGTCACTCTTTTCCTTGAGCTCGCCAACCATTTCCTGAAGCTACATGAGTATTGTGGAACTGAGTGTCACTCCAAACCATAGTATTTCTACTGGCCGCACTCCCTGGTCTGTTTATTCTCAGTTTTAGAGGACACTTTGGGCTTTGCATTCACATTGTGAATATCAATCTTCTTATGATGGAAGGGTAGCGACTTTCAAATTTTCAATGGTATGCTTGAAGGCTTCGCTTCAAGGAGAGACTGAATATTGGGTCTTATCTAGTCTCTGTTTCAAATCTGTAATAAAGAAGTAGAGCTGGGTGATGATATAAGGCATTATTTCTTTATCGACTCTTCTGATATCATTATTGCTGTATGTGGGAGGATAAAACGGTAAAATCTGCTTTTATTGTCTTCAGCAAAATCTTCCTTGTTTGTGTGTATTGTGATTGCTGTTTTGAAATAATATTATCAGTCTCAATTTGAGCTTTTCAGAAATAAAGGCTAATAGATTATTTATTATGATTGCATATGTTGCTATTTTTGTTTATGGATTATATGATTGAAAACAACAAACAGCAATCTATCAAACACATACATCAGAAAACTATCTATTCAGCAGTACAGAATTCAAGATAACAATAAAAACATATTATTGTGGTGAAAATCCAAGGAAAAATTTGAGCTGGGTCTTTACAGCAACTTAGTTCGAGATTAATTGAGAAAGTAACAAAATATTCTTATCTGATGGGGCTAAATATCAAATCCAGTTGTAGTATAAAGATCTTATAACTTCGATTGAGAAAGTAAGTAAAGGTTTTTAACTAATGAGATCAAAAACCACATCCTCTCCTAGTAACTATGGCATACAAGGGTGTAGATAAGTAGCACCTCCATGTTAAGTTCGACTATATACGACATCCTCCTCCATTTGAAATAATTATTTGAGATTTTTTTATGGGCAATGCAAAACACTTTAATTTATCATCCAATTTCTTGTGAATACATTGTGAGTGCCCCTAGTGTCAACAATGGCAACACACTGTTTCTTGATTCCACCCTATAGTGATCAGAGGGTCATTATTCACAATTATAGTTTTTTCTATGTCTTCAATCATGGTGATGGTTTTTCATGGATTTGATTTTCTGTGTTCTTCTTTGTGCCATTGTGTATCTTCAATTGCATCATTTTTTCCCAAATACTTGCATTCCTTACTCCATTTGTTGATGCACCCGCAGAAACACCCATGTCTCTTCTCTAATTGCTTTGTTTGGATTAGATGACTCTTGTTGGCTTATGGGAAGTAAAATGTCTAATATGGGAAAGGACCTATTGCTTCCTTCGGTATGACTATAGCATAGTTCCCAAAGGAATAATTTCCTATTTTGATCATTTGTTCAGATATATCATCAACCATGCAAGCTAGTTCTTTAATGTGTTAAAAAACCATCTCAAGTCATTATTTAAGATCTATGTCATCATATTGATTGTTAAGGTCATCTTTTAAAGATTCCACGGGTATTTATAATCTTGCTTCTTGCTCATTATCCATTGCAGGACACTGATGAGACCTATCTACAGAAACTTGCCGATAACTTGCCAATGACACTTCGTTCTTATCCGGTCTGTGACATACTTAAATAATTGTTCTATCTGACTTATGTATACTCTATAGTCACACAATGGCTCCTTCAAATTTCCAATTTTCATTTTTTGGTTTAACATTATTAGATGGATAGGATTGGCATAAACTATAATAATTGAATATAAAATTCCTACATAGTTTGATTCTAGAACCATTTGAATTCACTATGTCTGTAACGGATAGGATTTATGCAGCTACACCAACTTTGTTTTCTCTGCTCATTGTTGTCATTTTGTTTCCACCTTGGGTCATTATGGCCATTCCTCACTGACTGAGAACTTGCTAGTCAATTTCTTCTCTCATTTTATAGTACAATATTTCAAATCATTTATCTGTTTACCTTGGCAGTCCATTTGTGGATTCATATTCCCAAATCTTTTGTTGAACTAATTCAGTTTTGATTCTGCATGTGAGTTTCTGTTATTCGGTAATATTTGCTTCTAGTGTAGAAAAGGATGGTTATTTTTGAGATTTCTCTTTCTAGTTCTTTCTATTCCAGAATTGTACAATGGACAGTTGCCGCCAGAATTTCTTGAATAATCTCTAATGGCAGCATATTTTGGTTTTGATGCAAGTGTAGAAGACATTTCTATGACAATTAGCAAACCAGTTAAAAAATGAATATTGCTGGAGAAGCAATCTCTTTAATTCTTAGAATTTGAATCTAAACCAGACATTTGCAAATAATACCAATTAATGATACCACTCGTGTTAGTTTGCTAAAAAAAATCTTTCTGCAGAGACTGCTTGGCAAAGTGGAAGATATACTGAATCGTAATAAGAATTTGTACCAGACATTTAGGGATGATGATGATGAGAAGGAAAAAGATGACATTACTGAGGAAGAGGACAAGAAGCAGGAAACATCCATCAATGATGCTGATAACAAGGACAAGAAGCATGAGACATCAGGCAGTGATGGTACTGATAAGGAAGATGATAAACACCATGTCTAGACATCTAGATGTGACAATGCTGGGAATAAATAAGGATAAGAAACATGCGATATCTAGGGGCCATAAAAAGGATGGTCATGAAGATTTGAGTTGGAAATTACTTCTGCCACTGATAATCACAATTTGCTTAGGCAAGAGTGCAACATTACTGCTAAGAAACTATAATTGGAAAGGAGTTTGAAAAAACTTTGTTGACATTCACAAAAATTTACACAATTTTGTTTTTTGAAGTAGTAGAAAAAAATAAGAATGGGACATAGGTATCTTTCAAATAGTGAAATGTATTGTACCATGAATACTGTTTTTTTCTATCCAATTTGTTTGTTTTTATTTTTGAATTTCATTTTTGAGAATTGTAATGCATTTTTGTTCACGCAATAATATTTTATTAGAATTATTTGCAATTTGATCAGACAATTTTGTTATTTAGATTATGTCATAGCAACTTTATAGCTAGCACATTGATTGAACAAATAGTGAAATGGGTTGTACCTATAAACATTACATTGGCCTCAAAATGTGTCTTGATTTTATTTTTGTATAAGATTTTTGAAAAACAATACATAGATTAGATAGCTACCTTGAAAAACAATCTTATGGTTTGCTATGAAACCTCAAACTACAAAACATATGACCTAAACTCAAGCATTGATGAAACCTCATACTACAAAACATATGACCTAAACTCAAGCATTGATAACTACTAGGAAGCTAGCTAGATTTTTCCAGATATTATTGCATGAGAGTTGGTGATGTTCACCACTATAAATACCATTTCTACAAATAGTAAAGCCCATGCAGTCAATTTCCAAAGATGAAAAGAGAGGGCAGAATATGAAACTATCTAACCACTCTTTAAAAGCTTCGATGAAAGAACAAACTTTTAAAAAAAATGCAGTTTATCACACTTACATTTAACATTAACCAAGTACACGACTATGTATCAAGAGGGAAATTGTGACTTTGAATAATTGGAATTCTGCTTATTCTCAAATTTGCCGAGGGAAGCATGCGAGACCAAATGATGCTTGTATAATTAGAAACTTGGACAAGACCTTTGCAAATATATTTCCCAACAACTGAATGACTGCAAATCTTTTGAAATATCAAACCAAGTTATTGTAAACTAGGACAGCTCAGTGATGAGCAGTTGACTCAAATTATTAGACCATAGATCAGAGGTGAATTAAACGAGTTCCAATTTGTGGCCACATGAAAAAGGTAAAATATACATCACATAAAAGCATGTAGATCGAAAGTTTGGTTTCAAAACTTTGTTCACGTCCTCAAAGGAGTAGTCTCCTCATCTCTATCCTATCCTAAAGCAAGCATTTAAAAAACTCTAGTTACAAAAGCTGTTTAATTATATGATTATGAGAACATTGAACAAGAATCTCACTTGACGAAGGTTTTTTAAGTTGAATTAATATAGAAAAAAATCATATTGTTAGAGCATTTAGACAACCAAAAGGCATCATGAGGCTCATAGATGAGTAAATTGTCAATACAGAATAAAAAAGCTAAGCCAAGTTGCTGGTTAAAGTGGGAGCTCAACTTCAGGATGTGTGTATTAATCACAAATGAAAAAAAAAATAAAAAATTAATAAATGTATAATTCATTGATTCATGTCAAATGTCAATAGAAAATGAAAATTACAATCAATAATATTAATCTTCACTTTACTTTTCAATAAGAGCATAATGGTCAAAGTCAGCATTTGATTCATTTCAACTACAATCAACCTAGTGCTACTAGTACTAGCCATGTTAAATTTAACTCATCTAAAGGCTATGGCAAGATATGAAATAGAAGTGTTTAAGTCCACAAAATTGAGGGCTAGATCTTAATTCCTCATCACCCCTCTTGTTATAATTACATGTGTAATGTCTCTACTTTGAAATATAATTTAATAATAAATAATAATAATAAAATTAAAATACAAAAGAATAAATATAAAAATTAAATTAAAATATAACAGAATATAATTAAAATTTGATAAAGTTAATGAATGCTCAAAAGGCATGAAATAATAAGTTGTGACTCCCTCAAAAGTGAGATATAAAGGGGAGAAGAGAACCTCATTTGAGGAGGGGAGAATTTGGAAATGAGAAGTGTTGATAGTGGACCAACGTCCCTTGCGGGGATTCGCGACATGGTTTAATAGCCTCTTGTGGATTCTATAAGTCTAGTGGTTGTATCGGGCATTGACATGTCAACAACAACCCTAGCTTGTAACAAGTGGTATCAGAGTTTGGTCACAAGTTCGAATCATGCAGGCCGCAACGAGTGATGCTGGGAGGGAGGTTGTTGGCAATGGGCCAGCGTTCCTCACGGGGATTCGCGACATGGTTTAACAGTCTGACAGGTCGATCTTTTGGTGCAACAACAACCCTAGCTTGTAACAAGAAGTGAAAATCTAATTTAAATAAGAAGTGCAAATCTGATTGTGGAAGGTTGTGTCCCTTTCAAAGAGTAGGAATAATGAAGAGTGTAGTCTTTCAAAGGGTGCTAATGGTGAAAGGGTGCATCTCTTGCCAGTATTTAAGATGGGGATGAGATGTTCCAAAGAGGGGCATCTAAATCCAAGCAATAGGTTAAGTCCCAAGATAGGGTGGGGATCAACGACCCATAAGCCTTGAGGGTATAGTAAGGGCTTGGATTTGTATACTTTGAGGGAACCTATTTTATTTGGTCTCTAAGCACTTTGGTAAAATACAGACCCTTCCCTTAAAATTGAAGTAGTAGTAGGGTTTGATATCTATATTAAGAACTATGAATAATGGAATTAATCATCTAATGATGACAATAAATAAGCACTTGTTAATAACTAATAAATTGAATAATATCAATGATTGGCTCCATGATTAGTCTCTCAATCAATTTTAGTATATTGAAATAGATTAATTATGTTAATCACGTAGGGGACATTCCAACTTGTGTTACAACATGTCTAATGTGACAAGAGACACAAGTTGGAATGTACATAGACCAAATCTTCAACTTTTATCACAACCAATCATTTACACACAACTTAGAAGTGGATAAAGGAGTATGTACTCTAATTCTATGCATTCTAGCTTGTGTCTCTTGTCACATAATACACTCATTTTTAATAAGCGATCACAGGGAATTGGGATATAGACCAAATCTTTAGCTTTTATTGCAACCAAATAGTTAATGCTTAACTAAGTGGATAAAGGAGTATGTACAACTCTTGTCAATCAAAACACTTGTAACCTATCAAAATCGCATACAAAATCAATACAATTTTTGCAATTATAAAAAAATATTATAGTGTATAGTAGTGAAAGCAAAATAAGTTTAAAAATAAAATATTGCATACTTATGATAGAATTTTTATTGCAAGAGGCTACAAGTAAATAGAGCCTTAGCTATGGATATACCACCACTCGTCTCACCCTAGACAACACTTTGTGTTTCTTCATCTTGGAATATTCTTTTGAATGTAACCTTGTACTTAACACCAACCTTATCATCTCTATATGATACCACCCTCCTCAATAAAGAAAGTACTTTTGTGCTATAATATTTTTGAGACAAAACAAATGCTAGGAGATGCAAAGGTCTACTCATCTTGTTGGACAATGGTCATCAATGATCTTGTGTACTCTTTTGAAAAATGCTTATATGCGGCCATTCTCCTTGACTTCTATCATGGTCTTTATTTTTAACCATGGAGTCCATGCTATGATAAATTTCACTCAAACATGGTCAATCTATATCAGCATACCTAATTATATTCCACACAACCCACCACTAATCATCTAAGATAAATAATTCAACATTTTGGCCTCTCTCTATATTTGATATCTCTAAATACTCCAAAGAGTGTTTTTAACCATGTTTCCCTATCACATCACATTATCATGTCAATTATTATTTCATTTTGTTAGATTGAGCATGCATGAATATATTTATGACTAACTGTAATGCCCCATTTTATATGGCCTAGAAATATAATTAAATGATTAAAATTATGTTTTAATTATTTAATAAGATCATTAATTCGTAAGTCTCAAGTGACCTCTTCATGTCAATGGAAAAATATAAAAGGGCAACTTTATTATTTCTCAAGCTAAAGTCAAAAATTAAAAAGAAAGGGGAAATATGAAAAGGGAAGGAAGTTGTAAAGGAGAATTCGAAGAGTTTCTCATAAGATTATAAAAGAGCTAGGGAAGGCATGTTTGAAACATGTTGATTTTATTCTTCTTCTTTGATTGTAACTCTTGTTGGTGAAACTATCCACCCTAGCTAGTGTTTGGTGGAAACATTGGGATTTTATAGTTGAAGTTCAACGATTAGAATTTGAAAATTTCATGAAGTCTCTTTCAAAGACAAAATTGCTATGAGTTTTAAGACATTGTGGAATTTTTTAGTATGACCCTTTTTGTAGAGGAAAACAAGCTACTCAACAACTTGGTTTTTGATATTGATATTTGATGAATAGTAATATTATCTTGATATCATATGTTGAGTCAATATGGAATTAAATATTTTTATTATTAGTTCCTGCCTTTGGCAAGAATATTTATGTATTTGTTGCATTTTATTTTTTATATGAATTTAACCTATCATTATGTAGAATTAAATTTTTTGAACAAAAACTATAGTCTATTCTTAATTTTAAATTTTAAATCTTTATAAAAATGTCATTTTTTATTTCTTTCTATTAATAAGTGCAAAATTACACTCTCCATTTTTTTAATTACAAATTTCAATATATTAAATTAAATATCAAACTATATTAATTGATTATAAGACCTATTAAATGCTACTAAATCACCAATTGATTATACTCTCCCAGCCTAGAATTATATTCCCATCAAACATTTAAGAAAGTTTTTATATTGTACTTTAAGTACTATAGTGGTTGATTCACATAACTGTATATAAACAACATTAAAAAAAATGTCTTATATGAAATATTAGATCATAGGATTTGCTTTTCCAATTATTTATGAATTAAAAAAAAAAGTGCAAATAGTATTTATATAAAAGAACTCGCATATTTCTTGGGAAGATGGGTTGTAAAGAAGATAACATTTTTTATATTTTGGAAGGACTATCATATGTCATGCTCATTCTATTGGATTAGGAAAAGGTTGTATATTGATATAACAAAATATCTACTTTAAATGTAGGTTCATTTTATTAGGTGATAGATTGTATATTTAATAATTTTATTATATATATAAAAGTGGATAAACCACTGAATTATATTAATAATTTTTGTTTTTTACAGGGTTCTGGTTCAAAGAGCACTGAAGGGAAATAACCAGTAAGAAAACCCTTCAATATTGCTCAAATAACACAAGCTTGACTATCCATTACAAGAAGCCCATAGGCACAATCCACCCAAAAACCCTTCCCAATTACATAACAAGCCTCATTAGATATAAAGGAAGCTGCTAGAAGAGGCATAAAAGAGAAAACTGTGAAAGTGAAACACCAGGAAGAAGTGCATCTGTCCAAAAAACCAAAAGATCAGCCAATAAGATTTGAAGTTGGGCCACCCCTGTCTATGAAGCACAATTCTCCAATCCATTGATTAGTATGATACCAAAAACCATGAGAGAAATTATTATAAGAGATCCTTCCAAGACAAACATCGTGAGAAAACATAATATAATCCAAAGAAGGAGAAGGGGAGGATGCTGAAGACCCCAAGGAACCAGAATAAGACCAAGTGACAAAAAAGCCCACAGAAGTAGCCAAGAAAAGAGAAACAAAATGAGAAACTATCTTGTATACCAAACTATCTGCAAGTTCCAAGCTCTCAAAGACAACCACCATCCTCCAAACCTAACCAAGACCTTCCGAATAAAATAGAGCATCTTACCATATGAGAAGCGACACCACATAAGGAATAAACATGAGAAGGCCAACGACAGAGCCCAGATATAAATCAATCCAACAGAGGGGTCATTATGAAAACAACCAAAACCAAACACGAAGCCTCACCGAATGAGCAGAAACCAACTCCATACTATGATAAGCAAGCAACGTGCAACAGGAGTGAACATAACACGATCAACATAATCATAAGCATGAAAGGAAAAACCAAGCTGGAAAAATGAAGACACCCAACAATGATGAGCCAAAGCCATTCTACAAAAGCTCATCCCCCACGGATTACCCAATCGAAGATAATCAATAGAGAAGACTCTATCATCTCAAAGCAACCATCATTACACAATTCTGCAAGTAAACGGTAAACTATGAAGGCAACCAAGCAATGATAACTGAGTCATCCAACTCAAACTTACCACAACATGATTACCAACCGAAATTGCCAACCAGAAAGCTATAATGATAAGAGTATGCCCAATCAAAACAATAGGCACACAAGTAATGAGCACAAGTAAATGATCCCAATAAATGAGCATCTCGAGCCTGAATATTCATGCTACCACCTCACTTAGAAAAGCAGAATAATATCATGAGAAATAGGAGACATCAATCCTACGAAAGATCAAAACTCATCACAACCAACCAAGTAATGGTAAGCCAAATCAAATACAAGGTCAATTCAACAGGAAGGGTATAGGTCAAGCGAATGCAACCTCCACATCCTCCTGGCTCCATGAGGAGATACTTACCGAGTATGCTATCAACAAAGATGTTGCCATAAGGCTAGAAAACACCCTCTCCGATGTCATACGCAAAAGAAAAACCACACCCAGCAAGGAGTGTGATGAAGGCTACAAACCATGACCAATCAAATTTTCAAGAAGAATACTAATGCAAGAAGCGGGGATATCCCGAGGGGGAACCTCCAAGTACTCAACACATTCAACAACAACCCTATTAGCCAAGTAGTTTTCAATAACATTTATCTCCCTATAACAGTGAGATATAGTAAAGGTAGAAAAACACCTCAACTGTGTAAGGATACGTTCTAACAAGTACTGTAGATGCCAGGAAACACATTTCTTAGCAAAAACCGACTGAAAGATCAACATTGAGTCCCCTTCAATGATGATATCCTTAATGTCCAAAGAAATGGCAAGATCAAGACCAAAAGATAACGCTTGAAATTCAGCAACATTATTAGAGCCAACACCAATATATTTATCGACAACTTTAACAATCTTAGAATTATGATCAAAGATGGCCACCCCAATCCCTGACTTCCCCAGATTACCCTTAGCAGCCCCATCAAAATTTAATTTGAAGGAGAATTGGGGGAGAGGCATCCATTTAGCCATCCTACGTTTGGCAAGTGAGGATAATCCAACTGTTAAAGCCCCATGGGAAGGAATGACTCGAAGTGAACTCCATTTCCATGTTACCCAATTATCCCAATGAGAAAAGGACCTCGGATGTTCCAAGTTTTTGTAAATGTAAGAAAGTACCACCTCAGAGATGGAGGATAGAATCTTGTCAAGAACCTCCTTTAATGAAGCTGATTTATGGTTAAAAATCCTAGAGTTCCTCTCCAGCCAGATGTTCCAAATAACAATAGAAGGTGCCACTCTCCAAAGAGAGGAATAAAAAGAGGATGAATCCTGCAAAGGCCAAGCCATGAAATGTGACAATAAATTAGGACTAACAGTAGAAGACAAACCAAGCATTCCAAACAACCAGTACCAACAATCCAGAGCAAACAGACAATGCAAGAACACATGATTCATGGTTTCCATACAATGTCCACAAAACACACAAGGGAAAACCACAGTAATCCCAAGCCTATCCAATCTCATCCCAAATGTTAGCGGTAAAGTCCATTCCTATACCCTAAGTCAGCAAAGCAGGAACTGACACACAATATAACTGACCCCATGTCTTTGCCCACTACGAAGTGGAGTCGAACTTGTGACCTCGAGGGATGCAAACCCCAAGCCCCAACCAACTCTGCTACAAATGGCAGCTATAATTTTATTATTTTTAATATTAATTATGTTAATTAATTAAATTATTTTTTAATAATTTTATTTTTGCAAGCTATTTTATTTCAATTTTTTTAGTGCATTCATCTTTTGTTCTATTGCATGTGTTATGCAAATTCAAAAATTTAAAATAATTTATACTATAAAATATAATTTTGTTAATTATTTTTAATATAATATTATATTATAAAATTATATAATATAAATATCTCACTTTTAAATATTTTAAAATATAATATAATATTATATATTTAATATTTATATAAATTTATTTTTCAATTATATTTATTCATATTTACATATATAATACAATAATTATTTATTTATTTATTGAAATTTTAATTAAAATCTTAAACGTTTTTATTAGAAACTTTTCAAACTTAGATTTTCCATAATTCTTTTAGAAATAACATATATAAATAATAAACAAAAAAGTATAAAGACTTAATTATATATTTATACTTTTTTATATACTATTTTTATTTTTAAGATTTTAATAATTAAAATATTATTATATATAATTAAATTTCAGGCTTATTATATAATATATTGATTTTTTAATACATTTCATTTTTAATTAGAAATTCAAAACATTTTTATTTTAAAAATTCTAAATGTAAATTTTTAGATTTTTTAATTATAACATATACAAATAGTAAATATAATGTATGTATAAATAGTTAATTATATATTTAAAAAATTTATATACTGTTTTTATTTTTAATATTTTAATAACTATTAGATTATAATATATAATGAAAGTTTAGATTTCATTTGTTTATTTCAATAATTATTATAATGAACTCCTTCCTTATCTACTTGCCTCCTCCCCCTCTCTCTCTCTCTCTCTCAATCCCTCTTTCTATATGTCTCTGCTTTTTTATCCTCTCTCTATCTATTTTTATATATCTCTCTCCCGCCTATGTATTTTCACCCTCTCTCTCCATCCCCCTCTCTTTCTCTCTCAAGCATCATATTTCTCCCTATCTATTTCTATATCTCTTTCTCTCTATCTCTCTCTATCTTTATCTCTTTGTCTATCTATCTATCTCTTTATCTATATCTCTACACTTTTATCTATCTCCCTCTATCTTTATCTCTACTTTTATTTATTCTAAACTAGCTACATTATTGACAGGAACTTCACATTATTGACAGGAACTTCGCCCATTGCATCTCTTGTTAACATGAAAGTTATTTAATATTGATCGCTTCATTAAATTGGCATGAGAAATAAAGAATGAATATCCTTATATCATTCTTAATAAAGGGAGTTTATTGCTAAAAGTTGAATATTTCATTTGGTTGTAATGAGGAATAACTTGGTAAAATAAAGAAATTGTTGGAGCTTAATAGTTGAGCTAAAAAAAAATTGTTGCCGAGCTCGTTGTTTCAAAACGACTTCTCATCCTGAATCAACCGAAGATTATTTCCCTTATGCATTGTATTTATAGCAGTTGGAGGGGTTGAGGGAATACAATGCATTCCTGACATCAGGATTTAAGAATTCAGGTGCGCTGAGCTTATCATTATTCTGGCATGAAGAATTTTATCTGGTTTTCTTTGTGCCTGTGTGAAGTTCTATTGCCCATGTAAGGAGATTCTATTTGCATTAAATTCTTTGTAGTACGAATAGAGGAATTGGATTTCGTATGAGTTGTATGGTGATTGAGGCATACATATATTACAAATTGAATGTTGCTTCCATTTCATGGCGTCAACTCTAATATCTTGGCAGGTGTTATTTCTCTCTGGCATGAACCTGTTGTTATCACCTTGCAAAATCTTAGGATTTTTATGTTTTTCCTCGGGTTGGAGTTTTTTTAACGTCCCCAAGTGGCTAAATATAGCTTATGTGACAGACCACCTCACAAACTGACTTCTACATTTCAGCTCTTTTGCTTTCACAATCCGGACTTATAAAATAAATTATCCCAAGAGCTGACTGTTAAGGTGTTTACATAACTTTCCCTATTGTCCTTGAAAGCGTCACACTCTAAAATGTAGTGTTTTTCTGTTTACACTTTACCTGAAGTGCAAAAAATACACTCTTTCCTCCTAACCTTCTTTTGGTCTTTTCCAAAGTCTAGTTTTAAAGCAAAGTTGATGGGAATTAGTTCTTAATTGAGTAATAAAATTTTGGCTCTCCAAGGGATATTGGCCCCTATGTACACTTTTTGATGATGGTTACAAGAGGGGTTAAACTCTTTAATATAATATTTTTTCTTTCTCCCTACCTCTTTATCCCAAGTACGCTTGTGGAACTTATCTATAACATAAGCCTTTATCTCCTTACTATTTGTGAGGCACGCGTTCAAGTAGATATCCCATTTTCTAAACAATTTTCTATTTTGTCACATCCAAGTCTTCTTTATTTTGCATAATATGTCATTAAAGACGACCTTAGGCAATCAACTCTCTTCCATTTGCTCAATTCTTTTTAAATAACTTACAAGTCTTGCTAAAGCAATTACTTCCATAATCAAATGTTTTTTAATTTTCTCAATTTTTTTCCACTGTAAGTAAGAGTTGTTGCTAACTCACACTTCACAACCATAAAGTACAGCTGGAAGCACTAAAAGCCCAAAGAGAGTTTGGGTAGTCTTCCAATCCCATAGCTCTACCTCTCTACACCTATTTTGGAAATCATAAAATGCTTTCCAACCTCCCAATATTCTCTTCTTTCTGCAACCTTCCCAACTTAGATTATTATTGAAGTCAATTTTGATGTATTTGTAATCTACCACTTCTTCAAGAACATTGCCTTCGAAGTAGAACTTATGCTAATTATGCTTTCTTTTGCAAGAGAAAATGACCACTTCTGTCTTGCTAATGTTGACTTGCATCCCCAATTTTCTACAAAAATACTCAAGGAGAGTAAGTGCTCTTGTAAGCCAAGAGTAGATCTAACAATCAAAATAAGCTCATCCACATACAAAAGGATCCTTATAACAAACTCACCCAAATGAACACCATCACCTTCTTGTAAGTTTAACGATTCTTCAAATGTGTCAATGTATAAACCAAAGAGTGTAGGGGACAAAGGGCATCCTTTCTTGACCACGATATATTACTCCTAAAATTTTCGGAGATGCTAGATGAAGTTCTGATTTTCACTTTAACCTCCTCACACATCCCATGAACAATTTCTTTAGGATACATTAGAACCCCTAATTCCTCCATTTTGTGTCAAATCTTATCTCTAGGGACCAAGTCAAAAGCTTTTTTGAAATCTACAAAGCAACAAAAAGCTTCCTCCTTTTGCTCCCAAACTTTTTCAATGATGTGTCTTAAAGTTATACTATGATCAACCATGGAATGCTTAGGTTTGAAAGTTGCTTGCCCTTTAGCACGTTAATCACTTTCTTCTACCCACTTGTTGATTTTGTTTTCTATAATACTACCAAATAACTTTGCAAACAAAGGATTTATCATAATGGTTCTATAATTGGAGGGAATATTGACATCACCACTCTTGAAAAGAGGTATTGCTAAGCTAGTTGTCCGATTTGTAGGGAAACCCCATTGAATAATGTTATTGAAAAACTTTGTAATGTGAGGTACAAGATTTTTTGTACCCCACTTTTGATACTCTACTTAAAGTTCAACTAAGTCTTTTGCTTTTCCAACACCCAACTTCCTAATACCCAGCTCGATCTCTTGTACGGTGAAAATTTTAGTGGTGATGGTGACCAAAAGGGGGGGGAGAGTAGGGGCCAAACATGAGAATCCTACTCATAGAGTTTCTTTGCATAATCAAACCATTGAGATGTTGTAATAATATCTTTAGTTTGCCTCTTTCTCAACTGAAGTTCCTTCCAAAATAACAGGGTTATGTTTCCCAAGGAATATTATCTCTTCCCTCCTTGTGACCATGAAATTCGTTTTTTTCTTTCTTAAAATCTGCTTGTAAACTTTCAAGTTTATTTGTGTATATTTGTCTCTTTCAAAGTTCTCCTTGCTTTTTTGCATTCTTCATCAAACCAAGCATTGACCAAAAAGCAATTTGTTTCCACTTTTCTATTTTTTTATCTTTTACATTTAGCAAGTGCCCTTTGAATAAGATTTATAAGCTTAGGGCTACAAAGCCCATGGAATGTATTTTTCTCCTTCTTAAAGAGCCTCTCAAGTGCTATTTAGAAAGTATTAAATTTTTTGCTAATCTAGGGATATACAACACACCACTAATCATTTTTACTTTATATTCAACAAACTTGATTCTAAATTTACAATATAACCAATAATATCTAAATGAGAATCATCACCCAAGTACACCTTACCTCCACTTAATTCTTCATATTCAAAAAATCAATCTCTATTGGAAGTCATATGAAATATGCACCTGATTCAATTAACCTTGCATCATTACATGCATGAGTGACCAAAGGTGCAATAAATGCATCACAATCTTCCTTCTCAGACTCAAAATTAAAATCAAACTTCTTCTTTTTCTTCTTTGCGATCTTTATGGAAGTGTCCCAATTTACAACAATATTAGCAAATAACTTTAGACTTTATAGGAGATTAGGATCTCTTTTTGGACTTAGATTCATCATGTTTCTCATTCTTCTTGCCCTCTTCCTTAGGTCTTCCATGAATAGTTAGGGCTTCTTTCAAAGTACTGCATACCTTCCTCCACATCTCTTCACCAGGCAAGGCACCCACCACATCTTCAAATTTCAAAACAACAAAAGTACTATTGATAGCCATAACAAGAGTCCCCCATAAATCAGTCAAAAAAAAAAGCAAGAGTTGATATTTATCCTCCTCCATTTTGACACCAATTGATACCAATTGAGATACTACCATATTGAATGCTTCCAGGTGGTATGTAAACCCTCCACCCTCTTACTTTCTTAATGAATACAATTTCTTCCTCAAGAAAATCTAATTTAATAAAGATTTGGCTTGATGCATATCACCAAGTTTCTTCAATAGCTTCTTTAGAGAGGTCTCTTCATGGACATTGATTAGAACAAAGACTACCAAGCACAATCTGATTAGAATCCTGGCTTTACAATTTCCATAACATTATATTGAGAAACCACAATAGGATCTATAGGTTTTGAGACCTCACCAATAGCATCCCACAAATCTCGATCTATTAGCAAATCCTCCATCTTTAGCTTCCACATCTCATAATTACTTCTAGAAAATTTGTCCACCTCTATTCTCCCTGAAAAACTTGTCATCTAAAAATTCTTGCAAGAAGATAAAAAATTATCATTTGCAGAAGCTCCCCCTTGAATCTAGATTAGTTCAAAAAATCCAACAACCCACAACTGAAACCAAAGGTAATCAGACTTTGATACCATTTGTAAGAAAGTTAAGATAGCATAACAAGTTCCTGCACTTATCTTGAGAGGAGGGTAATGCAAAACTTTATATATCTTTACAATAAAACACAATTATTTATGTGGGGAAAACCCTTTCGAGAGAAAAACTCCAAACTACAAAAGCCACGCAATATATTATTTAAAAATCAACATATTACAATATAAATGTAGAGAAACCTTCTCATAGGAGTATCACCAATAAGGATCCAAAGGCAACTTAACATCTATTAGACTCTTAAAATACATCACAATACACAACCATAATACAATGTCCTCATAAAATAGGGTTGCCTTCTAGGGCAAACAAAGTGCACAAAATATCTATTGTTAGATATACGACCTAATAATAAATGGTCAATATTCACAATGTTAAGTCATAAATGTTATTTTGTCTTGCAACCCCCCATGCTCACGTATCAACAATAACCTTTTATGAACAATATATATTTTTATTATTACAAGGTTGAGACACAATTTTCCTAATAATCATGTATTGCTTTATCTAGACAACTCATGCTAATATTTTGTTTATCACAATGTTTATTCATTTTCTTATATCACGAAGAATATTATTTATATCTAACTCAGTCTCTTTTTGCTTAACAATTACCATTTGTTTTGATGCTTCTTCCTAAATATAATCTAACAATTTAGCATTAAAAATGTGTAAAGAATGTGGAGACCGATAATCATGATATGTATTATAATAGGGTATGTGTAGGATCATGGTTTGCCAAAATAGGCCCTTAAGTGGCAATGAAATTTCAGAAAATCAGAGTTATGCGGCTTGACATGAAAATTTGAGTAAGTTATGAATATTATTTTAAAAATATGTAAGAAGAGAATCTGTAGCAAATTGAATGTAGTTTCTAAGCTAATAGTTGGTTTTTGAAAAAATATATATATATTTGATGAAAACTTGAAATTTCAATACAATGGTACTAAAATTTAAGGGAAAAAATAAGAAGTAGGTGTATGTCTAACCACCCTAATCACAATCAAAACATAATATTTTTTTATAAGATTTATAATATAAGTGGTAGAGTCTTGTCCGAATGTGACACATTTTTTTGTAATTTTTTATGAAGTAAATAATTAATTATTAATTTTTTACTACAACTTTTTAGACTTTCAAAAACTCTTACGTCTGACCACCTTAACTTGGTCTAAACTTTATGAAATTCAATTTAGTTTTTCCCTATAGTAGACGAAGCATAGAACGTGACACATGTTTCGGATTCAAAAAATGTGATATTGTTAGAAAGTTACGTGTGTTTTTCAATCAGCCTATCAATTAGGACTTTAGTCAGAATTCAATTAGAAAATAAATAATTATTTATTAAGGTCAAAATAAGACAATCCTTATGTTGTTGGAAAGCTGAGCACGTCCTTAAAAAACGCTTTTTGTTTTATCAATTTTCGCTATTAAAAAAGTCGTCAACCACCAGTGCGAAATCTAGAAAATCAAAGAATACTCAAAAACACATTTTTTCTGTTGACTTTCCAAGCTCGTCATTTCCAAGCCAAATCCCAAAGCATTCTCGAGCCAAATTTCAAATTTTGAAATTTATGTCATAAAAATTGGATATCGGATAATATCGGATATCCAATAAAATCCATTATCTGATTCTAGCAGTTATGATATTAATATATTAATAAAATATTAAAATATTAATAGAATATTAATATGTTAATATACAATATATTAATATATTGATTATTATTATATTGATATAATAATATTTAATATATTAATATATAATAAAAATGTTATATATTAATACTATAATATATAAATGTATATATTAAAATTTATATTATTAATATTTTTGTTAGCGGTCTTATGGTATTCTGAGGGTTCACAGGGTGTCGTTAGGTGTCATATAGGGTCATAAGGGTAACACATGTGTTAGACTAGCATATGACCCCTTAGGACATCACATGGTCCTAAAGGCTCATGTCGTGCACTAGGATGTTAAAAGGGGTCATATGGTTTCCTAAGGGGTCATAGGACACCATACGACCCCTTAGGATACCATCTGATACCTAAGGACAACATATGGTGTCCTAAGGGGTTATATGGTGTCCTAAGGCATCATAGAACACCATATCACCCCTTAGGACACAATATGACCCCTTATGACACCATATGGTGTCATTAGGGGTCATATGGTGTCCGAAGGATCATAGAACACCATATGACCCCTTACGACACTATATGGTGTGTTAAGGGGTCATATGGTGTCCTAAGGGGTCATAAGACACCATATGACCCTTATGGTGTCGTAAGGGGTCATGTGGTATCCTAAGGGGTCATGGAACATCATATGACCCCTTAGGAGACCATATGACACCATATGGTGTCCTAAGAGGTCATCGGACACCATATGACCCCTTAGGACATTGTATGACCCCTGAGGAAGGGGTCATATGATGTTGTATGACCCCTTAGGACACAATATGACCCCTGAGCACACCATGCGACCCCTAACAACACCATATGGTGTCCTAAGGGGTCATAGGACATCATATGACCCCTTAGGACACAATATGACCCCTAACGAGACCTAATGGGTCATATGGTGTCGTTGGAGGTCTTATGGTGTCCGAAGGGGTCATAGGACACCATATGACCCCTTAGGAAACCATACGATCCCTAACGACACCTAAGGTATCATATGGTGTTGTTAGAGATCGTATGGTATCCTAAGGGGTCATATGGTGTCCATATGACCCCTTAGGACACCATACGACCCCTAACAACACCATATGGTGTCCTAAGGGCTCATATGGTGTCCTAAGGGGTCACGAGACACCATATGACCCCTTAGGATACAAGATGACCCCTAACGACACCTAAGGGGTCATATGGTATTGTTAGGGGTCGTATGGTGTCCTAAGGGGTCATAGGACACCATGTGACCCCTTAGGACAATATACAACCCCTAACAACACCATATGGTGTCCTAAGAGGTCATAAGACACAATATGACCCCTAACGACATCTAAGGGGACATATGGTGTCGTTATGGATCTTATGGTGTCCTAAGGGGTCATAGGACACCATACGACTCCTAATGACACCATATGGTGTCCTAAGGGGTCATAGGACACCATATGACCCCTAACGACACCTAAGGGGTCATATGGTGTTGTTAGGGGTTATACGGTGTCCTAAGGGGTCATAAGACATCATATGAGCCCTTAGGACAACATACAACCATGGTGTCTTGAGGGGTCGTATGGTGTCCTAAGGGGTCATAGGACACCATACGATACCTTAGGTGTCATTAGGGGTTGTATGGTGTCCTAAGGGGTCATGTGGTGTCCTATGACCCCTTAGGACACCATACGACCCCTAATGACACCATGGTCGTATGGTGTCCTAAGGGGTCATAGGACACCATACGACCCCTAATGACACCTAATGTGTCATATGGTGTCGTTAGGACTCGTATGGTGTCCTAAGAGGTCATTACAACATATGACCCCTTAGAACATTATACGGCCCCTAACGACACCAAATGGTGTCCCAAGGACTCATATAGCATCCCGAGGGGTCATAGGACACTATATGACCCCTTAGGACACAATATGACCCCTAACGACACCTAAGGGGTCATATGGTGTCATTAGGGGTCTTGCGGTGTCGTAAGGGGTCATAGAACACCATATGACCCCTTAGAACACCATTCGACCCCTAATGACACCTAAGCTGTCATATGGTGTCATTAGGGGTCGTATGGTTTCGTAAGGGGTCATAGAACACCATATGACCCTTTAGGACACCATTCGACCCCTAAAGACACCTAAGGTGTCATATAGTGTTGTTAGGGGTTGTATGTTGACGTAAGGGGTCATAGGATACCATATGACCCCTTAGGACACCATACGACACCTAAGATGTCATATGATGTCGTTAGGGGTCATATGGTGTTCTAAGAGGTCATAGGACACCATATGACCCCTTAGGACACTATACAACCACTAACAACACCATATGGTGTCCTAAGGGCTCATATAGTGTCCTAAGGAGTCATAGGACACCATAGGACGCCTAACAACACCTAAGGTGTCATATGGTGGCATTAGGGGTCGTATGGTGTCCTAAGAGGTCATAGGACACCATATGATGCCTAAGGACACCATACAACCCCTAACGATACCATATGGTGTCCTAAGGGGTCATAGGACACCATATGACCTCTTAGGACACCATCTGACCCTTAACGACACCTAAGGTGTCATATGGTGTCCTAAGAGGTCATAGGACACCATATGACCCTTTAGGACACCATACAACCTCTAATGACACCATATGGTGTCCTAAGGGCTCATATGGTGTCCCAAGGTGTCATATGACACCATATGACCCTTTAGGATACAATATGACCCCTAACGACACCTAGAGGGTCATATGGTGTCATTAGGGGTGATATGGTGTCCTAAGGGGTCATAGGACACCATATGAGCCCTTAGGACACCATACAAACCCTAACAACATCTAAGGTGTCATATGGTGTCGTTAGGGGTCGTAAGGTGTCCTAAGGGGTCATAAGACACCATATGACCCCTTAGGACACTAGATGACCCCAAGTGACACCATATGGTGTCCTAAGGAGTCATAGGAAACCATATGACCCCTTAGGTCACAATATGACCCCTAACGACACATAAGGGGTCAAAGAGTGAATAGCTGATATAGTCTGTGACGTTGCCTCATCAATGATATATGGATGTTGCATTGGAGGTGGGGGATCAACAGGAGGAGAGGGGAAATATAGGCCCTGTACTACTTGAACTGCCCCAGGTCTATCTTGAGGCATACCTAAACCTACACCCTGGAAAGGCTTGATGTCAAAGTAGTTGACATGCTTGCCTAAAACAAACTCAACATACAATTTTTTAATAGAATAAAAGGGGACATTGAGATTGTTGTTGGCTGGTTTATCAAAAACCATCCACCAACGATCCCAAAAGTTATTCACCATATCCATCATTTGTACACCATTTTATGGAAAGTTTGGTTTTTTCACATCTATGGGCTATCTAGTGTGGGGATTGACAAACAATGCAGCAATATCAACTTTCAAAATCTCAAGCTCCTTGACCTGATCATAGGTCAAGTCATTAACATATCTAGCCCTAATGGAATCTCGCCACAAAAGAGCAACATTGTGCTCCTCAATGACGGTTTGCATTGTTTATTATAGCTTTGAGGGGATATAACATTGGGGCTAGATGAGGGATTCTAGTATAAACATCTGCTATGCCCCTCAATTGGTTCAATTTTTGAGCAATTAAATCCGGAATTGAGGGGGGGTTTGGCAATGGAGGGTTTGTTACAGGAGGGTTTGGTGGTTGTGGCGGTTGTGGTTGTTCACGATTTTCATTGTTATCCCCTATTTAACTTGATTGAATTTGAAAATTTTAATTTAATCAACAAATTTGAAAGAAAATTGTATTTCAATTAAAAAAACCTAGTTTCAATGAAAAAACCAAAAAACAAATAAAAAATGCGAAAAAATTGATAAAAAACAACAAAATGGCATGAAATCATACCTGAGATGAAAAAATCATAATTTTTTATGCCCAAAATCCAATATCATATTTCTCTCCTGTAGCGTAGCCCGTGGGTGAAAAATGACCCACGGGTGGTCACAGTGGGTATAAAAATACCCACAGAAATCAAATATCCAATTTTTTTAGGGTTTTTTTGCTTTTTAAATATTATATATCATATATATTATATAATCTAATATATATTATGTATTATATAATATAATATATATAATATATTATATATATTATATTATATAATATAATATAATATAATATAATACATAATATATTATATAATATATTATTTATTATATTATATTATATTATTAAATATAACATAATATAATATAATATAATACATAATATATTATATAATATATTATGTATTATATTATATTATTAAATATAATATATTATATTATTAAATATAATATATTATATTATTAAATATAATATATTATATTATATATTATATAGAATATAGAATATTATATTATATTATATATTATATTATATATATATATAATATATAATATTATATAATATTTTAAATTATATTATATATTATATAATATAGAATATAATATATATTATATTATATATTATGTCATATATAATATAATATATATATTTTTAATATAATATTTCATTAATATAGGATATCCGATTTGTTTAGGTTTTTGCCATGGCAAGATATACTGACATCCAAGCCAAACAAAAAGTCAACACGGATTTTTTCGCGTTTTTAGGCGAGTGGAGAAGGCTATTTTTTTCATATCGCCACTTTTTGGCACACCATGATCCTGCACATACCCAATATGTATCCTTGTGTAACAAACTACTGCTACTGAGCTTAATAAAGCAACTGAACAAGATAACAAAAGTATAAAAATGAACAAGGAACATTTTAAATATGAAATAACTTTTCTACTAGATATCAGTAATAACAATATGTTACAAGAGTGAATAAAAGAGAATATATTTAAAAGATCAAAGAGTTTATATATTACTACAAATGGTAGACCATCGAGTTTCTTCATTCTTGTGAACTGTCTTACAACAGGGAAAGTATCATCTGGGCGATTTACCACCCAACCATAGATCTGGGGATCTCCCACACAACTTTCAACTAAAAGCGGCCATGTCCTTCATAAGGGTGCAAATAGGTTAATTGGTCTAATGTTGTCTAAGACTGGTGTTTAGACCCTACACAAATCTAAACAATCACACACCATAAGAACCTCCTAACTAGCATGACCTCTGGCTAGGTGGTGTATCTGGACCATGTGAATTGACAGATTCTTGCTCAATGTAGCTCGTCACCTTGGCCAAAAATTTTTTTGTTGCAAACACGATTAAACATGTTGTCTTTGTTCACCAACCTACTCGATTAGAACCAACATATAACTTTAGTCTTATTGATCAATAAGGAAGTCTCTTATGCTAACTGCATACTGACATGACCTGGAGGCACACTAACATTTAAGTTTAATTACCATTCTTTGTGCAGACTTCTATTGATAAGATTTACGGGCTTCTACCTTTTATTTTGAGGTCATAATAATTAACTTGCTTTTTTGTTGTTTATGCATTATTGGCTCCATAATCATAACCATGAGTGACATACTACTTGCCTCCTCATGATTATGGGGATGAATCGCTAATCAATAATTCATTGCTAATATCTCTACTTTGTGATATTGTATCATGTCGTACAACATGTGAGGAGAGTTGTATACATATTATACATGTTATGATTCTTTGCCTTTATTATTTCTTTGATTTATCAAAATCACTTCATAATTTATGTTATATTAAATTCATATTTTTCCTTCTTAATGGATTGAATCAGGTAATATAAGCTGATTCTAACAATGTCTCCATTTTTAGGTGAGTCTTAGACTAAGTTTCTTAGGCTGCCATGAGCCATGACCGCTCACTCAACAAATAGAGGGTTACCAAATAATTACTATGATAACTTTCCTTTAAAGAGAAATTCAAAATACATATATACTCATTGGAGTGTTTGGAATATTAAATTAGAGCCATATTTAATTAACTTTTGTTCTTTAATTTTTGCTATTTCACAGAAGACTCTATGAACTTCGTGTTCTACTTTTATGACCTTTATAAATTATTAGCATTCTATGATTTTCACAGCTAAGCTTTAGCAATTCAAGCAATAGAAGATTATCATACTTCAAGAAGCTATTGCCTTTCTTAAGACAACACTTTAAATTTAACCATTAAATTCAATCCATAAACTTTTCAATTTAAACAAAAAGGGAAGAACCACATTGTGTAACCTGGAGTGATTCTTAGACTGAGGTTGAGTTCTAAGCTTCCAAAATATTCCTATTATCTTATCATGAATTACTCGTAGAGTATTTCTTGTGCTTAGCTCTTCTTAGTTATGCAAAGTAGTTTGTATTATCTTCTTTCATGTATATTGGAATGCATTAAACAAGGCTTTCTTTCTCCTTTTTTATCGCATGGACTTCAAAACTCTATCTTTTACTACTTATTTAAGTAGTTATGTGAATTACATTTCATTTCCAAGATTTCATATCGTATGATGTAGATTATTTCACTCGCGTTGGTTAGTTCAACAAATTTCTTGAAAATAGCTTGGTGGCGGCAGTCCTGGATGCTTTATGTGATTAAATTAAACTCTTATAATATTCACTTGATTATGGACAGATTTTAAAAGTATAGACTTTGCCTTGGATTTTATAATCCCTATGTCTTAGCTTTAGATGCTTCTTAAGGTACGAGTATGTGTAGGATCATGATGGGTCAAACGGGTTCTTAAGGGGCAATGAAAATTTAGAAAAATAGAATTAGGCAATTTGATGTAAAAATTTGAATAAATTGTCAATATTATTTCAAAAACATGTAAGAATAGAATCTATAGAAAATTGAATGTAGTTTCTAAGCTACTAAATGTTTTTTGAGAAAAAATAACAATTTGATGAAAATTTGAAATTCAATACAGTAGTACTAAAATTTCAAGAAAAAATATAAGAAAGGCCTGTCTAACCACCATAACCACAATCAAATCATAATATATTTTTTTATAATATTTTAGATATAACTAGAAGACTCAATTCTGGATGTGACACATTTCTTTTTTTGTAATTTTTTTTTAAATAAATAATTAATAATGAATTTTTTAGTACAACTTTTAAAAAATACAAAAACTTGTATTTCTGACAACCATAACTTGGTCAAAATTTTATGAAATTCATTTTTTTCTAATCCAATAGTATGGGAGGCATAGAATGTAACACAAATTCAAAAAATGAGATATCGTTTGAAAGTTATAGATATTTTTCTATCAACCTTTCAATCAAGACTTTAGTCAAAATTCAATTAGAAAATGAATAATAATTAAATATTAAAGTCAAAATAAGGCAAAATTTATATTGTTGGAAAGCTGAGAATCTCCTTAAAAATCCCTTTTCGTTTCATTAATTTTGGCAAAAAAAAAGTCATCATCCATCAAGGCAAAGTCTAAAAAAGCAAGGAAAAATTCTAAACACATTTTTTTTGTTGACTATCTAGGTTTGGCATCTCCTAGCCAAATCCCAAAGCAATCTCGAGACAAATATCAAGGCTGCAAATTTTTGTCAATGGTAATGGATATCCGATATTATTGGATATCCGATTTTTACTATTTTTTTTCTATAAATATAATTTAAAATATATATTATTATAAATATATTATTAATATATTATATATAATAATATATTATTTATATAATAATAATAAAAGATCAAATATCAAATATTATCTGACATCTAATATATTTTTGTATGGGCACCAAAAATTTGGTTGGTGCCCTTTCGCAAAGGTATCGGATATCGAATAATATTTGATGTTCAATACCTTGTTTAGGAGGGAGAGAGAGAGAGAGAGAGAGAGAGAGAGAGAGAGAGAGAGAGTAAATAGGGGGAGGGGGAGAGGGGAGGATATTGAAGTATTAAGACACAGAGAGAGAGAGAAGGGGAGAGGGAGATGGGGTTGACAAGGGATAAGGAGAAAGTGATCTAGATGGGGAGATAAGGGGAAAGGGAAAGGGAGAGGGAGAGTAATTAGGAGGGAGATGGGAGGAGGGAGAGAGAGAGAGAGAGAGAGAGAGAGAGAGAGAGAGAGAGAGAGAGAGAGAGAGAGAGAGAGATTGATTAATTAGGGGGAGGGGGAGAGGGGAGAAGATTGAATCAAGAGAGAGAGATAGGGGGTTAGAAATGGATAAGGGGAAAGTGATCTAGATAGGGAGAGAAGAGGAAAGGGAGATGGAGAGATAGGGAGAGAAGGGGAAAGGGATCTAGAGAGAGAGTAATTAAAGAGAGAGTGATTAGGGAGGGGGAGATGGGAGGAGATGGAAGTATCAAAAAAGAGAGGTAGAGAAGGGGAAATGTATCTAGAGAGAGAGAGAGAGAAGGGGTTGGCGAGGTATAAGGGGAAAGTGATCTAGATAGGGAGAGATAGGGATATAAGGGGAAAGGGATCTAGAGAGGCACAGAAAGAGAGAGTGATTGGGAGGGAGAGATGGGAGGAGATGGAAGTATCAAAAAAGAGAGAGGGAGAGAAGGGGAAAGGGAGAGGGGTCGGGCAAGGGATGGGGGAAAGATACCTGGAGAAAAGGGGAAAGGAATCTAGAGAGAGAGAGAGAGAGAGAGTATGTGTGTAATTAGGGGGAGGGGGAGATGGGAGGAGATGGAAGAGTCAAGAGGGAGGGAAGGGGTTGAGAGAGAGAGAAGGGGAAAGGGAGAGGGAGAGATAGGGAGGGAAGAGGAAAGGAATCTAGAGATAGAGGGGGGGGAAGGGGAGGAGATGGAAGTATCAAAAAAAAGAGGGAGAGAGAGAGAGAGAGAGAGAGGAGGGGGGAAGGGATCTAGAGAGAGAGGGGTAAATAGGGGGAGGGGAGAGGGGAGAGATGGAAGTATTAGCAAAGGGAGATATGATGGACAAGGGAGAGGGGAGAGAGAGGGAGAGAGGAAAATAGAGGGGGGGTTGGAAAAGGATAGGGGGAGAGTGATAGTTAGGTATGTAAGGGGAAATGGAGGGATAGATAGGGAGAGAAGGGGAAAGGGATCTAGAGCAAGAGTAATTAGACTGAGGGGGAGAGGAGAGAGATGGAAGTATAAACAAAGGGAGAGGGAGAGAAGGGGAAAGGGAGAGGGTGTGTGCAAGGTCCTCTCCCTTTACCCTTCACTCCCTTTCTCCCCCCTCTCCCTTTCTCCTCCCTCTCCCTTTCCCACACCCTCTTCCTTTGTTTATATTTCCATATATCTATTGGCATTTGGCATAACTGATGTAGATGAGGTGATGCAATTGAAGATGGATGACTGCACCGATAAAGGATAGAAGTCTATTTGTGATGAGGAGATTGAGATTCTATGAATAGATGACATGATCAGTTATTTGTGTTGTCATTGATGGGAACTGATGTCAAATGATGTTCCTGATGTTTTATTTTTTCATCTTAGTGATGTGGTTTACCGAAAAATAGGGTTTACCGATAGTGAACTAAATTGTGTGCAATAGGACTTTAACCGGTAAAGCAGAGTTGTTTTGATTAGATCCGATGATCGACAATGATTGGTGATTTGTGGTTTGGATGGTGAACTTGTATCATGGAAAGGTGTATATGATTAAAACCGAAACTTGTGAAGATTACCGGAAGGCGTGTTTCAAATTTCTGATGAAGTTTTGCTAAGGTTTTAGTAGGGTGTAAGACCGGTGAAGAAATCATCTAACCGGTAATGATTTTTGTTATGACGGTGATCGACAACGAGTCTACATGAATTTGGTAACACGACACAACCCATGTGAAAATATTTAATTGTTGTTTTGGCGTGATTCAAGGAAGAATTTTTTGGGAATCAACGAAACGCTTAGTAGAGTGTTTTGAGGGCTTGACTTTGGTACATATCGGATTTTTGTGATGGGTTATGATCAACCAACGGTTGATATTGCATTGTAATTTTTTGTAATGATCTATATATCGATATGTGATGATCTCTTATTATTTGAATTGTAAATTCATGATGTAATTAGGGTTTTGTGGCCAACCTAATTGAGATGTCTATTTAGGATGACACAGATGATGTTTATTGTGTCGATGGTCTTAGAGAATGTGTTAAGCTATCTAAGTGAAGTGTGAGATTCTCCTGAGAGTTGTAGAGTGTTGAGTATAACTGGATCTGATCAAGCAAGCAGAGAAGTGAAAGTAACAGATCAATTTCTTACTGTTGTTCCCTAACAGTTGCAATAGGTTAAATCCCTTAACTGGGTAGGTCCTAACAGGCCTTAATCATTTAAGTCTCCTAATAAGGCATCTCTCAAAAGAGTGTTAAATCCTCTCACGAGGTTGATACTAACAAATCATCAAGCTCCTAACCAAGCTGCTAGGAAAATTGCTTAACCGGGTGACTCCTAACAGGGTCTGCTCCTAACCGGGCGTATTGTAAGCTCCTAACAAGGTGTACTTCAAAAGAGTAAAAATATTTGTGGGTGGCAACTCCCACCGTGGTTTTTCCCTATTTGGGTTTCCACGTCAAAAATATATGGTGTTCATGTGTGGAATGTTTCTCATGTGATGTTCTTGTTTATGTTTCATTTCATGCATTATTTATGAGACATCGGTTATGATGTTTTATCAAAAGTTTATCAGTTTTACCGGTACTGATAAGGATTTGCTTGAGAAAGTATTTGATCTGATTGATAAGGTTAATGAGTTGGTAAATGATCAAGTTTATATGATTGCTTTGGTGGTGAAAGTATTGATAGTTGTGGTAAATGATTTGATTAATGTGTTAAGAAAATCTGATAAAGAGGTTGTTAGATCTGATTAAAGAAGTTGAGATATTTGTTAAATGGTTTTAGATCTGAGATAAGTTTGTTTTTTAGATTTAAAGTTTCAATCGGTTTTAATACTAATTCACCTCCCCTATCAGTATTAACCGGATCCTCATAAGATTAATAATTGGTATCAGAGCTTTGGTCCTTTGTGTGCAGAAAGCCTAACCACTTGAGGAAAATATTCTGAGGAAGTCAAGGTGATGAAGAAAGAGGGTCCTAAGTTCAACAAAGATAATGAAGATCTGCATCAAAGGTCTTGGTGCACAATATTGGAAGCAAGTTGAAGCAACATATGTTGCTCCTACTACTACTCCCTTGACACCGGATGAACTCAGAGAGCAACAAGATAACATGCAAGCCCTAGAAGCTATTGTAAGTACTTTATCTAATTTAGAATATATTGATGTTCAAGGATTGGAAACTGCAGGTGAGGTTTGGGAAAAGTTAGAGACAATCTATGGAGGAGATGAGCATGTTCAAAGAGCCAAAGAGGAAAGATTGAGAGGAAAGTTCGATGACATGAGAATGCTTGAAGGAGAAAATATTTCATAGTATGGTTAGAGAATCAAAGAAGTTGTTGGCGACATAAAGAGTGCAGGAGGTAAAATAGAAGATGACGTAATTGTAAGTAAAATTCTCAGAACTCTTCAACCTCAGTATGCTATAAGAGTATCAGAAATCTAAGAACTTGGATCTATTTCAAAGGATAAGGTAACTATTGATTCATTGATTGGTAAGCTTACAACTTTTGAGCTAAATAGTTTTGACAATAGTGTGACAAAATCTACAAAATCTGCCTTTAAATCTTATGTTACCGATTCATCTGCTAGAAAAGGAAAAACATCGATAAGAAAGAGACGTTTAGAAGATTCAAAGGAAAGGGAAAGAAACATTGTTATGTTGCAGTAGATGAAGGTGTGACTGGTGAGGAGTCAGAAGAAAAAGATGACAATGAACAAATTGTGTTTGTAGCCGTGAAGGAGGAACTGTCAAATGAAAAAGCACTAATAGCTCATATGGAGAATAGTGATGAATGGATTATAGACAGTGGTTGATCGCACCACATAACCAAAGATAAAAGTAAGTTCATAACCCTTAATGAATTTGATGGAGATGTTGTTAGATTTGGAAATAACTCTCCTTGCATGGTGAAAGGTAAAGGTTCAATTTCTCTAAATGGGAAGAGTAATGTTGATGATGTATTTTGGGTTGATGGTCTTAAGCATAATCTTTTAAGTGTTGGTCAACTCAACGATAAAGGTTATTTTCTTGAGTTTAAAAGTGGAGTCTGCAGAATTCTTGGAGGTAATGGTGAACTGATTGCTATTGAGAAGCAAACTAGAGGTAACTTATTTCATTTGAATAGTGATATTAATAACTGTCTGGTTGCAAGAATGGAAGACAGTTGGTTGTGGCATAAAAGATGATGTCATGTTAATTTTGATAATTTGGTTAAGATAAGCAAGTCAAGTGTTGTAAGAGGAATACCCCAACTTGTCAAACTGGATAGTGTGATATGCAAAGATTGTCAAATTAGTAAGATGAACTCTATTTCTTTCAAGAGCAAGGATTGTATTTCTGAGAATGTTTTAGATTTGGTACATACTGATCTTTGTGGCCCTATGAGAACAAAGAATTATTATAGTGATAGGTATTTTATGATCTTCACCAATTACTATTCTAAAATAAAATGGGTGACAGTTTTTAGAGAGAAATCAAAAGCATTTAATAAATTTAAATCATTTAAAGTTCTGGTTGAGAAGGAAACTGGTAAGAACTTGAAGTGTTTAAGATTAAACCGAGGAGGTGAATTCACATCTGATGAATTTTTTTAGTATTGTGATGAATATGGTATAAAGAGACAGATGTTCGTTCCAAGGACACCACAACGGAATGGTATAGCAAAAAGGATGAATGAAACAATAGTTGAAGCTGCTAAAACCATGTTATTACAGGGTAATGTATCCAAATTGTTTTGGGCATAAGCAGTCAGTACTGTTGTATACACTTTAAACTGGGTATTGGTAAAGAGAGGTAACAATAAGACACCGTATGAGATATGGTGTGGAAAAACCCCTTGTGTAAGTTATTTTAAAATCTTTGGAAGTCAATGTTTTATTAAGAGAGATAACTACACTGAGAAATTTGATGCAAAATATGATGAGGGAATTTTTCTTGGTTACTCTTCTAAGAGTAAGGCATATAAATGTTACAATAAGAGAACTAAGAAAATTGTTGAAAGTGCTAATGTAAAATTTGATGATCTATCTGATAAGTCTGAAGATACAAGTAGATCAGAACCTAAAAAGGATGATAATGAGGAAAAGTTTGTGATCATTGAACCAGAGACAAAGAATAATGAAGAACCGAAAAATGCAGAATCAGCTCAACCGATAAGCGATGACAGTGAGGAAGAAGATGAAGAACCTGATGCAGAAGATGCAGAACCGACATAGGCTATACCTAGATATGTCAGATTGAATCATTCACAAGAGCATATAATTGGTGATAAGAATGCAGGTGTGCAAACCAGGAGAAAGATCCAAGAGAATTCATGTTTGATATCTACAATTGAACCCAAGTTTGTTAAGGAAGCACTAAAGGATGATGATTGGGTGAATGAAATGAATGAAGAATTAGATCAAATTGAGAAGAATCAGACATGGTCACTTGTTCCTAGACCAGAGGATAAGAATGTAATTGGAACAAAATGGGTCTTTAGGAATAAATTGGATGAAGAAGGAAATATTTTAAGAAACAAGGCAAGGTTAGTCTACAAAGAATATGCTCAAGAGGAAGGTGAGGATTATGGTGAAAACATTTGCACTTGTTGCTAGATTAGAAGAAGTAAGGATGTTGTTGGCATTTACTACATATAAGGGATTCAAAGTTTACCAAATGGATGTCAAGTCACCCTTTCTAAATGGGATTCTAGAAGAATAAGTATACATTGAATAGCCAGATGGATTTTCCTTCACCGATGATAAGGACATGGTGTGTAAACTGCACAAAGCACTATATGGTCTAAAGCATGTACCGAGAACATTGTATGAGAGATTACATGCACATTTGATCAAAATTGGATTCCAATGTACCAGTGAGGACATCAACATTTATTTGAAGATTGATGGAGACAAGATGTTGATAGCAGAAGTGTTTGTAGATAACATAATATTTGGTGGAAATGATGACATGTGTATGGACTTTGTTGATATAATGAAAAAGGAATTTGAAATGTCTCTAATCGGTGAAATAAACTTCTTTAATGGCTTACAAGTCCAACAACTGGATGGTGGTATCTTTATTTGTCAGACCAAGTATATCAAAGAGGTGTTGAAGAATTTTGGCATGGAAGACTGCAAACTGGTAGGAACATCGATGGTGACTGGCTGCAAATTGTCAAAGGAAGATGATTCCCCTACTGTTAGTGAAAAAGAGTACAAATCTATGATTGACAAGATACACTATGTTGTCCATAGCAGACTGGACATTGCTCATGATGTTGGATTAGTGGCTAGATTTCAAAAAGAGCCTAAGGAGAGTCACATGGTGGCTGTGAAGAGAATTTCCCAGTATCTCAAAGGCATAGTAGACTATGATTTATGGTATCCCTATAAAGGAGATTTACTTTGGATGTCTTTACTGATGTTGATTGGGCAGGTAATGTGGATGATCAGAAAAGCACAACCGGTGGAACTTTTCTACTTGGAGGAAGATTAGTGGCATGAACGAGCAAGAAACAAACATGTGTTTCTCAATCTATAGTTGAGGAAAAGCATGTAGTTGCATCCATGAATCACACGTAGACAATATGGATGAGACATGTGCGAGAAGGATTCAATATGTCTAAACCGGTGACTATCTATTGTGATAATACAAGTGCAATTAACATTTCTAAGAATCTTGTACTTCATTCTAGAACCAAGCATATTGAATTGAAGTATCACTTCCTCAGGGAAAGAGTTCAAGAAAAAGAGGTGAAGATAGAATATGTGAAGAGTAAAGATCAGTTAGTTGATATCTTTACTAAGCCCTTACCGAAGGCTACCTTTGAGTTTCTTAGAGGTAAACTAGGGGTTAGACCCCTACATCAGAAGAACTAGAATGATGGAGATCCACCACTCTTATGGATTTCATGTTTAATTTTCACTAAGGATTGATGAAGGTGCAGGCTACTCCTTTGGGGGAGCAAGTCTGATGTAAAGTTCTGATTTAATGCAATGTTATAATTTTTCTGATTTGAGTAGCGGAGATGATGGAAGAGGTAGTAGCAGAATTGAAGACAAGTGATGCATTTACATCTTTGGCATTGTTTTTAAAGGGGGAGAAGAAAAGAAATAATCAAGTGTGGTAGATATGAGAGAAGTTGAAGATCATAAGATTAGATTGAGAGAAGCATTGGTTAAGGGGGAGATGACAAAAGGAGGAGAACCGACAAATGATGTGATATCGGCAAGCAAGTTGCAGATGATGATGTTACTCTGATTGTATATTTGATTAGTGTTGCCATGAATGCCAAAGGGGGAGATTATTGGCATTTGGCATAACTGATGCAGATGAGGTGATGCAGTTGAAGATGGATGACTGCACTGGTAAAGGATAGAAGTCTATTTGTGATGAAGAGATTGAGATTCTATGAATAGATAACATGATTAGCTATTTATGTTGTCATTCATTGGCAACTAATGTCAAATGATGTTCCTGATGTTTTGTTTTGTCATCTTAGTGATGTGCTTTAGCGGAAGACAGGGTTTACCGACAATGAACTAAAGTCTATGAAATAGGACTTTAACTGGTAAAGCAGAGTTGTTTTGATTGGATCCAACGATTGGCGATGATTGGTGATTTGTGGTTTGGATGGTGAACTTGTATCATTGAAAGGTGTATATGACTGGAACCTTAACTTGTGAAGATTACTGGAAGGCATGTTTCAAATTTCTAATGAAGTTTTGCTAAGGTTTTAGTAGGGTTTAAGAGCGGTGAAGAAATCATCTAACCGGTAATGATTTATGTTATGACAGTGATCAATGAAGAGTCTGCATGAAGTTGGTAACATGGCACAACCCACGTGAAAAGATTTAATTGTTGTTTTGGCACGATTCAAGGAATAATTTCTTGGGAATCAGCGAAACACTTAGTAGAGTGTTTTGAGGGTTTGACTTTGGTACATATCGGATTTTTGTGATGGGTTACGATCAACCAACGGTTGATATTGCATTGTAATTTGTTATAATGATTTGTATATCGATATGTGATGATCTCTTATGATTTGAATTGTAAATTCACGATGTAATTAGGGTTTTGTGGCCAACCTAGTTGAGATGGCTATTTAGGATGACACAGATGATGTTTATTGTGTTGGTGGTCTTAGAGAATGTGTTAAGCCGTCCAAGTGAAGTGTGATATCTACCTGAGAGTTGAAGAGTGATAAGTATAACTAGATCTGATCAAACAAGCAAAGAAGTGCAAGTAACAGATCATTTTCTTACGTTGTTCCCTAACAGTTGCAGCAGGTTAAATCCCTTAACCAAATAGGTCCTAATAAGCCTTAATAATTTAAGTCCCCTAATAGGGAATCTCTCAAAAGAGTGTTAAATCCTCTCACGAGGTTGATCCTAACAGAACATCAAGCTCCTAACTGGGTTGCTAGGCAAATCCCTTAACTGGGTGACTCCTAATAGGATTTGCTCCTAAACGGGTGTATTGTAAGCTCCTAACAGGGTGTACTTCAAAAGAGTACAAATATTTGTGGGTGCCAACTCCCATAGTGGTTTTTCCCTATTTGGGTTTCCACGTAACAAATCTATGGTGTTCATGTATGGAATGTTTCTCATGTGATGTTCTTATTTATGTTTCATTTCATGCATTATTTCTGAGACACCAGTTATGATGTTTTATCAGAAGTTTATCAAAGGTTACCGGTACTGATAAGGAGTTGTTTGAGAAAGTATTTTATCTAATTGATAAGGTTAATGAGTTGGTAAATTATCAAGTTAATAATAATTGCTTTGGTGGTGAAAGTATTGATAGTTGTGGTAAATGATTTGATTAATGTGTTAAGAAAATCTGATAAAGATATTGTTAGATCTGATCAAAGAAGTTGAGATCTTTGTTAAATGGTTTCAGATCTGAGATAAGTTTGTTTTTTAGATTTAAAGTTTCAATTGGTCTTAATACTGATTCACCCCCCCTCTTAGTATTAACCGAATCCTCTTAAGATTAACTCTCTCTCTCTCTCTCTCTCTCTCTATATATATATATATATATATATATATATATATATATGTATATATATATTTCTCCTTCTCTCCCTATCTCTCCCTCTCCATTTCTACTTATCTACCTACCTATCAATCTCACCCCTATCCTTTTCCAACTCTTTCTTTAATTTCCCTTCTCTTCCTCTCTCCCCCCTCTCCCTTTCTCACCATCTCTTCCCTCTCCCCCTCCTCCTAATCACCTCTTTCTCTCTCCCTAGGTCCCTCCCCCCCCTCTCTCTCTCTATCACCTTATCTCCCTTTCTCACCCATTCGAGCTCTTTCCCCCCCCCCCCTCTCTCTCTCTCTCTCTCTCTCTCTCTCTCTCCCCTTCTCTCCCTCTCACCCTATCTCTCTCCATATTCTAAACAAGGTATCGTATATCGAATATAATCAGATATCTGATACCTATGAGAAAAGGCACCAACAAAATTGTTGGCACCCATATGAAAAGATGGAAGGATGTATTTGATATTACTAGATAATATCATATATTATCTGATACTTGGGCCACACAAAATAGGACAATGGGCCATTTTGAGCATTCCAACGGTCCCTGCATGTTTTTTGTAGGTGACAAACACGGGTTTTCAGACATACAACAACAAAATTCTTCTTTTTTGAGAATCTTCTACACAAATTTTTTATTAGCAATCATTTTTTATCATCTTTGTGGAGGTATAATGGGGAGCAGTAGTCATTGAAAGAAAAATTTCAAAAGAGAAAATTGAAGCATATAGACAAAGAGATAGAGAGAGTCATAGGAAGAGAAAGAAAGGTATCTCAAATATTGGTGAAGCCTTTACAAATATTACTTCAAGTGAAGAGGAAATTGAATATGCAAATGTTGAGCATGATATTGAAAATGAAAATGAAAATGTAAATGTAGATATTGATATTGGAAATGTTGAACATGATATTCAAATTGGGAATGAAAATGTTGAAATTAGTTTTCATGTTGGACACAATGGATCACTGAGAGGGGGTGAATCAGTGATTTAAAAACTTTTTCTTCAACGGAGTTATATCGGTACAATATAAAATAAACTGACTGTTGACCGGTAGCCCAAACAGTGCAAACAAAGTGTGTGAAAGTATTTTCTATAGCATCAACATAACTCATACACAAGAATGCATCACATAACACCAGATGTACGGGAAAACCCAATGTGGGAAAAACCTCGATGAGAATAGTTGTTGGAGATCTTCTGCTCCAATCTAGCCTCACAATGTAAAAGATCTTAAAATAATTTTAGGGAACCAACCCAAGGAGTACCAACCCCTGATTTATGAGCATCAACTCAAAGGAGCACCAGCCCCTAAACAATGTATAAGCTACAACCTAAAGGAGCTACAACCCCTACATTAAGTACCTACTCAATGAAAACAATATGAAGATTCAAATACAAAAATAACTTCCCTGTTGCAAATGAAGTTTTGCAACCCTTCAATACACTTCTCTATCGGTTTCAATCTTACTGGTCTGTGAAACCACCACACTCACTGAAACACTGCCTTTATGTTGATCCTTACTCTGTTAAAAACTTCCCTTCCTTTATCTGTTGAATTCACCTCACACCTACTCACACTTTGACAGGCTTTGTCTCTGTCGGTTGTTCTCTCCCGGTCCACACACCTTGCCGATTTCTCCTTCAACACATGGTCACTTGAGATTTTCCTTGTTTTTCACTTAAAAAATCTTTTCTCTCTCTCTTTCATTCACTAGCATAATCACATATTATTCTATAACAACAGTCTCATCGATTTAGACTTGTATATTTAAAAACAAGTTTTCCCACCAAAAATGAATTCAAACTTCAGGCGGTTAGGGTTTCTTTCCTCCAACCAATTCTGCATCAAATATGATTCGATCTGCCTTGGATCACTCACCTACTTTTGGGGAGATGCATCTGTACAAGTTTTTTATTCAACCAATACATGTTGTCTAAAAATAGCAAAATTTACCCTGCTTTACGACTTTGATCTTTGTCAACCTCTTCTCATCTAGTTGTTTCTAACTGAAGGTCAATCTGCAATCGGATTTCATGTCCTAACCATGACAACAACTACCTGATCATTCTCTGTCATCCATTCTTCCTCGATCTGCAACGGTCAAATAATATCTCGTGATTTGTGGATTTATCATTTAATGACCACCAACTGCACAGACAACCATGTCGATGAACTTTTTATCATCCTCTGCATGTTTTCCACCTCAGCTACTCATGGCACACATCAACATACTTTCAATTCACCGACAAAGAGTCATTTCAACCCTGAACATCCCTGCCAGTATAAAGCCTTATATCAGAACAAACCTTTACCGGTATGCCTAACACACAGGACAACTACTGATATTGGCATCATGTTATACTGTCTGGTATGTCTTCATGCCATTCATTCAGTTCAGCTCACCGGGTGTTGTTGTGATTCATCTAACATTTCACCTTTTCATCACAAACAAATAGCCAACCATCATATTAGTTTATGCCTTACCGGTTAATACTCAAGCATGCCAACTCACTCCTGCATCTCACCTTATACTGGTGATATCATTTGTCAACACATAATCATACGTCTCTTCTTTATGTCGGTTCAATCTTCTTCATATCGAGTTGACACACCCTACCGGTAACTTGCAATACTAGTTGACATCAATGACAACTCAATGCCAACAATTCAAAATGTTCAACATGATATTGAATTTGGAAATAAAAATGTGGGAATTGAAAGTGAAATTGTTGGAATTGACATTGAAGGTGAAAATGTTGGTGAAGACATTGAAGGTGAAAATTTTGGAATTTACATTAAAGGTGAAAATGTTGAATCAAGTGAGCATTATATATCACCAAATTACATGAGAATTAAAGGTCCCCTCCCATGGAAGAAATACAAATTCCAAATTCAAGACTGTCAAGAACCCCAAAATGGTTACTTCAAATTGATGAGAACATTATAGACAATCTCGAAGTCAAGAGGTTAACACGAACCATTAAATTGTGGGCTACTCAAATTTTCAACCACTATTTTAGCAATAAGGCATTGACCGAGCAATGCCAACTTTTTTTCAATTGCTAAAGATGCAAAAGATGAGAGCCTTGCTAGCCAAATTCAAGATTCGCGTGAACAAGAAGATGGAGAAAATTTCTATTATTGTCAAACATATTTTTAATGCTCTCAATTATATTAGAAATAGTAGCAAGGAAAAAGATAAGAGAGATTTTCAAAGAGTGATTACAACCTCCTTAGTAAGCCATCATTTGAGAAAGGCTCACTTTATGAGACAAACTTGTGTTGATTTGAACATAAATCGTAAAAATTTGCATAGAGCACTTGCAAGAAGAGAAAGATCGGTGATCCTCTTCAAAATGATACATGGGCTTTTGGTGAGAGGCTTCCATGTGTTGATAAGAAGTTGACTGATAATGTAAAGGAGGAAATTCAAAAAAATTGGCACTCTAACTCTAGAGTGTCTCCCAATGTAAAGGATGTTTCAAAGTTAAGAATTGGCAATCGAGACCGCACACAGCATCCTAAAAATTTCTTGGAATCAAGACAATCAATGTTGTACAAAAAAGTTTGTGAAGCACATCCAACTTTGTAAATCTCACAAAGGGATTTTGAATCTTTGAAGCCATTTATTGTGTATCTCTTAAGATTTGTAATACTTGTTGTTGTAAATACCATTTGGATTTTTCAATGTACCATCAACTATTATGGTATATTCATTCTACTTTACATACTAACGAAATATTGCAAGAGTGTGGTGCAATACAACTTTTGAGATCATCAAGAGACTTACTAGATCTATTTTTATATCGTAGAGATGATGGATGATTTTTCTATAGAAATGATTGTTTAAATGAGAAGTGCTCACAATATGGTGACTTGTCAAAGTTTGTTTTGTGTTTTCATGAGGGAAACAAACAAAAATTTGGAAAGAATATTGTTGAGAAAAAGAGATATGAGAGAGTCAAATATACTTTGAGGAGTGGAGGTGAAGGTTCTCGATGCAAGTTAGTCTCCAGAGAAGTCAGTATTGTTGATTTTATTTCAAATTTTAAGGAAAATGTTTTCTACAAGCATGCAAGGCATACCAATAGGTCTCAGTGGTTGGATCAGCAATTAACGATGCGTAAGAACTCTTTCCTGATTGGCACTATTATATCAGTGGTCGATTTTGTAGAAAACTACACATTTCAACCACAAAATGAGGTACATGATCAATATTACAATTCCATTTAGATTATTATTTTTGTTCACATAACATATAGACATACCCTTATAGTACAGAAGAGGACAAGAAGATAATCGACAAGTATCATTTTTATACGAGTGATGGTAGATCTCACTCCTCTGCATATGTGCAACATTGTTTCGAGAATTTTTTTGAGTTCTTGCGAGAGAAAAGTATTGCAATAGACCAACATCTCATTTGGTTAAATAATTGCATGGGTCAATTCAATAATGCTCATATGTTTTATTGGTTGAGTAGAATGCATGCATAGAGGAGTGTACCTCAAATTTGGAGTTTTTTTGAAGCTAGGAAAGAGAAAGGAGAGCATGATGGAGTGGGTGCATGTTTGAAGAGAGCTCTATTTAGGGAGAAATTGAGGATTCCAGGTGCTAAATTCTCAGATGCATGTTCTATTGTTAATTGGTGTAGTTCAAAAATGTCACAGGGAGGGACACTTGATTTAGCCACGCACAAATTCTTTTGGTTGGTTGAGAAGGGCACAATAGGAGGCAAATTAGATTGTCAAAAAATCAAAGGTTCTTCAAAGATGCATTCATTTTGCAACTTAGATGCAAAAACATGGACCATTTAGACACAAGAGTTGGCTTGTTTTTGTCAGAGTTGTATTCAATGTGACTGGGATCAATGTGAGTCAAGTGAGTGGGTGGATACATGGGTTCCATAATATATAACTCATTAATCTCAAATAATATCCATGCCAAATCATGACATGGAAAGTTTAGTTGAGTGTGACCATCTTTCAGATCCTCTATAACCAGGACATGTTTCTGCAGTTGTTGCACCACATGGGAATGAAGAGAGATCAGACTACAGGTTGGTACAATATTTATAGGAAAAGCAAAAGCTAACACAATCAATGACAGATAATACTGGATTCATATATCCTACAAGTTTAGTTATTTTTACAGGAACTTGGTTGTGAACATACATGATTAGAAATATGGCATACCTGCATTTGAAGACTATGAGAGACACAAAACCATTCTCATGTATTCGCACCTTGTTATAGTTTGAAAGTTTAAGTTGTTGAAGCATCATGCAAGACCAAAGACAAAAGAACTATGGATAGTTACTAGTGTTGATCATGAAGCAATACTATATACTCTTAAGAAAAGAGATGACTCTTCAGGCACACTTGAGTAGCATTCATACCAATTTATTGTAATGAATAGTAGGTACAATGCATTGTTAATACTAACATCCCTATGGTTCATTAGGTTTATTACATGTTTAGGTTCATTATTTTGTTTGGTTAATAAACTTATTCTTCTCATGGTTTACGAATGTAGGGATTATGAAAAACATGGACACTTGATTCAATAGTGTGTAGATTCAATAGTGTTGATCATGAATCATATCTAGCTCATACCAATTGACTTTAAGGAATGGAAGGTACAATGCATTGTTAATACAAACATCCCTATGGTTCATGAAATTTTTGATTAAGGAACAAACAGGTTTTGAAGGGACCCGAAACCCTTTAACAAAGAACTATTACAAAATGTTGCTTACAGATATAACCAGTTTTTTAAAAGCAGCCAAAAGTCAACAAAAGACCAGCAACAAACCAAAAACCACCAAAATGACAGCAAAAAGGAAATCCTAGTTTAAATTTTTAAGGGCCTCACCTTCCAGTTGTGTCATATTGAGTGATATCTTCTTTAGTTCATGTATTTCTTGATTAGGATTTTTCTTCTTCATGTTGGCTCTGGTTCGATTGGAAGGCCTAGTAGTATCCTCCTATTTCTTCTCTATGGAATCCACATCAAGTATAGTCCCTTCCTGATAGAGGTTTTCAATTTTTCCTACCATAGTTTGTATGCTTTTAGCTGAATTCTTCACCACCTTGTGACTGTAGGTAACCAAAGAGATGAGGTTATCATTAACTTTATGGAATTTTCTCTCCAGTTGTTTCAATCTACCTTCATACTCTTTCTTTAGTTTCTCTTCAAAACTTGAGATTATGTTGTCATAATCTTTCTTAAGATCACTCACTGTGCTTACCATCTTCTGCATAGAATCAACAATTGATTTCCTCTGCTCCATAGTCCACTATTCTGCTCCTTGATTGTCTTGTTTTCTAGTTATTACCCAGATTTAATATTAAAATTTCCTTGATTTCATGGAATTCCCATTTAAACATTCTTAAATTATCCACATCAAAGTCACGGGTAATGGCCAGGACATCATCAGGGTTATCTTTGTCCAAACTAAGATAGGGAGAATTAGCACTGAGATCATTAGGAAAGGGGGTTCTATCATTCCTATTAAGGACAAGTTCTAAGTTGTCTGGAATAGAATTGTGTGAAGGTAGAGACTCAAAGTTTGAAATGGAAATAGGGGACAATTTTATCCTCTTATCTCTTTGGCTTTGCTTCAGGGAAGTATCTGGCTCAAAGTTGGTTCCCTCCATCTTGGTATTCCACTCATCCTCATCAGAGAAGAGGCTAACAGGTTCATCATCCTCAGATTCATATGAGGGGCCAGGAACTCTAGACAACGGGGAAGGAAGGGTTTTAATATTTTTCATTATGTTCATTATGCTTAGGTTCATTAATTTATTTGGTTAATAAACTTATTATTCTCATGGCTTGGGAATGTAGGGATTATGAAAAATCATGGACATACATGACTCAACTAATTTACTATGAAATTCAGGGATTATGGAAATCATGGACATATTGGAGTTTATGTTACTTTCATTGTTAAGTTACTTTTACTTAGTATTCTTTCTTTAATAATGATATTTTGTATAATATTGCAATGTAGGTGTCTTTGAGAGTACCCATGGTTGGAGCTATGCGTTAGGGAGAACAAATATAAGAATCAAAGGTATTAGTTTTGTATCTAGGATTGCTTGATAGCATTGGTGTATTTGTACATGATGGCATTGATGTGGTTGTATTGATGATATACGGTGTATTTGTACATATGACATTGATGTAGTTGTATTGATGGTATACGATGTATTTGTACATGATGACATTCATGTAGTTGTATTGATGATATACAATGTATTCGTATTGATGATACACAATGTATTTAGGCCAAAATTTATACATGAAAATAAAATTTTGTGATGATTTTTTTGTGAAAAAAATGTATGATTATGCTTGTTCACAATGGTCATCTCTATGTGTAATCATGATTATGATCATGTTAGACATAATATAGTTGTATTTATAAATATTATAGTTTTTGGTAGTGACAGTTCATGCCCACAATGAACAAAACTAGAATTAGGCTCTATTGTAACTTTTCATTGAATGACTTCGACGATTTTTTCGTCAACAAAAAAATCCCTACCCTAGGAAAATTGCTCTGAATCTTGAAAATCAGAGACATGTTATTGTAGAGGGGCCTCGCATAACCCTATAGGTTCAGATGGATCATTCGCAAGTGCCACGAATTCCGAGAAACAACCTGTCAATTTTTGACAATTTTTCGCACTTAGGATGCTTAAGGGACGACATTGTTAGGGTATGGTACTCAGCGTTTGACCGATTTGGGAAGAAAAATAGGAGCATGCCCAGGGTAAAACCGACTAATCGGATGTTTTGGAACCAATGGTTTGTGCCCAAGATGAATAGAATGAGAATTTGTCTCCATTGCAACTTTTCATTGAATGCCTCTAATGATTCTTACATCAATAGAAAAATCATTGCCCTAGGAAAACTGCTTTGAATCTTGAAAATTTGAGATAGGATATTGTACAGGGGCCTCACATGACCCTGTAGGTTCAAACAGATCACGTGAAACTGCCACAAATTATGAGAAACAACCTATCAAAGTTTGACAATTTTTCACACTTAGGGTGTTCAAGGGATGGTGTTGTTAGGGTATGGCACTGAGCATTCGACCGAGTTAGGAGGAAAAATAGGAGCATACCTAAGGTAAAAACACCTAACTAGACATGTTAGCACCGATGATTAGAGATCATGACAAAGAGAATGATAATTTGGCTCCATTGTAACTTTTCATTGAATGCCTCTGATCATTTTTGTGTCAACAGAAAAATCACTTCCCTAGAAAAACCACTCTGAATCTTGAAAATCAGAGACAAGTTATTGTAGAGGGGCCTCACATGACCCTATAGGTTTAGACAGATCATTCAAAAGTGCCATAAATTTTGAGAAATGACCTGTCAAAGTTTGACGATTTTTTGCACTTAGTGCACTCAAGGGACAACGTTATTAGGGTATGGCACTGAGCATTTGACCGAGTTGGGAGGAAAAAAAAAGAGCATGCCTGAGGTAAAACCACCTAACCCGACATGTTGGCACTGACGGTTCACACCCATGATGACTTTTGAAATTTTGTAATTACTTGTCCTCTGTCATTACTAAGTGTAATTAACCATACTTATTATGCAAAAATACATCATTGTTGATTGCAATATGTTTTCTTCATGCAAGTGTAGGTATTAGTCACACTCAATATTAATGAATATTAATTTAATTCACATCTACCTAATTCAAGTGCACATCATCACAAATATGAACGCTTAGCCGAAGAGTTTCCCCATAGAAGCATGATTATATGGTCTAGTCCCACTCAATATACAGTGCTTAGCTCTCTTTCACCCTCTTCTTATAGCCTTTGTATCTAAGTTTGTGATGGATGATGAACAAACGGGGGAGTTTTTAATACCATGCAGGGTATGCAATCACAATTATCATGCACACAAATATGTCAAAGTGCATAGGAGGTAGAACATGAAATCAAATCCAAATTTGTTTACTTGTCATTTGTCATTACTAAGCATCCATGTTATGAATAATAGCAATACCAATATGGTCATTAAATTTGGTGAATTTGCCCAAAGTAACCAAATTTAACACTAAAGATTTAAATGGAATAAATTATATCGAATTTCAAGATATACAAATAACATGTTATTGTTCATTATACATTCAAAATTTAAGTTTCAAAGAATGAAGACATGCACATAAGGAACAAATTATATCAAATTTAAACTTCTATATATCAAATTATCGAACAATTACAAGTATGTGTCTATAGTGTCGTAAATTGTACACCCTTGCTAGGGTGGTACAATTTCACACTTAGGTTAGCACCCGCCTTAGTGTGTCTTGCATCTTGCATTTCTCATTCCGCTTTAAGCATTTAATTAATTAATTTAATTAAATCTAAGGTTATGTCTCATAACTTTACACATTACAAAGTTGGGCCCTCTACCCTAAGTGTGCCCTTTTCATATTATTCCTCCAATGAATCATTTAATCATAAACCCTAATTATGTCTTATTTTGATAGTTTAGGCCCGATTTCGCATATCAAAATACCTTTAAAGCATCTGTAACTTTGGGATGTGGTCTAATATCATCATATCTAACGGCCCCAAAAATTTGGTGAAAAGTTGGTCGGACCGTGTCGGTAATGCACATGGTCCACGACTTTTTTTCAAAAATTTCGGAAGCACAATCCTATGATATGATAATGCTTAACCCCAAAATATCAGCAGGAAATTCAAATCCTAGGTCGGCCTAAACATGAAATTAAGATCTAGGGTTTCATACTTAAGAGCTCTCTTTCTTCATTTGAAGGGGTCTCCTTCTAAGAATCTAAGAGCAAGTTTTTGGAGTATTAGAGCCTTCTTTGTAGCGAAAGAGTAGATCTTTCAAGTCTTCAATAACATTCAACATTCATCCATCAAACATTCATCAAGCATCATTTTATCAATTGGGAGCTTTTGAAGATGTAGAAGAACAATAGGAGATCACCGACAGACGATTGGCTTGTACCTCTCCCTTGGGGTTGGGTATGGTTTCATGTTGTTTTCATGTCTTTGCATAAGCTTCATTTTGATTCATATCCATGCTTTAGATCACTTTTCATTTTGGATTTAGAGCATTTACTTTGTCAATTATAAGCAATCAAGGTTTACTCTTTAGGGTTGCTATAGGTTGTTTACTTTCATTCTTAGGATCTTGCATATACACAAGGTTCTTGCACACACATTTTCAGTACATTATTGGCTATTTGTGGAGCTGGAACTCACCAACATGGGGTTTTGGCTAAGGAAAAACCCTATATAGCCACCCCAAACCTTCCCTTTTCAGTTGTAGGTGCTGAAACAGGAATCTGGAAGCAGTTACAGGTCTGAAACAGGCATCTACACCACCCAGAAACCTCAGAAGTGAAGAAATTTGTTAAGGACAGGGGCATGGAACCCTGGTCCTTCCCTCTATTAGCAGGACTTGGTAGATTAGAAACTTACAAATCTCAGAATCCCTTCTGTTAGTTATAGCTCCAGAATTACAGAATCAGGACAGTGGCGTGGCACCCTGCTCCTAGAAATTTTTGCTCAAATTTTAGACACAGGTGCACCTTTGATTTTGCCTTCTAATCTATACTTTTCAGCAGTGTATCAATTCTTCTTTGATCTGCATTATTAGATTAGGATTTGTTTGTTTATTTGCTTTCTAGGTTAGATTGCATTTTGCATCATTCCTCTCTCTCATTTACAACAAAGGAATAGAAAACCTAAGAGTTAATCCACTACTCTCTCTTTCTCATAAGAATTAGCCGACATGTGTTACCTCCCTAGGCTCTTTCGTATTCCATCAGTGTGTAAGAGAGTGGGATTAGGGTTTCCATACTTAGTCTCACTTTTTCCCCTACACATCTTTGGTGAACCCGATGTGAACACAAATTAATTTTCATTACATTGCATTGTTAGATCTATATCTAGTTTATTTCATTTTCTTTCAAAACAAAAACAAAAAAGAAAAGAGAAAAAGAAAATATATATATATATATAGAGTATATTGTAAGGAAGTTAAGTAGCGGAAACAACTCCCTACACTAACCTTGAGAGGAGAGTAATGCAAAACTTTTTCAGATCATTACAACAGTTACAGAAAATAGAAATAGATATAATAGCATTTATACCACAACACAATGATTTACGTGGGGAAAACCCTTTCGGGAGAAAAACCCCACCCTCCAAAAGCAGCTCAATATTTTATTCAGCAATCAAAAATAGATTACAAAATCCTTGCAGAGCAAGCTCTTCGCAGGAGTACCACTAATCAGAGATTCAGAGGCAACTCAATAGCCATAGGACTCTTACACACAACCTCTATCTCACACACCTCATAAATAGGAGATACAATACAAGAAACCGTCAAACGGTATTACAAAACCATGGGCTAAAACCACCCAATAAGGTGTAGCCGACCTTATCTCCCTTCTATGACATGTTAAAGCACACATCAACACGTGTCGCTCCCTTTTACAGCTCATTTATGTATTCGATACAAATTATTTTTCCTATTTCAGGAGTACAAACTTCCGGAGGCCATAACTTGAGAACCGGGTGTCCGATTGACGAACTGTTTGAAGCGCCGGAAAGCTCGCGAAGTGCTCTATCACCTCATAACCTGCTTCGCCGGTTACGGCCACTTTTCAGGGCGTTTCGGAGCCTCTAAAATCCCCAAAATTAAGTTTAAACATTTTATTGCACCCCTCTAAGACGAAAACATTAATATCTTCAAAACTAGCTGTGACCTTGCGACGCAACTTTACCGGAATGCTTATCTAGCCAACCAGAAGCTTCAGGGAGAGTTTCGCACCATTTCGTGCTCAAATGAAAACTTACTATAAATAGTAACCTCGCATAAATGCAAGGTTGAGACACCATTTTTCCCAACAAATCTCCCACTTGTCGAACACCTTGCATGAGCGGAAGGGAATGTCAACACAATGAATCAATTGCTAGGGGCCATAAGGCCCATAGACTCTGAACACCATCTGAACTTCTCTGTGCTCACAGCCTTAGTTAAAGCATCTGCAACATTCATCAAAGTTTCCACCTTAACCAGCTTCACCCTACCATCTTCGACCATATCTCTAACAAAATGATACTGAACATCAATATGTTTGGTCCGGGCATGAAATGTCGGGTTCTTAGCTAGGCTAATTGCACTCTGACTGTCACAGTAAACTGTCACTGTACCTTGTTTTATTCCAATATCCGAACACAGTCTCTTAAGCCAAATGGCCTCTTTACAAGCATGAGTAGCTGCCATATACTCTGCTTCAGTAGTGGATAAAGCAACCACAGCCTGTTGCTTACTCATCCAACTAATTGCACCACCAAACAAAGTAAACACATAAGCACTGGTGGATCTTCTGCTATCAATATCACCTGCCCAATCTGAATCTACATAACCATGGATATCAAGGGAAGTCATGTCTCCAACTGAATTACCATGATAACACAAAGAATACTCTAAAGTACCCTTCAAATATCTGAAGACTCTTTTGACTGCATCCCAATGAACTCTACCAGGATTAGACATATATCTAGAAAGTACTCCCACTGCTTGGGCAATGTCTGGTCTAGTACAGACCATAGCATACATCAAGCTTCCAACCGCACTTTGGTAAGGCACTCTGCTCATGTCTTCCATCTCCAATGGGGATGTAGGACAATCTGAAATAGATAGTTTCATTCCAACTGTAAAAGGAACACTCAATGGTCTACAATTCTGCATGTTGAACCTCTGTAACACTGAATTCACATACTTACTCTGGCCTAGCCATAGCTTTCTATTCACCCTATCTCTTCTAATTTCCATCCCAAGAATGTGCTTTGCTGCACCAAGATCTTTCATTTCAAATTTAGCAGCGAGCTGAGACTTCAGTTATGAAATCATACCTTTCCCTTTACCAATGAATAACATATCATCAACATACAATGCAATGAATAAGAAATGATCACCATAAGATTTATAATAAACACAGTGATCTGATTTAGAACGTTCAAATCCCAAACTCAACACATATGTATCAAATTTCGGGTACCACATCCTAGGACTTTGTTTGAGGCCATACAAAGATTTCTTCAATTTACAGACCAAATTACTTTTGCCTTTCACCACATAGTGCTCCGGCTGTGTCATATAAATATCTTCCTCCAAATCACCATGAAGGAAAGCAGTTTTCACATCCATTTGCTCAACCTCTAAATCATAAGCAGTAGCAATAGAAAGCAAAAATCTAATGGACGTCATTTTTGCAACAGGAGAAAATATCTCACCGTAATCAACACCCTCAACCTGAGAGTAGCCTTTTGCAACCAACCTTGCTTTATACTTCTCAATGCTTCCATCTGAACCAATCTTTTTCTTGAACACCCATTTACAACCAACAGGTTTTCGTCCTTCAGGCAATGGTACAAGATCCCACGTATCATTCTTTTTCAAAGCTGCCATTTCTTCTTCCATAGCAATCTTCCAGGATTCTGCATCATTCATACCTAATGCCTCTTCTACAGATTTCGGTTCATCCACACTAGTATTCAGAGCAAAAATACATCTCCAATCATCGGGTGAATACCTTTCAGGTGGTTGTCTATGTCTTGTAGACCTTCGAACAAGCTGAGTTGGAGGTTCTTCCTCCTCTTCTGAAGATTCAGAGCTAGACGAGCTCTCCTCAAATTCTTGCCTATCTAGGGGTCTCGATTCAACTCTTTCAGGTGTAGAAGGAAGTTGAATCACATCTTCTTTTTTAGTCTGTTCTGGCTGCAGTGTAACAGAAGGAGACTTAATTTCTCTAAAAATAACACTTCTACTATGAATTACCTTTTGTGCAACAGGGTCCCAAAGCTTGTATCCTTTCACACCATAACTATACCCGATGAAGATACATTTCACAGCCTTGTTCTCCAACTTTGTTCGCTTCTCCTTTGGCACATGTGCATATGCCTCGCAACCAAAAACTCTAAGATGTCTCAATGAAGGCTTGTGACCTGACCATGCTTCCATAGGTGTTTTATCAACAAGAGCTGATGTAGGAGACCTGTTAATCAGGTAGCAAGCAGTGGCAACAGCTTCAGCCCAAAACTTTTGTTCGAGACCAGCACCACTCAACATACTCCTAGCCTTCTCCATCAGTGTCCTGTTCATTCTTTCTGCAACTCCATTCTGCTGTGGAGAATACGGAGTTGTCTTATGCCTGTTAATTCCACAGTCTTTACAGAATCTATCAAAATCATTAGAGCAAAACTCACCACCATTATCAGTTCTCAAACATTTTATTTTCTTTCCAGTTTGCAACTCAACCATTGCTTTAAATTCTTTAAAACGACTAAAAACTTCAGATTTACTCTTTAGAAAATAAACCCATGTCCTTCTACTAAAATCATCAATAAATGAAACATAATATGTGGATTTTCCAATCGAAGAGACATCTACTGGACCAAACACATCAGAATGGATAAGATCCAAAACACCACAAGTTTTATGAGAACTCGAGTAAAACTGAACGCGGTTTTGTTTTCCATAAATGCAATGCTCACAGAAATCAAAGTCAAGGTTACAGTCATTCAAACCTTCAACAAGGTTTTTATTTTTCAAGGTCCTTAGACCCTCTTCTCCAATGTGGCCAAGTCTCTGGTGCCATAACATAGTCTTCTCTGCAGGTAACTTTGCTTCAGACGAAAGAGCACCCTTAAGTACCCAAAAACCATTTCCATCTGCTGAAGGTGAAACCTTCAAATCTTCCAGTGAAGTATCCGCAGATTTACTTTTTACAGAAGTGCTATTACACTCAACAGTGTATGCTTCAAGCTTATACAAAGTGCCAAACCTGACACCTCTAGCAACTACCATAGCACCCTTAATCATCTTACATCCTGCTTCAGAAAAGACTACCTGCACACCTGCATCTATCAGTTTGCTCACAGATAACAGGTTTCGTTTTAATCCAGGGATATGCAGCACACCATTAATCCTTTTTATTCTACCATCAGAAAACCTGATTCTAACTTTACCTCGACCAACAATGTCTAGTTGTGAATCATCACCCAAGTACACCTTACCTCCATTAAATCCTTCATATTCAGAAAACCAATCTTTATTGGAAGTCATATGAAAAGATGCACCTGAGTCAATTAGCCAGGCATCATTACCTGCATGAGTCGCCAAAGCCGCAATAAATGCATCGCCATCTTCCTTGTCGGACTCAGAATCAGAATCGAACTTTTTCTTTTTCTTCTTCTTTTCTTCTTTGCAGTCCTTACGGATGTGACCCGGTTTACCGCAATTCCAGCAAATGACTTTGGACTTTCCAGGAGATTTTGATCTCCCTTTGGATTTGGACTTGCCGCGCTTCTCATTCTTCTTGCCTTTCTCCTTAGGTCTTCCACGAACGGTTAGGGCTTCCTTTGAACTGATGGATACCTTCCTTCGCATCTCTTCACCGAGTAGGGCACCCACCACATCTTCAGATTTCAAAACAACAGAAGTACTACCGATAGCCATAACAAGAGAATCCCACGAATCAGGCAAAGAACAAAGCAAGATCTGACATTTCTCCTCCTCATCCATCTTAACACCGACGGATACTAATTGAGCCACAATCATATTGAATGCTTCTAGGCGGTCTGCAATTCGTCCACCCTCTTCCATCTTCAAGGAATACAATTTCTTTCTTAAGAAAATTTGATTTAATAAAGATTTCACTTGATACATCTCACCAAGCTTAGTCCATAGCTTCTTTGCAGAGTTCTCTTCATGGACATTGATTAGAACAGAGTCTGCCAGGCATAGTCTGATTAGACCCTTGGCTTTTCGGTCCATAACATCATACTGAGCTGCTGCAGTAGGATCTGAGGGCCTTTGGACATTCGCATCAACAGCATCCCAAAGATCTCGATCTATTAGCAGATCTTCCATCTTCAGCTTCCACATCTCAAAATTACTTCCATTAAATTTCTCCACCTCTATTCTCCCTGACGAACTCGCCATCTGAAAATTCCTGCAACAGGATCAAAAAGTGTCTTCTGCACAAGCTCCCACTCAAATCTGGATTAGTTCAAAAAACCCAACTGCCCACAATTGAAACCAAAGGTGATCAGGCTCTGATACCACTTGTAAGGAAGTTAAGTAGCGGAAACAACTCCCTACACTAACCTTGAGAGGAGAGTAATGCAAAACTTTTTCAGATCATTACAACAGTTACAGAAAATAGAAATAGATATAATAGCATTTATACCACAACACAATGATTTACGTGGGGAAAACCCTTTCGGGAGAAAAACCCCACCCTCCAAAAGCAGCTCAATATTTTATTCAGCAATCAAAAACAGATTACAAAATACTTGCAGAGCAAGCTCTTCGCAGGAGTACCACTAATCAGAGATTCAGAGGCAACTCAATAGCCATAGGACTCTTACACACAACCTCTATCTCACACACCTCATAAATAGGAGATACAATACAAGAAACCGTCAAACGGTATTACAAAACCATGGGCTAAAACCACCCAATAAGGTGTAGCCGACCTTATCTCCCTTCTATGACATGTTAAAGCACACATCAACACGTGTCGCTCCCTTTTACAGCTCATTTATGTATTCGATACAAATTATTTTTCCTATTTCAGGAGTACAAACTTCCGGAGGCCATAACTTGAGAACCGGGTGTCCAATTGACGAACCGTTTGAAGCGCCAGAAAGCTCGCGAAGTGCTCTATCACCTTGTAACCCGCTTCACCGGTTACGGCCACTTTTTAGGGCGTTTCGGAGCCTCTAAAGTCCCCAAAATTAAGTTTAAACATTTTATTTCACCCCTCTAAGACGAAAACATTAATATCTTCAAAACTAGCTGTGACCTTGCGACGCAACTTTACCGGAATGCTTATCTAGCCAACCAGAAGCTTCAGGGAGAGTTTCGCACCATTTCGTGCTCAAATGAAAACTTACTATAAATAGTAACCTCGCATAAATGCAAGGTTGAGACACCTTTTTTCCCAACATATATTTTCTTTCATTTTCCTTGCATTGTGTGTTTAAGTTTCATGCAATTTTCATTTCAAAATGTCAGATTTCTATTTCCAAGAAGTTCATGATTTTGATGATGTATGCAATTTTTTTGATTATGAGTTTAGTAAGGATGAATTAGATGAAGCTCTAGATGATTTTTTTAACCCTAAGCCTTCTAAACCCTCATTTTGTCAAAATTTAATCAACCTTGTGATGCAGAGGGATCCCCTACTCTAGACCTCTCAAGGGTTCAATCACTCAAGGTGACACTCCAGAGGATCCTTCTACATGCTAGGTGAAACCAACTCCCCATTCCAACTTCCATTGATCATGATTGATCATCTCATTGATATGACTAAGACTGCACTCCTAAGGTTTGATAACCTACTCACACCTTTGGACCCTACTCTAGGATCAAAACTTGACTCTTAAGCCTCTCCATACCCTAACTCCAAGGTATACTATTCCCAAATTTCATTTTAAATCCCTACAATCCACTAGACTCCAAACTAGGTTCACAAGACAAAAATACTTAACACTTTGATTAAATAAAACCAAAGTTACCTTCTTGTTGTCCTCTTAGATATACCTATACACAGAGGTATATACCTTTTTAATGGGTGCACAATTCCTCAATCTCTCCAGTGAGATTCTAAAGAACTTGATTTGGAACAACATATAAAAAAATTAGACAAATCCAACGGTTCAACTCAGAGATATGGCCCCTGCATCAGGATACATTTTCTGTGACTGTCATTCTGTCATACTATGACAGTCTGCTGCTATCTTTGGAAACCCATTGGTTTAAGCCCTTCCTTGGGCACTCCACTTGCTCCAACACCTTAGGAAGGTTTTCAACACACCAACCAACACTCCCCTAAGCGCTCCTATCCATCACACACTTTGTCATATCAAACAAAGCCTTCTTCACTTGACTATGACAGTCAAACTGCACCTGTGACTGTCCTAACAGTCTAAAAGCATCATGTAGCACATGCCAAACCCTTGCATGACAGCCTGAACACACCATGGACAGGTATTATACACCCTTTTCCTCATCCCTGACCAAAATGAGGATTGGTTAAGCATAAAAACAAAAGACATCACATTTATGAAGCCACTGGTTACCCTAAGCCAAGGTTCTGGTAGATTTTAGTAAAATGCAAAGAAATTTTGCTAAACACAATAAAAATGAACTCCACCACTTCCAAAGAAAGGTTAAATAATTCATTTATCATCCCCAAACAAGAATACTTCAAAATACAAACATCAAATGCATCAAAATTAACAAAAGATCTGACTGTCCACGTTGAAAACTCAGAAAATGCACATAAAAATATGGTTTTTATTGCTCCAAATGATTGTCTTCGACCAAACACTCACAATATCCCCCAATGTCATTTTTTTAAAACCTTTTATAGCACTTTTTACCTTCAAGACCAAACCATAACCACCCAACTACCTCTAACCAACTATTTTTGTCATTTTTGCATTTTTGACAATAAAAGTTGCTCAAAAAGTTGTCAACATGACCAAACTTGACCCCTAACTCTACCAACACACAAAAGTGGTCTTAATATGACCTTATAAACATTTCAAACATTTTTTATTCCTCACAAACCTATTCTACCCTTCAAAACTCAATTTTAGCATTTTCTAGGCCTAATTGCCAATTTTGACAATTTTACACTTTTTGACCTTTTCATTACATTTCATTGCATTTATTGGCTCTAATGGCCATGATTACATTGTTTTAATACCTTAAATTCATTTTATAATTCATTACTCATTTAATTCTCCATGAGGGCCTATTAGTGACCCTAGTACACCTTGCCTCCATAGGTGCTCCATAGGTGCTCCTACACCACCTTGTTATTATGCCATTTCGCGATGATGATAAAAATAAGTTGAATGATCCCTCTCTTGGGTATATGACTATCAAATCCTCCACTATATCTAGCAACATACTTGATTCCCATGATTCCTTCTATGATGTTATGTCTCCTTTTGAATCCAAGGATAACCCTTTCAATCACTATGAGCATGCTTTATTGGATGATGCCCTTGATGACTTTATGTCTCTGCCTAAACTTTCAAACAAGAATAATGCATCTAAAAAGTTAATCAACATGATTAATGTGAATGAACATAGAAAACCTCTTTTTATTGTCCAAGGTGCTTGTCCTTCTCCAACTTCATCTTTTCCCAATCAACCTCTTTTCACAGTTCAAGGTGGATGTAGTCATGATTCCTTTAGCACTCCAAACAAACCCATCATTACGGTTCAAGGAAGGAATCCCACTAAGAGTCCTTATAGTTATGCTAGACAACTTACTAAGGAGAGCTATAATGCAGTTACCCATACCTATAACACAAGAAACAATAGGAAACCTAACCCTCCTCCAATTGTTTTGACTCCTTTGCCTGATTTTCAACTCATTCTTCCTCAAGCACCTCATATTTCAAAAACTCTTGGTAAGGAATATGATCTTGTCGAACAACTTAAAGCTACTCCTATCAAGATATCCCTTTGGGATTTGCTTCAAAGTTCCTCGACTCATCATGGAATGCTACAAGATGCCTTGAAAACATTGAATGTCCCATTTGTGGTGACATCTAATAATATGGCTTCCTTTATTCACTCTATTACATCACCTAAGGCTCAGATTGTGTTTACATAAGATGATCTTCCTTCTAGTGAAATTCAACAACAATATGATCCCTTAATGATTGTGGTCATCATAAATGATACCGCGATAAGACAAACATTAGTTGACAATGGTTATGGCCTTAATGTTTGTAGCATTAACTTGTTACATAAGATCAATGTCGATACATCTCTTATCAAGCTTGATTCTCTCACTATCTGTGGCTTTGATAATGCTGCTAAATCTTCACTAGGTATCATCACCTTGCCTGTTATGGTAGGTCCTGTTACTTTACCTACTCCTATCCATGTGATGTCTAGAGAGTTGACATACAACTCGTTGCTAGGAAGACCTTGGATTCATAGCATGCAAGTTGTTTGATCTACATTGCATAGGCAAATCAAATTCCTTCACAATAATACAACATATACTTTGTTAGGAGACACGAGATTTTAGGCTTGTTTACAAACATCAAGTTATAAGTCCTCTTCAATCAATTCTTCCCCAACTATCTTAGACAATTCCTATAAAGCTTCTACTCTGATTAGTGTGACTAATTCATCAAACTTGTCTCCTATATTTGGATCAATCCCCAATACTTCCTCGAGTGGACCTAAGGTTCTTGAGGTAGAATTTTCTCACGCTGACTCTACAATTGAGGATACATTCTCTCCTAAATAGATTCTCATAGAAGATGATTGGGGATCCCTTGATTTCAATCCAACTTTCGTCGGGGAATACAAAATTCCCCCTAGAGAACCTAAGGTCGAAAAGAAGAAAGAATAAGAACCTAAAAAGCAATCTACTTTGTTTGGGCCATTGAGTAATAACTTTGTGGCGACCTCTCAGGTTTCATCTCCCTTAGTTTCTGGTTAAGAGGATTTTGATCCTTCACTTTTTGAAAATTCTCCTTCTTCTTCGGAAATGACTAACCTTTATGGTCTTGGTTTTCACATCCTAGCTAGGTGTGGATATAATGGAAATGGGTGTGGTGCTCAAGAACAAGGGATCAAAGTTCCCTTGGAAAACAACTTTCGTGATATGATATTTGGGCTTGGTTATGATCCTTTCAAGCGTACTAAAGCCTCTAAGAGACCATCTATTAGTGTTAATGTCATTTTTGCTTCTCTCTCATTAAAATATCAAGAATATATTGACTTTGACCCTTCTTGTGTCTTTTCTTTGGATGTTTTTTTCTACCGATGATTCCTTAGCTGAATTCTTGGGAGCTTATGATAGTCTTCCTCGTTATCACCACAATCATAGTTTTCCCTATTGTTTAAATGTGAAACCTTACTTTGGGAAGGAAAGAAATAACAATGAGATAGTTAAAGAATTTCCTCAATTGAGAGATACTCCTCAACAAAGCAATCTCCTAATAAATGACACCATTGATATCAAGATGGATCCTTGTGTTGAAGATAAGATCATCAAGATAGGGAAATGTCTTGACAAAGAAGAGAAAAAACAATATGTTGAGTTGTTACATGAATTCCCTAAGATCTTTGCTTGGATATATTCTGACATACCTGGCGTAGATCCTAAGATTTTCACTCATAACATTGTCCTAATTCCTGATGCTAAACCTGTGAAGAAAAAGATTTGAAAGATTCACCCTAAAGTGGCATTACTTGTTAAAGCTGAGATTGAAAAATTGTTGGATGCTATATTCATTCCTCCTATCGATTATTCCCCATGGATTTCAAACATTGTGGTGGTGGCTAAAGTTGGAAACAAGATTAGGATGTGTACCGATTTTTGTGATTTGAACAAGGCCTCTTTCAAAGATGATTTTCCCCTCCCGAATATTGATATGATAGTGGATTTCGTAGCAGGGCATGCTTTATTATCCTTTATGAATGGTTTCTCAGGATATAATCAAATCTTCATCAATCCCCAAGATCAATATAAAACTGCTTTCACAACTCCTTGGGGTATGTTTTATTGGATTGTGATGCCTTTTGGATTGAAAAATGCAGGCACAACCTATCAACGTGCTATGACTCTCATTTTCCATGATTATATGCATAAGACCTTAGAAGTTTAGGTTGATGACATCTTAGCCAAATCCGTCCTTCGTATAGATCATGTTAAGATCCTTCATCAAATCTTTGAGATAATTCATAAGTACAACATGTGTTTGAATCCCCAAAAATGTGTTTTTGGTGTGGACAGTGAAAAACTATTAGGATTCATAGTTTCACATCGTGGCGTTGAGGTGGACACGAAAAAGATAGATGATATTGATAACATGCCACCTCCTCAGAATGTTTCTCAACTAAAAAGTCTACAAGGAAAGATCCAAGCTATTCGTAGGTTCGTCTCTCAACTTGCAGATCGTAGCTTTCCCTTCACACAATTGCTTAAAAATAATATCTTTCCAATGGAATGAGGATTTTCATCAAGCATTTGAAGACCTAAAATCTTATTTGGCCAATCCTCCCATTCTTCAACCTGCTGATCCTACTAAGCATTTTCTTCTATACACCAGTGCTTCCCCTCGAGCTCTTGTAGCCTTATTGGCACAAGGTGATAAAGATGATTGAGAATGCCTGATTTATTATATAATCTGCACTCTACTCGATTATGAAGTCCGATATTCTGCGATAGAGAGACAATGCCTTGCTTGAGTCTTTGCAACCCAAAAGTTGAGGCATTATCTCTTGAATGTTGAGATTCAGGTTATCATTAAATTTGATCCTCTTAAACATATTTTCTCCAAAACCGATCTTTCTGGATGCTTAGCTAAGTGGGTTATGATATTGACCGAGTTTGACCTTAAGTTTGTCTCACAAAAGGCAATAAAGGTTCAAGCGCTGACTAATCATTTAGTTGATGCTCCTTTGTTAGTAGCCGAAGTAGATTGAAATTATAGTCACAGCTTGTATACTAAGCTCTAGATTGCAACAACATAGCATGGTATGACACAGTCATAGACCCAATATAACAAGGTAGTGAATCAACCCAAGAACAATACACAGGAATATAACAGATGTAACATAGATGTACTCATATTAATCTCCAAAAACACACACACTCCAATGTGCTACAAGACTACATATAAAGAGCTTTGCGGTTGGTTAGGCCATCAACCGTCACACAACTACCCCATAACTAAGGCCTAATACTAATGTTTTAATTTAATACATTACCAAAAGTCGTATTTGTTAATTTGCCGCTTACATCATTCCCCCCAAAAACTTGTCGTCTTCCAGATGACGCAAAACAAAAAAAGCACTGTCTACTAGGATGGTTAGGAGGGCATCCCTGATCCTGATGTGGCATGCTCTCAAAATGTCCTTAGGTCTCTTTCAGCTCCTAGTTGCTTCCCCCAAGTTGCCTGAAGGAGCTGGAGGGCATCCCTTCGATCCTTTTCTGATATGGCCAACTCTTGTTCCTTCCCCACCGTGTGGACTTTTCCTGTGCCACTTCCTATTCCAGCACCTCTACTCTTTTCTGCAGTGCAACCTTCCTTTCCAAGGATAAGGTATGTTCTTCTGCCATTATCCCAGCTCTCCAAGTCATCCTCTCCAGTTGCAAAAATATTGTGCAGAAGGTCTGCTCCATGGTGGTGAGGGCATTCATTATCCTTTGATCCCCTGTGTGCTCCCTGAGAATCTGTGGCACACCCCAATCCGCTACCATCTCCAGAGTCTCCTTTTCCAGCCAGCAATGGGTTCTGAGGCGCTCAGAGAATTCCCTTCGGTATCCTTCTCTCATGAATGCCAATAGGGCCTATGTTGCCCTTACTACCATATCCATATCTAGCCCTCAAGATTGATCTATCATCCTCTATGTGGCCATCTTCATTACTTCTAGCTCTGAGAAGAATTGTTGAGCAGCATCTTCGAACTCCATACCGCCCTCCTTATAGGAAGAGGTATTATGCTCCTTTTCCCTTTCTCTTTGTTCCGTGGGGCTTTCCTCCTGTCGACCGAACCCTAGCGATGGTGACGGTGGCACGATTTCTATGTCCATATGAAATCTCGCCAGCAAGTTGTCCGTTTCGGCCTCCATGTCTGTTTCCTATGTTCCCTTCCCATGTCTACTTCTAGCTCTTCTGTAACCAGGTGCATATCTTGTTCTGTGTTTCCTCCACCCATGGTTGCGAGAAAGTTAGTTATTGGTGCCACTACTAATGTGATAGCTCTAGTGGCTTCCACACCCCTTGATGTGTTTATATGGAGAGTGTGGGCCCCTACACTATGTCTCCTCAAGTCTATAACTGAGATGAGGTCCCTGCGACCCCTAGTAACAAGTGTGTCATGGTGGGAATGTGTGCTGGTTTGAAAGGTACCTTTTTCTTTACTTCCCATCCTGGAACAGCTGGTATGCCCCCCATATGGCTTCCTGGCTCTACTTGCGATAGATCTCCTACGTGCCCCCCTTCCTGTGCCATGCCCATTGGTTCCACTATTGCAACTTCTTCTGGGCCTGCCCTATCCTCCTTATCACCTTTTGATCCGTGCATAGTGTGGCTTTGTTCCATATGGAACTCTCCTTCATCTTCATCAGATGAAGACAAGATATCTGTCTCTTCTTCCCCCGTCTCTTCCTCTTCCTCAAAGTTGTCATCTTCCTCCCCTCCATCCTCCATGCTCCCTGCAGGTTCTTGCCTTGCTTTCTTCCTGGATGTCTTCGTGGGTACTACTGTAAAAGTGTCCAGGTGTAGCCAATAGTACATGGATGGCTTGTAGGGCTCCACCCAATTCAAGGCCACAAAAACTCCTCTATGTTCCGGCCCCACCTGGGTTCTCAATGCTTCCAAGAAGAGGGCAATGATATGATGGGGCATATATAGGGTTTTATGTTTAAGGAGCATAGCCTCCTTTATCCGACTGGAAAGGACCCGACCCTAGTTGTATGTTTTGTCGTTGCTCAGTCCGTACATGAGGCGTAGCATCCATATGACAACATCCGATGCTTGGCTTGCTACTGTTAGCTTACTCTTCAGGATATCCACAACGCATCTCCACTTTGGTGAGGTGATGTAGGACTTTTCAAGCCCCTTCTATTACTATTCTGCCACAAACTCTCTCATTGCTCTTCTGTCAACGTATTACCACAGATGTGTTCCAGTAGCCACTTCTTCTCTTCCGTAGACATTCTTGTTGATGGTTTCATGGTTGAATCCCCATTACTTGGAATTCTAAAAACCTTCCTGAACTCCTTGGGTGCATAATAAATGACCACCGTTTGTCCCAAATACTTGATAACTGATCTATACTTGTCCCGCTCATATCCATGGACCATGGCGCGCAATATGGGTTCAAATTATTTTAAATTGAAGATAGGCATAAAAATGATTTTATCAACCTTTGCTCTCCTTAATGAAATTTTCAGGGGGTGATCCTCCTCATTTCTTTCCCACCACCTTCTGCACTCACTTCCAACAACTCCTTCAAACGTGAGGTTCCCCACTGTTACCTGTTCTTGTAATTTCTCTTGGCTTTTCTTGTTGGTACCTGGAGTGGCCATTGGTTGCTTGTTAGAAGCACGGGCCTTGTAATTTATGTCATAACTTCCCGTTCTAGGGTTGTCATGATTCCCTTTCACCATATTGTGCCTTGCTAGCGTATGCTTCTCCTTTATTGTACGACTATAGTGGTGGGCCCTTTTGTGGCTTTGGATGCCTTCACCGACATCTACACTATGGGGATGACGGAACAAGCTTACCCCTTCATTGCGTAAGTTGTGACTTAGTTTGTATATGTCATGGCTTTGAGAGAAATCACTGTGTTGAACGTCAGTCCCATGGTGCACATTGCAACTAAGGTGTACGTGTTGGCCCTGCACTGCGTACGCCTTGGCTTTTCCCTGTTGAACATCGGTCTCGTGGTGCGCCTTGCGGCTAAGGTGTATGCCTTGGCTTAACGTCATGTATGCCTTGGCTCGCGTACGCCCCTTCTGCCCTTGCGACCGCATATGTCTCGGCAGCTATGTACGCCCTTCGCGCCTTCGCGTACGCGTACGCCCCAACTGTTGCGTATGCCCCTTGCGCACTCTCCTTCGTCTACATGTATGATGTGCATGATGCATATGCCCTTTGTACTCCTTCTGTGTTTACCTTCTATTGCGTGTGCGTTTCCCCAGTTTCCTTCTCTTTCCCTCTTCTTTCGTATTATGTGTCCCCTTGTCCCTTTATCATTTTTTTCCATATGCCGGGTGTGCACTTTTTCCCTTCACTTCTTCCCTTTTGTTTGATTTTTTGTGCTTTTTATCCTCATCTTAGTCTTTTTCGAACCACTCCTTCCTTTACTTTGCCGGTCCCATATTAAACTTTTTATATATGTTCTGGTCTTTATTATCTTTCTATGGCCTTCTCTTTTCATGCGTATTGTTTTTATTTGCGTTCTCTTTTTTTTAACTTTTTTCCTTGTTTTTCCATTTTTTTTGAACCCATGGTCCTAGCTTTTGAGACTTAGGACCATCCTTGTCTTCCTTGGTCCGACATTATGTCAAGTCATACCCCAACATATTCACAACAACAATTTCTTTCTCCTTATAGATTTTGAGTTTTCAACCATTCCCTAAGTCCTTGATCAGATTGCCATCTATGGTAGATAATTTTATAGCTCCGGTTGCCCGTACTTCCCTTATTTTATAGGGTCCTAACCAACGTAACCTGAGTTTCCCAGGTCAAAGTTCATTTCGGTCATTGTATTTGAGCACCAACTATCCCGGTGAGAATTTCATCCGTCTCAGGTGCTTGTTGTGCCAGAACTTCCTTCTTCTCTGGGCTACTTTTGTGGCCCATTGTGCCACTATCCTACGTTCCTCCATCTGAAGTAATGTAGCTGTATATGGTGAAAATGGATAACAATAATAACAATATTGAAAGGCTAAATGAATTCAACCACAAAACCCTAGCCTAACAATCAACAAAGATCCACCATAACATATGAAGATTACCTAAGACAATGCAAATCACATGAAATCACAAAGATTATACCATCATATGTCCAATAGAGTTTTGATCTCCATTCTTCCTATCTCCATTGATCTTGCTTGATATATTTGCTCTCAGATTTTTATATGCACAAGAGCTCAACAAAGAACGAAATGTGGTTGCAAGTAGGATCGTAGTGTAGCCAAGTCTTCAAGATTAGTCATTAGGATGATTGATTAGAATGCATAGAATGATTAGGGTTTGATAATGAAGGAGGCATCTTCTTAAATAGAAGACACAATATGAAATGGAGGGATAAGATTGAGAGGTGTAAAAGGAGGTCGGCTATGATCAGAGGGTAGGTAAAAGAAATACCAAAATAATGAAAGAGGTAGGTAGTGTATGAATTAAGAGATGAATGACATGTGTCATGTGTAGAAAAAGCTAATGAATTGATTAAATAAATAAATATTTATTTAATTAATAGAAGAAGTAGGATAATTAAATAAATAAAATATTTATTTAATTTAGGAAAGGGATAATTTAAATAAATAAATGTATTTATTTAAATGAGAAATAAGGCTAGAAGAGGATAAATGAATTAATTAAATAAATAAAGATTTATTTAATTAATAGAGGAATTAGGCTTAGATAATTAAATAAATAAAATATTTATTTAATTAGACTGGACAATTTTAGGTGTCTACAGTAGCCAACCGCTCCCTTAGGCTCTCTTCATCCCCCAACTAGTTTTGGACCGCTATTCTCAAGCTCGGTACAGTATACTCTACTGGCATCATAGCTTCCTGCCCATACATGAGCTGAAATGCGGTATGCCCAGTAGTTGCTTTGTAAGAAGTATGATAGGCCCACAACACATCACCCAACCTTTCCTCCCAGTCCCCTTGTTCTACTCCACAATTCTTGTAGAGAATGGATACCAATACTTTATTTGTTGACTCTGCTTTCCCATTTGCCCTTGGGTAGTACGGACTTGATAGCATGTGAAAAATTCTGAATTCTATTGTCATGGTGCGTATCACCTGGCTCACAAAATGTACGCCCCTATCATTGGTGATTTGTATTGGTATTCCGAACCGAGTTACGATTTGTTCATATAGAAACTTGGTAGTACTAAGTGTCGTGTTGTCCGGGAGAGCTTTGGCCTCGACCCATTTTGTAAGGTATTATGTAGCCACAACTATGTATCGACATTTGTGCACCTTTCTTGTCCTGAGTGGCCCTAAAAAATTTAGCCCTCATCTCTCGAACAACTCCTGTTGTTGGGATGGAAAAAGAGGCATAAAATCTCGTTTGAGTGGCTTACCTACCCTTTGGCAAGTATCACAACTTGACACCCATTCCCGTGCATCTGCATAGAGTGTAGGCCACCACAACCCTGCTAGCAATATTTTTCTTGTGGTAGCATCTGGGCCCATATGTCCTCCCGCTAGTCCTTCATGTGATTCCCTAAGAACCCCATGAATTTCTTCCTCCAAAACACACCTTCGTAGTATCCCATCAGGGCCCATTTTGTACAAAAGCCCATAGATCAATTGGAACGTCATGCTTTTCAGTGCTAGCTTCCTTCTTTCACTTGGGGGCATCTCCTTCGAGAATGTTTCTCGGGAGAGATATTGTCCAAGCTTCTCGTACCAAGATGGTAAGACTGCTATTTGGAACAAGTGGCCATCTGGAAAATCCTTATTCACTCCCCCTTCTGCCTGTTCCCCTAATTTTATTCTTGATAGGTGATCAGCCATTACATGGCTTTTTCCTGGTCATACCAAAATGTTGAAGGTAAATTTCTGAAGTAAGATCAGCCATCAACTTCCTCTCCCTTGGATGATCGATTTATTAACTAGGTACATGAGTGCCTAGTGATCCACGAAGAAGGTAAAGGGTGTGACCAGGAGGTAGTGATGAAATTTCTGTACTATGTACACCATCCCTAAGGCCTCTCATTCTGTGGTGCTATAGTTTCTTTCTACTTTTGACAATAGGCAGTTGGCAAAGTATATAGGGTGATCCAAGCCCATGGCTCCTGCCTGTGCTAAAGTGGCACCAATGGAAAATTTGGAGGCATCTACATGCACATGACATTTATTGTCCCAATTTGGGTATATTAGGATGGGTGCACTTACAAGTCTAGATTTGAGCTCCCTAAAGGCTTCTTCTTTCTCTTTGTTCCATACAAATGGCTACCCCTTCCTTGTGAGTTTTTCCAACAGGAGAGAGACCTCAGAAAATCCCTTAATGAACCGCCGATAGTACCCCACATGGCCAAGGAAGGATTTTACTCCTGTAACATCCATTGGGTTTTCCATTTCAATGATGACTCTTACCTTATCTGGGTCAGTATTCAACCCTGCTTTGTAGACTATATGGCCAAGTAACCTTCCTTGTGGAACGAGAAACTAACATTTCTTTGGATTGAGGGAAAGTCATGCTTGATGACACCTTTCCATGCACTCCCCCAATATTTTCAAATGATCCTTCTTCTCACTATATACTGACCAATCATCCAGGAATGCTTTAAAGATATTTAGTATGATCCTCTTGAATGTGGCTGGGGCATTGCATAGTCCAAATGGCATCTGGTTGTATGCATAAACTCCATCCTCCATAATAAATGTGGTTTTCATCTTGTCTTCTTCTGCTATGTTGATCTGGTTGTAGCTCGAAAAGCCATCCATGAAGGAATAAATTTTGTGCCCCGCCACTTCCTCTAGTATACTATCAGTGAAAGGTATGGGGAACGGATCCTTGATAGTTACAACATTTAAACATTTGAAGTCTACACAGATACATATATGATTTTCTTCTTTCTTGAGTGAAATTACAATGGGTGAGACCCATTCACTGGTTTGTACATGGAATATGATTCTGACCGCTAACATCTTTTCTATTTCCTCCTGCACCTTCGCCGCATAATTATTATTCATGCGGTAGGGGCGTTTCCGTATCGGCTTGGCCCCTAGTATTAATGGTATGTGATGTACGCATAGTTCTGGAGGTACCCCTTTCAAATCCTTATATGTCCAAGCGGACACATCTTTATATTCGAGGAATGTTTGAAATGTTGCTACCTTTAGTACGGGATCCCAATCATCCCCCACTAGTATTATTTTTGGGTCCTTTTCTTCCCCAAGGTTGGCTTGCCATACCTTTGGTTCCACATATTGTATGACCTCATTTTCTCCAAATTGATGAGTCAGGGCCCCATCTACCCATGCCTCCCCTTCCTGGTACTCGGCAAATTGTGGCGGGTAGGAATCGTCCTCCTCGATCTCGAGGATCTCCAACACGTTGCACTCTGGGTGGAAGATTTCATAATCCTCCATCTGCCAGTGGAATAGCCCATTGATAGAACTTGTCTCATCCTTCGAGCAATTCCCTAAGCAGAATACTCCCTCTTCGTCGGGTTCCATCTCACCATCCTCCCCTGGTGCATCCTTCTCGGACCCAGAGTCTGAAGCCACTTCCTGACTCACCACTTGGTTCTGTAGATCAATGATATATTTTTTCCTTCACTTTCAATTGCGAGAGTGTTTTTCTTCCAATTGTGATCTGCTTTGGCCATGATGAGCCATCCTCTTCCCAAGAGTGCATCATATCCCTTCCTTTCTAATGATATATCCATAAAATCCGGAAAGAACTGTTGGGTTCCAATGGTTACCTTTTGTCCCATGAGCGTGCCAATTGGTTTTATTCCATGTTAGTCTTCTTCTACCAGGTGGAATGCGGGTGGCCATAGTGTGGGTTTCCCCAAGGCCTTCCATGTCTCCTCCAGTAACACATTTACTGCTAGTCCTCCATCCACAATCGTATTGGTGATTTTGTAGCCCATGTTTCCATTTCTACTATGGCTGGTGTTTTGCCCACACCTATTGTCATCAACATGGGGTCAACGGCCTCCTTTGAATGGTTCCTTTCTCCTACTTCTTACTTGTCACCTAGTGTCTTTTCCTCCTTTCTGGTTCCCTCCACCTGGGTTATGGCTATCCACAGCTATGGTAGTGTCTGCAACAAGTCCGCTACTCGGACCGGCACAGTGGTTTGCAGCAGCTGCTTCATTATGGTTACTTCAGAGGCGGCTTGTATGGTGTTGGTGGGTTTGTTGTATATTGTCTTCCATCGTTCCTTACTCATTTCCCATTCTACTTCCTTATGTGCCTCCTTCAATCTTTCCTTTTTTGTACCTAGGTCAGGGTACGTTAGTTTCCTTGTATGAGATCGGGTAATGGCCATTACTTCTGGTTCTGGCCGAGCTACCTCTAGCATGTTCATGCCCTTCTATCTTGGGCACTCCGCATCCTCATGGTTTCCTAGCCCAAACCATTTGCAGAGTATCCCTCCTCCTTGTTCAACACCACTCTAGTAGTCACGTGCAAAATTTCCCCATTTGTTGCACCTTCAACATTGTATCATTGGTCTTCCTTTTGCATCATATTGGATGCGGCCGCATGGGGTATTATTATTGCTATTATTGTTACTCCCCCTCTGACTATTCCTATAGCCCCCTGGTGAGGTGTCTGAGTTTGTGTTCTTTGAAGGTGTAGTTGGTGGTGTTGCCTGCTCTTGCATGTAGAGTACCTGGTCGCTCCTTGTCTTCAAGTTATAGGGGCATTCTTCAATGGAATGTCCCAACACATGACAGATATCGCAGAAGGCTTTCTTCAGGCAATTGGTTTTTGTGCGCCCTTCCAATTTGCACTTTGTGCACCAGAGTTCCATACCCTCCCTACTTTCTTCCTTCTGAATCTGCATTTTCCACATCATTCACTCCATATCCTTCTAGAGTGCTTGTATCATCCTTGACTCCTCCTCGCTTTCTCCATCACTACTATCTTTGTCACTTGTGCACTTCTTACCCTTCAACGTCTTGTTCTCGCTTTCAATGTCCATGGCTCTATTGTATGCGTCCATGAAAGTGAATGGGGGTACTACCTTCATCTTTCTTCATAGGGATGGGCTCAGTCCCTCGATGAACCATCACTTCTTCAGACCATCGGCTGGGGTATTGTCCATTTTCCCAATCAATTCTTTCAGCCTGCGGTAGTAGGACCTTACTGTCTCACTCTTGCCCAGTTTGGTGTTGTATATCTCTGCTACGATTTCGTCATCGTCTCGAAGTAACTGAAACTCCTCCTCGAACACCTTAGTAATATTTTTCCAAGTATCCTTTGAAGCAGTGGGCAAGTCCGTGTACCAGTCAATGGCAATCCCACAGAGGGTGGCTGGGAATGCTTTTAGCTAGTAGTCCACATCATCCTCGCCATTGGCCTACCATATGGTGGCCCAAGTTTTATAGTGACGGGTGGGATCCTCTGATCCTACTCTATTGAATCTGGGAAGTTTCTGCTTTTTCAGAGTTATGTGCCATCTTTCTCGTACTCCCCGGTTTACTATGGGGATTGTTGAATGACTCGCTTGGTGCAGTTGTTTGCTCCCAATTATCACTACTCGCTATTGCCTGCGGGATGTTGTGACTCTTATCCCACTCTTGTGTATGTTGCTCAGAACATCCTGTCGGGCTCCCTCCTTCTTCAACTATCCGGTAGAGTTTCAGGCACCTCTCCAGTTGCTCCTGGATGCACAGGGATCTCCTAACTATGTCTTCTTGGCTCCCTTCTTGCTCCTTTGGGGATTGTCATCTTCGATCTTTGTTGAGTGTGTTTGGCATTAATTATTGGAACTACGGGGGTTGTTTCATCATGTTGAATCCCTCTACTCTTCTTTCCTTCAATTTCTTTCTTTGTACTGTTGGAGCACTTGCTGCCTACATTGCTCCCTTTGTATGTTTTCTTGTTCCTCATCCAGTTCCAGGAGTACACGTGCCAACAACCGTGGAAGACTACCTAGGAGATCATGTACCGCCTGGTTCATGATGAGTTTTTCCCGTACTATACCAGCCAAGACAATGCTCAATTCTGCTTCTTGTTGTACGTACCGGTCCATGGAAATGTCCCACGCATGAATCAGGTCTTGTGTCAACTGATCCTCCCTGGTTACTTCGGTATTATCCTCTATGTCGCTGTCTATTACCAAGATGTTTTGGTCGAATGAATGACCCATTATGCTTCCATCTTGCCAGCCTTCCCTCCTGAGACCTCCAGATTCAACTTAGGCAACGACGCCAAAATGTTAGTAGCCGAAGTAGATTGAAATTATAGTCACTGCTTGTATACTAAACTCTAGATTGCAACAGCATAGCATGGTATGACACAATCATACACCCAATATAATAAGGTAGTGAATAAAACCAAGAACAATATGCAAGAATATAACAGATGTAACATAGATGTATTCATATTAATCTCCAAAAACACGCACACTCCAATGTGCTACAAGACTACATATAAAGAGCTTTGCAGTTGGTTAGGCCATCAACCGTCACACAACTACCCCATAACTAAGGCCTAATACTAATGTTTTATTTTAATACATTACCAAAAGTCGTATTTGTTAATTTGCCGCTTACATCCTTCACCCTTCTCCCTACCTAATCCAAAATATTTTCCCAATGAATACATTCTTTCCATTGAGGTTGATGAGATTTGGGAACTGTACTTTGATGGCTCTAAGTGTCGTACAGGATCAGGGGCAGGGGTGGTCTTAATTTCTCCCAAAAAGAAGCCTATTCCTTTATCATATCATCTCAATTTCTTATGTACCAACAACATTGTTGAATATAAAGCTTTTATAGCTGGAATTAAAGAAGCCTTGGCATTGAGTGTGAAAAATATACATATTTATGGAGATTCTCAGTTAATCATAAGACAAGTGACAAGAGTTTGTCAAGCTAAACAAGACAAACTATCACAATATAAAGATCTAGCTTTATCCTTCTTATGAAAATTCGATTCTTACACCATGGAGCCCGTTCCTTGAAAAGATAATCGACATGTTGATGCGATGGGATGTGTTGCCTCTCTTGTGTCTCTAAAAGACCCCATGGTAGATCTTCATTGATTCGTAATAATGTCAGTACAATGACAATGACCATACTAACTCTGTCGCCATGACCAAGGACTCGCTAATATATAAAGGTGACCGTTCAGTTACCCGGTGTCAACTATCGACAACCGACGGGTTAACTACCATCATTAACTCTAATTACATTAAATGTCTTATTGCTTAATTACCCGACAATAACATTTGATTAAATACTTAGTTATTTAATTAAATCACACATGTATCAATTTAATCATGAAGTATTGATAAATCAATCACATGGAAAATTAAATCAAATATACATGCTCATTACTCAATATGTTACTTCTCATCTAAGCAATGTGTACATTGTTTAAGCATTAAAAATGGAATAATCGTGAGTATCATCATATATACATCAATACATCAAAATCATCTCCTATCCCTATGACTAGTAGCAGGAGGATGGTGGCTAGATGCCCCCTCCTGATCTGGCTAAGCGGGTGGCCCCATGGGGGTGTATCTTGATACGGATCGCGAGTGACTCCATGAGGAACTCCTGTGATCTCTCTTCATCATGATCCTTCGGTATGTGGCTGCCTTTGTCTGCATCGCTGCTAGGTCACGCTTTGTTTGTCGTAATCTGTCTCATAGGACCTCCACCTTCGTTCGAATAGGGGAGAAAAGGTCCTCATGTCGTCCTACACTCCTCTGGGATCTGTGTGGTATCTGTGTGTAGTCACAATAAGGTTTGTCACTGCATTCTGAATCAGAGAATGCCACTCCTGGATAATAGCTACAAGATGGAGAGAAATTTTTCATCAGTAACATTCTATATCATCAAATTTAAAATAGGTAGGATGCATATGTTAATTAGTAACAAAGTACATTACCTGGATCTCCCTCTCGCCAATGAGGATCGTGGACAGTGACTGCCTGAGACTGGGACCCGCTAGGCTCTCCTTGCTCGTATTGTCTTTGTATAGTCAGTGTGGGCCGATGAGGATCAGGATAAAGACCCCTTATGGGACCCCTCTCTGCCCGTCGTGGGAGAGGCGATGGATCTAAGGCTCTGGTATCCTCTCTGGAGTGATGCATTGTACCTGACTCATCCTTGTCCTCATCCTCGTCCTAGTCCTCGTCCTTGTCCTCCTCCTCATCTTCATCCTCCTCCTCATCACCATCTCCATCTTAATCTCCCTCTCTGATATCAGGATCGCCTCCATCTCTGCCTACCTCCTGCTCCTCTATTTCATCACCTTGATCATTTGAATCCTCCTTGGATGCATCAGATTCCTCCCCGTCGCCTGACTGTCTCCATGGTCTGGGATTCCCTCCACGGAAGCCTACTGGGAAAATGGTTCCAGAGTATGTTCTCCTCCACCATGTGATGTATTGTCGGTGCGTGCCTGAATCATCTCTATAATTTATCGCTATGTCCTGATCTAACCCATTTGAATCTGTGATGTCGATCTCATCACTCGTAGGCCTAGGAATGTCTCCTAGCCTCGGCATGACTTGTGAGTGTCGGATGTATATAGGCACGTCAATAGGAACACATTGCTTGAACCCAAACTACCGCTGAACTCGATTGAAGTAGAAAGGAATGACTATGTGGCTATTTCGTCCCTCTAGTAGATGGTTCCTCTACATGTTGAACATCTATCTACATAGCCCTGCCCACCTGGACATCCTAAGGTAGGGTCTCCATATGATCCCGCCCACTGTCAATCTAACCATGCTCAATCTCCAATATAGGAGATCGTCGAATCCTCACTCACGATTAAGAGGATAAGCATATACCCTAGGCTGCTCTGGGACTATCTCTATGAGGGCTCCACCAGGTCTAGTGCATGTGATATGCTCAAACATCCACACCTGTAGTAGTGTGCATGTCATAAGGCTTCATCATTGTCCGAATACATACTCTCCAAGGTCGTGATAGAGATGCGCAAGCATGCTCCGACCCCAAGAGTATACTCTCCTATGTCTCTCCATGGCTCGTATGGCGTAGATGAGTCCTCTGTGCATATGTGTGTCAGACCCATTGGGGCACACAACTAATGCAAGGGTTGCAATCATGAGTAGTCTCACCAATGGAACCTCACCTATAGGGTGTAGGAGCCAACTGACCATAATGTGACCCCTTGTCTCGTTGCGTATCACTCTCCCCATAGCATATACGTGCTCTCTCCTGTAATCCTCCTCTGTGCAGTCGGATTGATATCTAACAATCTCTCCTCTAATGGGTAGGCACAGAATGCGGTATACATCTTCTAGGGTGACCATCATCTCCCCCATAGGTAGTGAGAATGTCGAGGTATCTGCATCGCACCTCTCCATTAGCGCCATCAACATAGCAGAATGGAATCGAATGGCCAGCATGGTCATCACATCCCACAAACCTACTGCATGTACAAAATCCCTCTCTCCTGCTATCAGTCTTGGGATCTGCTCCTGAAGGCTCCGAAAGGTGAGACCGGCGGTATGCTTGTGGATGTACAGTAGTGTCTGCAAAATGCAAATAAATCTCCCATCAGTAATCGATTAATCATCTATAATCATCTAATTAAAGCAATCATTCTATCATTCCTAACATTCAATGCTTGATCTTGTGTCGTCGTTGGTCGCCTCGAACAAGGGCTAAGGCGCCTTGTATAGACTAGGGCACCCTACTGAGACCATGGCGCCCAAAGCGGACCATGGCGCCCTAGGAGGACTAGGGTGCCTTTGGACCCCTAGGTGTCCAAAGGGTGGGCCCCAACTTGGAATAGGTGATGACATCATCACTTTTGAAAACTATGAAAACATGATAAGGTCAAATGCAATCAACGGAAAGTTAACTCACCTCGTCGAGAGGTCGGGCGACGATTACTGACTGGCGCAGGATCTCCATCTACATAGGTCACTCAGGTTGGCGTCAAGGCATGATGGCTTGTATGTGGCCTGCTCTACAGTGAATAGTGCCAAAAAGTTAGAAAGTGACAAATGAAGGTGTCACTTTCATATTTATGTGTTATGCACTTTTTGACTTTATGTTTTTAAGTTAAAACCCTAATTTCTGCACTTTTTCTTCAATCTATCATATCTTGAGCTAGGAAGCTCCGATTCTCGCACCGTCTATGGCATTGGAATCATGAGTTCACCCTCTCACTCCATGTTAGTTCCATAATATTATTGTATGAGTAATCAAGCCTTGTTATGAACTTGCATCATCATGATCTTTATCATAATTTATTGTGGAAAATATGATACCCTGTTTCACTTCATAAATAAGCAAGTCAAAATAAAGGGGACATATAGGTACCCGCGAAAGTCAAAAGAGTTAAGTTGTAGAGTATGTAGAAGTTCAGTGTTGAGTATGTTTAGAAGGATCTGATCAAGCAAGTATTGTGCTACTCAGACATATCAAACCAATCCTGTTGTTTTCTAACAATCACAGTGGAATTCAAATCCCCTAACCGGGTAAGCTCTAACAAGATTTAATGTTCAAATCCTATAATAGGGTGATCCATTAGTTTGGATTCAAAAATCATCCACCAAGGTTACTCCTAACAGGGTACTACCTTTCACAGGGTATAAGCTTTTAATCAAGCTTTGGGATCTCTAACAAGATTCGCTCCTAGCAAAGCACTTTGTAGACCCTAACTGGTCAGTTATCTCTTACTGCAGATAGTTAACTTGTGAGTTCCATCTCACCGTGGTTTTTACCTATTTGGGTTTTCCACATACAAAAATTTGTTTTATGGTGGATGTTTTACTTATTGTGGATGTTGTTATATAATTTTGGATTACATGCATTGTGTTTAAAAGTCTTGTTAAGTTCATCTATCGGTTATTATTTGAAGTAGTTTTATTTTTGGTGTCACTGATTCACCCCCCCCTCTCAGTGCTTTTCAAGTCCATCAATTGGTATCAAATCCTAACTTATTTGAAGCCTAATCACTTAAAAGAGAGCCTTGAAACCACCATGGGGGACATGGGCTACTTTAAGATGGCTAGAGAGCTAGAAGCTAACAGAAATGAGCTTGAAACCATTAGGGTCAAACTAAAAGCTTCACAAGTCAAAAGGAGAGAGCTTACTGAACAATTGTTAGACATATCTGATAATAGTTCTTCAAATGAGGACAATATTGATGCTTTAGCCAAGGAAGTTGAAAAGTTAAATGGTGAAAAGCTAAATTTGAGGAGAGAGCTAGAAGGTCCTACTATTTGCATGAGTTAGGAACTGGAAGCCAGAAGAGTTGTTGAAGATCTTATCAAGAAAAGAGATCAAGAGATTGTCAAGATCAAGTGTGAAAATGCTACCTTGCATGGGCATTTGAATCCCGAAAGAGAAGAGAAGGAGAACTTATAGCTAGATCTTGAATTAGTATCATCTCTGAGAGAGAACCTGTCAAAGCATAATGAAGATCTCACCAAACAGCTTATCGAAGCTAATGAGAAACTGGAAAAGCTCAACAATACTTCTACCTTGCTTGAAGAACAAATTCAATCACAAAGGATGAAAGGTGATACCTTTGGACTTGGTTTTCACACATCTGAAAAAGGTGAATCCTCCGGTACCAAGAGCAACACTCTTAAGAATAAATCTGCTCCTAAGGCCAAAATGCCTACCAGTAAGAATAAATCTGTGATGAGAATGGAAAGATTCAAACACAGTATGCTAGGGTTTTCGAGAAAAGTTTTCACAACACCGCTTATTTTCTAGAATATTTTGAGGAAGAGCATATTAGAATCATTTTGAGTTGGGTTCATGGTGAGAACACGTACTTAGAGAGAACTCACACAATTACCAAGGAAGCCATTTAGGGTGTAACTGGTTATTATTCAACTAGGGAAGTACTTGAGCTGAGATAAATTTCAAAAGAGACAGTATACTCTCTAACTGGTTCAACATCTGATAAACGTGCTTTTTCTGTTAACAATATCAGGGACCCAACGGTGAAACTGGCAGCTATGGTTATAGGCTACCGGCTACTTTACTCCAGTAGACTAAATAGTGTTCCATCAACAGCAGTACACACAACTTACAAGATGAGAGCTGAAAATGTAGATTATGATCTTTGTGAGGCTATTAGAAGATAATTATTTCTAAATCTGCAATCTATCAAGAAGGACAATAGTCTAAAGTTCAAGTATGGACAGCTATTGGTCAGGTTGTTCTTTTATTTTCAAAATTTGCTACCCGGAATAGGTGATAATTGAATGGTCAAAGGACTTACCGATATCCGTACAAATCAAGAACAACATCAAGGTTGTAAAGAATACTTTTCCTGCTACTATGAATAAGTATTTTAATGAGTTTCAGAAGAAGATGAGCATGAGAATGAGATTGCCTGAAGATGTGGTAAGACATTTTGCAAAAGACGTTGTTTTCACAGTTACCATTGATTTTTGTTTGATGCAAGCAATTGAGCTGAGAAAAGAAGAAATGGAAGATATGAGTTATGAGGTGAACCATGACTTACTGGTTGGTTATGCTAATAACCTATTAGCATATCTTAAAGATAAAAAGAAGGCAAAACTAGATATTGTGGTAGTCCAAGATGCTCAAGACAAAACCAATATTGCTTCTGCCACAAGTGGGAAAGGAAAGAAAAATAAAACTGATGAAGCACCTCCGATGATGAAGAATACAAGGGTGACTCAGAGTATCCAAACCAAAAAGGAACCGGCACCTAAATTCTATACAAAGAAGGAGAATGTATCAAAAAAGAGAGGTCGAAAATTAATTCTTAAGAAGAATCTGAGGGTACTGACACTGAAGAAGAACCTAAGAAGATGAAAGCTACCGTTAGAGTAGCAAATTCAGTAAAGGAAGTGCCAAAGGTGATTGTGTCTATTGATATATCAACTTTCAAGCTTGATACCCATTTTGAAAGAACAGTGAAGACATTAGGGAGGAACGGATTTGACAATGTCAAAGAACATTTTGATTCCTTCACTGAAGATGAGAAGAAGAAAATCATTGAATAGGTAATCACTCATTTGTGTCATTATAGTTGATATCCACATGATCTTGAAAAGGATATCTCAAATTCTTTGTACACTATTTTGTTAAATAAATGGGAGGAAGCTATAAAATTGGAAAATGAAATTATTGATGAGATATTTGTACAATATTTTCCCAATTTATCTAAGGATGAAATAAGTGCTTTAGTTGATCAATACAAAATTCAATTTGCTTTCAAAGCAAGGATATTGAAGCTACTTAGTGGAAAGAGGGCAATTATTGAGACTGAGATGCATCAAATAGCCTATGAAATCAAACAAATGGAAGAACTCATCCAATCCTCTAAGAATGAGGAAGATTTTGTCAATCGACCGAAAATGGATGAAGAAGAGATTGTACAAGCCGATGAGGTATATCCTGTCAAGGATGACACCATTATTCATGTTGTTGATGATGTTCAGGATACAATTGATCTATCTCGAGACAACACTGCACCAAATATGGAGCCTCTTGAAATCACTGATATACAAGTTACATTAGTTGAGCAACTGACAACTCAACTAAAAGTGGTCAATCCACTAGAACCTGAACAACTGGAGAAACCCCAATCTCCACCAATCTTACAAGATACTCAGAAAGATTCTATGGAAACTGTTGTCTCACAGACTTTTGAAAAGGAAATAGAGAAAAATCTAGAGAAAGTAATCATTAAGGTTACATCCTCTGAACCAACAAAGCCATTAGTCACTCCGTAGACTGATGAGGGTGATGATGATTCATTAGGCATTTCAGGGCCTATCAATGTTGACAACATGAGCACATCTGAAATGATGAAGATTGCAAGTATTATGCAATCTAGAGCGCATAAGAAGAGACATAAAGAGCAAAGGGTTGAAGCGGAAACAATTCAGAATGCAGTAGATATTCTATCTAGTCTACTACCAGAAACTTCTATAGCACATCTGACATCCCCTATTAGAAAACTTGGTCAGCTGGTTGCTGACACATCTGATCAAACCAAGTCACTTGAAGAAGCAACACAAACCTATGCTGAGAAAATTCACAAGAAGTATGGGGAGAAACTTGTAAAGGACATTGATACTGGCAAAATGGCTTTGTCACATAATAAAGCTTTATTGGGAAAAGCTATTGAAACAGGATGAAAATATCTTGCTTCTACCTCTAATGTTTCATTTTGTTATTCTGATATCACAAAAAGACAAACATAAGCAAAGCAAGAGCTAGAAAGGATATGCAATGCATATGTCCCACTTCAGGACTCTATATTTGCTTTTAGCAATTCTATAGATGATTTGCACAACAGGTTGGATACTTATGATCATGAGAAAGAAAAGTGACTCTGGTCTCTAAAGGAACTCAAGAGTCTACTCACATCACAAGTGGACATACTACAGAGAGCCTACTCAAATGCAGAAGCTATCTTAGCAACTCCAGAAACCTGTACACTCGATTCGATGGAAGAATTCCATACACACCTTATGTCTACACTAGAGTACACTGAGAACGTGTTAGAGACATGGACAAATGTCATATTATAGTTGAAGAATAACTTTAATGTTATTTTCATGAGACTAGCTTTAGCATGAACCTTGATTAAGTTTTTTTTTAAGTTGTTGTTGTATATGTTGAACACTTTGATACAAATTTTCTATATATATATTACTTTTTCAATTTGGCATTGTTGTCAAAGGGGGAGTAGAAATATGTGTGTGTGCTTTTGAAAATTTTGTATAATGTATGCATTAAGGGGGAGTATGTGTATATGCATAAATTTGTTTTGTATGCACACTTAGCGGTATTACTATAAAATTTTCTAAATGTTGCCATCAATGCCAAAGGGGGATATTGTTGGCTTGATGATGATTGTAATGAATTCATCATATGTTGTCATTGATGAAACACATACACACACATATGTTTATATTGTCTACCGGTATAACTTCAAGTTGTTTATACTACAACTGATATGCTAGAGGCTATACTAAGAGGTTTATCTCTAACCAATACTTTGTGACAACCGGTATATGCATAGAAGACAACCAGTGGATACACATTAATTGACATCAACATGAAGATTAAGTGGAGATTATATTAGGAGATTCAAGGATAACGGTTCATATATTTAACTCCAACCGGTATTCATTGATTGTGTGATGAGTTATCACAAATCATGATGAGTTATCCCACCGACAGTTTTTGACGGTGTTTTTGTGATGAGTCATGATCACTTGACTAGATACACTGCACCTAGGAAATTGTGTTATGATTTCTTGAGGCCAACATGAAATCTAAATGTCTATATATATTGACATCAAAATGAATTATTTCATATAAGTGAAAGTGATATGTTGTGTGCGAAAGTCAAAAGAGTTAAGTTGCAAAGTATGCAAAAGAGTAGTGTTGAATATGTTTAGAAGGATCTGATCAAGCAGTATTGTGCTACTCAGACAGATCAAACCAATCCTGTTGTTTTCTAACAATCACAACAAAATTCAAATCCCCTAACCGGGTAAGCTCTAACAAGCTTCAATGTTCAAATCCTCTAACATGGTGATCCATTAGTTTGGATTCAGAAATCCTCCACCGACGTTACTCCTAAAAGGGTACTACCTTTCACAGGGTATAAGATTCTAATCAATATTTGGGATCTCTAACAAGATTTGCTCCTAGCAGAGCACTTTGTAGACCCTAACCGGTCACTTATCTATTACTGTAGATAGTTAACTTGTGAGTTCCATCTTGCCATGGTTTTTACCTATTTGTGTTTTCCACGTACAAACATTTGTGTTATGGTGGATGTTTTACTTATTGTGGATGTTGTTATATCATTTTGGATTACATGCATTGTATTTAAAATTTTTGTTAAGTTCATCTACTGGTTAGTGTTTGAAGTAGTTTTATTTTTGGTGTCACTGATTCACACACACCCCCCCCCCCCCCCCTTCTTAGTGCTTTTCAAGTCCATCAAGATGAAAAAAATCTTTTATAGAACCAATAGAATTGATTTTTGACATCCTTAAGATTACACAAGAGAATGTTGTCAACCCACACATTTCCAACTTTTTTTTACATTCTTCTCTTTGATAAATCTGAAAAAGAAACTAGATCTTTTATAACCATTACACAACCAATTCATTTTATCCCTTACCCTTAGGCCATGGGTTTTTTTGCTTTTAAAACTCATCAAATAGTTTTTAACATAGATTAATTCCTCATTCAATCCCACATTATTGGGGCCATTTTACAACTCATATTCCAAGGTGAATATTTTTTCTTGAAGAGCGTTCTTAGTTTTCTAGCTATACATGGCCTTCTTTTTTCTACTGGTTTGAAAAATAATAGTCTGGCTTTTTACATCATGTCTCCATCTATCAATAAAATTATTGTCTTATGAAAACCATCTATTAATCTCTTTGACATTGAATATGGCTCATTAAAATCCTCATCCTTAAGAAAGGTGGTATTAAAAGGATTTTTTTATAATTTCAAATATCCCTGGACCTCTCATTAAATATAATGATATTAGCATTGATAGCTCATGATGGTCAAACAAAGAGAAAGTATATGCTTTAATCCTACTTCCAACTTTAGTCTAGTCAAAACTAAAAAAATATCTAGTAGCATAAAATCTAGAAAGTTTGTAGTATATCCCCCTATTATCCTTTTAATAGTTACACCAAGTAAACAAAATGCTCTTATTTTCTTTTTTCAAACCTTGAAGAGGATCAAAGAGATTAAGTTCATTCTTCATCTTGTACCAAAAAAAATCCATTTCCTTTCCATTACATATCAGTAACTCCAATTTTTTCCTAGCCACCTCCCATAATCCATGGGATCTCCTAAAGGCCATACATCCATTTCCAAAGTTCAATTATATCTCTGTATTCATTGGGATCATAAACTAAGTGTAAAACAAATCTCCTATTTTACTTTCAATAACAACCCGCACAACCATACTGGATGGAGAAACTCCAAATATCTTATTTTCCTTTTCAATAATAATAATCTACACAGGGATATTGCATGCAGAGAATCTAGAGCCAACCACAAATTGACCCAATTGTTAGACAATAGAATAATTGAACTTCCCACACCCTTGTCATGGTTAGTACGATAGTGGGTAGCATATTTTCATAAAATTTGAGGGTTGTTTAAAGAGAGAAACTAGTAGCTTTTACCTCTTGCAAAATACAACATCTACCTTCATATAAAGATTCAAATATATTATAACTATATATTTTTTGTCAAAGGATTCCAATCCCCTAACATTCCAACTAGTGTAATTTAGGATAATTAATAAAACAAATTTAAGACTCATCTTTCACATTCTTAAATCTATCAAAGCATTTAGGAATCATATCATCTTTATCTTTCCTCTTTGAGTAGGGCTCAATTTCTCTTCTACTTTTTTTCCTCTTCTTCTTATCAACTCTTACCCACCCCATTCATTAGAAGGAGAGTTTCATCTTTTCTTGGAAACTCATCGTCGCTAATGAAGGGAGAAGGCTCTAAAGCAAAGTTAAACATTCCTTTCTCTAAAATCATCATTAGACAAGGACCCTACATCCCCCAACTAGTTTCACATTATTATTCCAATTATTCTTGACTTCATTATTGACATTGACAATCCCCTACTTAATCATTTCTAAGACCGATTCTTGGGCATTTTTCTTGTGTCTATAGTAAGAATTAGGCAAATATAGCATATTAGAGCTATATATATATATTATGGTCCATGCAAGAGATATTACTATTAGGGAAAGATTTGTATCTTTCTAATTAGTGGAGTTTGTTCTATTAACCGTATTCACATTTATATCATTCAATATACATGAGTCTGCTCTATTAATATTAGGATTTTCATCATTTAACCCTACATTTATAGAGTCTTTAGGGTTAGATTCATCAACTTTCAGGTGAATATTGGGTCAACCATGCTCTTTTTACAGAAATTAGGGAAATTATTTCTTAAATGACCTTCTTTTTACACATAAAACATTCATTTAGTGCCCCTGAAATCTCAATATAGCATGTTAAAACCCTTCCCCCACATCAATTCCAATCTCGTCAAGGATATCAACCTCAATAAACAAGGTACCAATAGTTTAACATCCATATGCACTAGAGTATCCCTAGTTTCTTCCACTTTCAACACTTTACCTATTGAGGATATTAACTGTGGCAAAAATGACCACAACTTGGGAGACACATTTTTAACAATAACCCACCTAGAATTTGAGAGGGCAAAAACCTCTTCACTTAAAACCTTAGGAGACCATGTTGAACATTGTTGTTGTTAGGATATGTTGTTGTCATTGATGTCAATATATTCCTAAGATTTATTGCTCTAGTGGTTGCAGATTGGTTTACTGGGATCATGGTTTGATATATGGAGTATTCCTAGTATCATTATATATTTTTGTATTGGTTTCAGTGATCCGGAAGCTTAATCGATAATATCTTATGATCCGGTTTACAGTTTGGTTTTTCTGATTAATGCTTTGCAGAGTTCGATATTTCCTCTGGTATATTCCGATGTAATCAGATCTTGAGTTGAGACTTTGGGAGTCTATTTGGGATGTTCTTGTGTATCTTCCTTTCAGATGGTTTGTGATTTGGTGCTCCACAAGTTATCTTCTTCATGATAGTTGTTGTTGTTTAAATGTTCTTGAGTTTCAAATGTTGATCGATGAAGATTCGATAGGTGGTGTTGGTGCAGTTGTTGCAGATGATTCTAACATTCTTGCTGGTGTTTCCTAATTATTTTGATGGTCCACATCGATCGTTGTGCAAGTTTTGGGTGATTTTCATGATCGAGTGATATTCTTTGTTTTATGCGGTATTCTTGGTGGTGTAGCGTGTTGCGGTGGATCTTGGCATGACTTCCGATGGTGATGAGCATTTGGAAATTTGATTTAGTTCCATGTTATATCATGTATATCATTATATTGGCCTAGTGGTCAACCTTTGCATCGTGTGATGTAATTTTATAATTAGGTGTTATAGGTTTGGCCGACCTTGTAGTCAAGGTTGATGAATTGTATAAATAGGTGATTTAGTCATGTAATTTGAGTATTGATGTAGTGTTTGCATTATCAGAGAGTGGTGTATGTGTGAACAATGAAATTCATCTTCCAGTGTGGTGTATTGGGAAGAGATTGGTGTAGGCCAGACAAATGTGCTTAACCGGAACTGTCATCAGGCATTAGTAGATGCTATCATTGTAGTTCATTCCTTCCAGATTGTAGTCTGAATCTTGTTGTAAGTCAGTGAGACTTCCCTGAGGGTTGTAGCCTTCCAGGTTATTATATTTTGAGCAGTCAGCCTTAATGCAGGTGCATTCCCTATTGTAATTAATTTCACATAGTAATGCAAAGTATAATCTTATTGTGGGTAGGTTCCCATCATGGTTTTTCCATTAACCGGGTTTGGGTGCTTGCAAGAAGTTAAGTCCACAATTTGGCCAAAGTGTTTTCTCTATTTTTTAGATTTCGTCTTGTTTGACCTAAAAAATTGAAGCACTTAAAGAATGAATCTTGAAAAAAGTCAGTAATAGAAAATGTAGTGCTTGAAGTCTACTTTCCAAATCTGTAATTTATTTTAATACCCAGATCTTAAAAATTAAGTTTGAATAGGCATTACTAAAACCTATAGTTTAAAAGCCACTTTTTAAGACCATACCGTGATCGTGTACAACAAGCATAATTTGACCTAAATGAAAGTATTTTTTTGAATCCTTTTGTGAAAAGATTTGTAACTCACTCACCTTTGATGAGGACATTTTTTTGTAATTTTTTCTGCATATTTTGTTTTCCTTAATTTTCTAATGGGCATAATCATTGTTTTGAAAAATCCTCGTGTACAACAAGCATAATTTGACCTAAATTTAACATTTTTTTTATTTTTTATTTTTAAACTCTATAGAATTGTTTCTAGTTTGATGCCATATAATTTTTGTTTCAAAAAACTTAAAGACAAAAATGTTATTAAAAAACTAAAAAATCCTATTATTTCAAGTTTATGGACCTCTTTCATTAAAAAATATTTTTAAAATAAAAATATTGATCCATTTTGAAAAATACATATATATTTGGAATCTAGATAGTCTCTACTATAATGGGTTTTCATTTTTTTTTTAAATTCTGAAAATTTGGTGTTCAGATATATTTTTGAAGTCATTATTTTGTATGAAGATTGATTTGGCCTTCAAGTTGCAGGTCAAACCAGGTTCAAGCCAGAGGGTCAACACTCCAAGCCATTTCCCAAGCCAAAATCCGAAGGAACAACTGGGCCAAAATTCATTTTTTTAGAAGTGGGATCCCGTTTACCGTTTAGGATACGAGATCCCATTTTGTTTTTTTCAATAATTAAAAATAAAAAAGCAAACGGGATCCCGTTTTGAAAATGAATGAGATCCCATTTTGAAAATAGAATGAGATCCCATTTTAAAATGGAACGGGATCCCATTTTGAAAACGGGATCCCGTTTCTTTTTTTTCTTTATTTATTTATTTATTGAAAATAAGCTATATACATGAAATATAACATTTTAAGTATAAGTCACATTTCCCTTTGTCTTTTTCCTTTAATGTGACTTATACTTTAAGTTATATTTCATGTATATATTGGCAGGATGTTTGAGAGTGGTTTCAGATCTCTAGGAGTTATAATGCGAATTCTAAATTTTAGAAGATCTTATAAATTTTTAGACTTAGTCGAATTCCAACAATCAGCAGGCTCCTATCAACATTTTCTTGCTCTCTCTATATCACTCTCTTTATCACCCTCAAGCTCTAGACCTATCTCTCTCCATATTAATCTTCCTCTATCCCTCTCTATCTCTCTCTATCTCTCTCCTCTCTCTCCCAAAATCTGGATCTATCTCTCCACCTCTCTACTCTTTGTCTCATCTCTCTTTCTATGCACCTCCCCCCCCTCTCTCTCTCTCTCTCTCTCTCTCTCTCTACTTAGATGTTTAAATGTTTAAATTTATTTCTGATATGTTTAAATGTTATGTATAAATGTTATACATGTATAGTTAGATGTTAAAATGTTTTCTTAGGACCCCTTAGTACATCTTAGGACCTCTTAAGACACCTATGGCCCCTTAAGACACTTAAGAACCTTTTGTATATCCTAGGACCTATCAAGATATTATAGGACCCCTTAGTACATGCTAGGACATCTTTTGACCCCTTAAGACACTTAGGACCCCTTAGTATATCCTAGGACCTATCAAGATATTATAGGACCCCTTAGTACATGCTAGGACATCTTTGGACCCCTTAAGACACCTAGGACCCCTTAGTACGTCCTAGGACCTCTTAAGACATCATATGATCCCTTAGTACATCCTAACTATTAAGACTCATGTGACCCCTTAGTAGATCCTAAGACATCTATTGACCCCTTGAGACACCTAGAACCCCAAGTAGTACATCTTAACACATCATACCACCCTTTAGGACATCTTAGTACATCCTAAGACCCCTTAAGACACCTAGGACCCCTTAGTACATCATAGGACCTCTTAAGACACCTAGGACCCCTTAGTACATCCTAGGACCTATTAAGACAAATCATATGACCCCTTAATACATCTTAGGCCCCTTAAGACATGCTATTACATAAGATGGGCCCTTAGTACATCCTGGGCCCCTTAAGACATCCTAGTACATCTCTCTCTCTCTCTCTCTCTCTCTCTCTCTCTCTCTCTCTCTCTCTCTCTCGCCCTTTTAGGACCTCTCTCCCTTTGTCCCCTTTTAGCCTTTTTAATATTCTCTCTCTTATGGTGTCCTAAGGGGTCATATAGTGTTCTAACACATGTGTGGCTCCTTCGGAACCCATATGACCCCTAACAATACCATATGACCCCTTTTAACATCCTAGTACATGACATGACCCCTTAGGACACCATATGAACCCTTTTAACATCTTATTACAAGATATGACCTCTTAGGAAAATACGATGTCCTAATGGGTCATATGGTGTCCTAAGGGGTCATATGAAGTTCTAACACATGTGTCACACCTTAGGACCTAATATGACCCCTAACGAGACCATATAACCCGTTAGGAAACTATATGACCCCTCAGGATATCATATGACCCCTCAAGATACCATACGACCCCTTTTAACATCCCAGTACAAACATTTTCCCTTAGGACACCGTATGATCCCTTAGTACAATATGATGGATCCTAATGGGTCATATGGTGTCCTAAGGGGTCATATGGTGTTCTAACACATGCGTAGCCCCTTAGGAGCCCACATGACCCCTAACGACACCATATGACCCTTTTTGACATCTTAGTACATGACATGACCCCTTACGACACCATATGACCCCTTTTAACATCCTAATCCATGACATGACCCCTTAGGACACCATATGACCCTTTAGGATACCATATGACCCTTTAGGACAATATGATCTCCTAAGGGGTCATAAGGTGTTTTGACACATGTATCACCCCTTAGGACCCCATATGACCCCTAACGATACCATATAACCCCTCAGGACACCATATGACCCCATACTATGGGGTCATATGGTGTTATAACACATGTGTGGCCCCTTAGGAGCCCATATGACCCATAAAAACACCATATGACCCGTTAGGATGCCATATGACCCCTTAGAACACCATATGACCCCTTTTAACATCTTAGTACACAACATGACCCCTTAGGACATTATGATGTCCTAATGGGTAATATGGTGTTCTAACACATGTGTGACCCCTTAGGAGCCCATATGACCCTTAACGACACTATATGACCACTTAGGAAATTATATGACCCCTTAAAACACCATATGACCCCTTAGGACACTATATGACCCTTCCGGACACCATATGACCTCTTAGGACACCCTATAACCCCTTAGGACAATATGATGTCCTAATGGGTCATATGGTGTTCTAACACATGTGTGACCCCTTAGGACCCCATATGACCCCTAACGACACTATATGACCACTTAGGACATTGTATGACTCCTTAGAAC